>NC_092735.1:22450547-22780547 GCF_047496885.1 Scyliorhinus torazame | reverse complement strand
AAAGATGGATATGGATGGATGATGAGGATGCAGATGAATGGATGGATGGAGGATGATGGATGGATGGATGGATGAATGGATGGATGATAGTGGATGATGATGAATGGGTGGATGAATGGATGGATGAATGGATGAATAGATGGATGAATGGATGAAGGATGAGGATGGAATGGAGGATGGATGTTGGATGAATGGATGGATGAATGGATGGATGATGATGGATGGATGTACTGGATGGATGGATGGATGGATTGAGGATGAATGGATGAATGAGATGGATGGATGAATGGATGGATGAATGGTTGGATGAATGGATGATGAATGGATGGATGGATGGATGGATGATGATGGATGATGGATGAATGGATGATGGATGGATGGATGGATGATGGATGATGGATGAATGGATGGATGGATAGATGGATGATGGATGAATGGATGGATGAATGGATGGTTGGATGGATGGATGATGGATGAATGGATGGACGAATGGATGGGTGGATGGATGAATGGATGGATGGATGGATGGATGGATGGATGAATGGATGGATGGATGGATGGATGGATAGAAGGATGGGTGGATGGATGGATGGATGAATGGACGGATGAACGGATGAATGGATGGAAGGACTGATGATGGATGGATGGATAGATGGATGGATGGATGGAAGGAAGGATGGATGAATGGATGAATGAATGGATGGATGGATGGAAGGACTGATGATGGATGGATGGATGGAAGGATGGATGAAAGGATTGATGAATGGATCGATGAATGGATGGATGGAAGGACTGATGATGGATGGATAGATGGATGGAAGGATGGATGAAAGGATGGATGAATGGATCGATGGATGGATGGATGGATGGAAGGACTGATGATGGATGGATGGATGGATGGATGGATGGATAGATGGATGGATGGATGGAAGGATGGATGAATGGATGGATGAATGGATGGATGGGTGGATGGATGGATGGATGGAAGGAATGATGATGGATGGATGGATAGATGGATGGCTGAATGGATGGATGGAAGGACTGATGTTGGATGGATGGATGGAAGGATGGAAGGACTGATGGATGGATGGAAGGACTGCTGATGGATGGATGGATGGATAGATGGATGGATGGATGGAAGGATGAATGGATGGATGGAAGGATGAATGGATGGATGGAAGGATGAATGGATGGATGGTTGGGTGGATGGGTGGATGGATGGATGGGTGGGTGGATGGATGGATGGATGGGTGGAAGGATGGAAGGAAGGATGGAAGGAAAGATGGAAGGAAGGATTAATAGAAGGATGAATGGATGGATGGATGGAAGGATGGAAGGAATGATGAATAGAAGGATGAATGGATGAATGAATGGATGGATGGATGGGTCGATGGAAGGATGGATGAATGCAAGGATGGAAAGAAGGATGAATAGAAGGATGGATGGAAGGATGAACGGATGGATGGATGGCTGGGTGGGTGGATGGTTGGATGGATGGAAGGATGGAAGGGAAGATGGAAGGAAGGATGAATAGAAGGATGGATGGAAGGATGAATGGATGGATGGATGGATGGATGGGTGGATGGAAGGATGGATGAATGCAAGGATGGAAATAAGGATGAATAGAAGGATGGATGGAAGGATGAACAGATGGATGGATGGATGGGTGGGTGGATGGTTGGATGGATGGAAGGATGGAAGGGAAGATGGCAGGAAGGATGAATAGAAGGATGGATGGAAGGATGAATGGATGGATGGATGGATGGGTGGGTGGGTGGATGGATGGATGGGTGGTGGATGGATGGATGGATGGAAGGATAAATGGATGGATGGATGGATGGGTGGATGGATGGATGGATGGAAGGATGAATGGATGGATGGAAGGATGAATGGATGGATGGATGGATGAATGGGTGGATGGATGGATGGGTGGGTGGATGGATGGATGGATGGGTGGGTGGGTGGGTGGATGGATGGATGGATGGACGGACAGACGACAAAGGAGACAATCAGGAAATGGCACATTGGAAACTCGGCCTGGTCTTCTGTTACGTAAAGAGAGAGAGAAAGAGTGAGCGAGGGAGGAAATGTGGTGAAGCGAGTGATGGGGACAGCCAGGAAAAGGGGAAGTGGATGGGCTGAAGATCTTTTGGGAAGATGCGGAGGTGAGCGACTTGAAACACAGCGGGATTGGAAGAGGAATGGGCGATTGACAGGAGGAGATCTGTAAATGAGCTAAGAGCACCTTGTGACCGGACTCTATATTTAGATGACTAGATCAGGTTGACGCTCGTGGGACTTGAAGATCCAGAGCGAAACTTGAGGGAGAATCGTTTGAAAGAAAAGGGCGGCACAGTGGTTAGCACGGCTACCTCACGACACCAGAGACCCGGGTTCGATTCCGGCCTCCCGTGACTGTCTGTGTGGAGTTTGCACATTCTCCCCGTGTCTGCGTGGGTTTCCTCCGGGTGCTCCGGTTTCCTCCCGCAGTCCAAAGATGTGCAGATTAGGTGGATTGACCACGATAAATTGCCCTTAGTGTCCAGAGGTTGGGTAGAGTTACGGCATAGGGTGGGAGATTCTGACTTTCTGTAAGAGAAACAGCGGAATGACCACTTTGAAATGAACCTATCCGATATGTTCTGGGGCTGGTTGGAGTTGCTATGGCAATGGCAGTTTGTAATTGATGTAAATGCGCTCAACTGAGAGGAATATCTTTTCACAATAGGGCAATGCAGAAGCTGCCAAAGAGGAGCTTAGGAGGAACAAGGTCGTGGTGAGAGAAACGGGTTCTGAAATGTGTTGAAAACACTTTCTTGTCGCAAGCATTCATAATCGCAGAAGCCACTTTACCAGGCCTTGTTCGCTTCCCTTGTAGGAAAGAGGTTTTTGTGCTCCTCCATGTTGCTAAGCGCCCGAGGCTGTCTGAACTGCTGCCATTTCCCCAATCTCTCATCACATTGGCAGAGGCATGGCCCATACGAATATAAGGATTAGGAGCAGGGGGAGGCCATTCGAACTCTCGAGCTTGCTCCGCTACTCCATAAGATCTGCCTGTCCCCCATAGTCCTTGACTCTCTTGTCGGTCAACAGTCTGACTAATTCATCTTTGAATATATTCAGAGACTCTTCCACTGCTCGGTGGGAATGAGAATTCCAAACGCTAACAACCAGGCGGGGCGGTGGCACAGTGGTTAGCACTGCTGCCTCACAGCTCCAGGGACCCGGGTTCAATTCCGGCCTTGGGTGAATCTGCATGTTCTCCCCGTGTCTGCGTGGATTTCCTCAGGGTGCTCCGGTTTCCTCCCACAGTCCAAAGAAAAAAGATTTCCTCACATCACTTCTAATCCTTTTGCCCATTTCGCATCTGCACCCTCGAGTACTTGATGCCCTCTTGAGTGGGAACAGTTTCTCACTATTCTGTCCATACCCCTCAGTATCATGAATTCCCTCAATCAAGTCCCCTCCCAGCCTTCTTTTCACCAAGGAAAGAAATGCAACCTCTCCAAACTATCCTCATAGCTACCGTTCTTTATCCTTGGAATCATTTGTGTGAACCTCTTCTGTAGTCTCTACAATGCCTCCCTCAAGTACGGCGTCCAGAACTGGACGCAGTCTCCAGTTGATGCCTCACTACTGTCTTATTCAAGTTCCTCCTTCCTCTCGCACTCAATGACCCTACTGGTAAAACCTGGGATACTATATACTTCACTGACTGTTCAAGGTGAGAGGAGAGAGATACAAAAGAGACCAGAGGGGACATTTCTTCATACAGAGGGTGGTGAGCATCTGGAACGAGCTGCCAGAGGCAGTGGTAGAGGCGGCTACAATTTTATCCTTTAAAAAACAGTTAGACAGTTACATAGGCAGTGTGGGTATAGAGGGCTTTGTGCCAAATGCGGGAAAGTGGGACTAGCTTAGTGATAGAAACTGGGCGGCATGGACAAGCTGGGCCGAAGGGCCTGTTTCCATGCTGTAAACATCTATGACTCTATAACTGCCCCTTCAGCATGTGCTGCCACCTTCAATGACTTATGTACATATACACCGAGGCCTCTCTGTCCCTGCTGTGGTGATATGCATCACTGTAAATACACAAGGGGTTAATGTAAATACAATAAGACTAAGTAAACACTAGAGGGAGCACCAGAGACATCATGACACAGACATTCAACCAATAGGTAAGTAAGATAGGACACGACCAATGGGCAGTCAAGACACCCAGAGGTGATACTACCACAAGGGGGCAACCCATATAAAAGGACAGTGCACACAGGCTCTTTCTCTTTTCCATAAGCGGCACTCAGAGAGACAGGGGCAGATCGGAAGCATCACACCCACCGCATGGCTGAGAGCAGACTGGTTAGTTAGATTGAGTTACTATAGCAAGATCAGCAGGAGAGTCAAACTCAAGTAGTAAGAATTGTTAACTGTTCAATAAATGTGTTAAACCTATCTCCAAGTCTGAACCTTCCTTTGTCAGAGTATACATCAAGGAAGCAGCTTATGCTACATGAAGAAGCATAACACAACTTGTGCACCTCCTTGACAATTTCTCCTTTATTTTATACTGATTCTCTGTATTGCTCTTGTCAAAATAAACCACGGGCGAGATTCTCCGGTCCCCCAGCCGCGTGTTTCTTGGCGGCGTGCCGTTCCCTGGCAGCAGGATTCTCTGCTCCCGCTGCTTCCCATTGGAGCCATCTCCTGTAACGCCGGGAATGACTCCGCTATCTAACAGCCCCCCGAGGCCGCACTTAGTGTCATCTCCTGCGCTGAGGAACTCCGACGAGCGAAGCTCCTCAGTGCAGGAAGAGTTTGGGGCTCCATTTAAAAATGGCGCCCTGATCTCTCGCCCCTACAATGCGACCCCGGACGCCCCCCCCCCTCAACTCAACTGTAAGGGGGTTCTTGAGCCACCCCGCACCTCACCACATAAGGACAAGGACAGGGCACCCCTGGGGATGATCTCCGAAGCGGGCAAAATGCTACCCAGGCACCTTGGCACTGGCACCCTGGCATCCTGGCACTTCCAGAGGGCCAAGGTGGCACTGCCGGGCTGGCAGTTTCAAGGTGCCCAGGTGGCACCAGCCGTGCGAAGACGCCATCCTGTCCAGATCCCAACCACCTGAGGGCCTCCGATCACCTGCGAGACACCCCCCCCCCCCCCCCCCCCCAAAGTACCGTTCCGCCTGACCTCCACTGATAAACCCCTGCTGCTGCCACCGGGAAGAGTGAATCCCATCGGCTGGAGAATTCCGGCCCACCTCACACTTCGCCGCGGTGAATTCCATCCGCCACTGGTTGGAGGGGAGCGGAATTCTGGGAGGGCTGCAGGGGGTAAGGAGGTCGTAGTGACAGGGTGGGACAAGGCCATGTCGGATGTATGAGCACAAACCACCAAAAAAGCACGGTGACGGGTCATTCATCGTGGTCAATAAATGCGATTTCTTACTTCGCGGTTGAAATCTGGACAAGGTGTGTACAACGGACCAAATTTAACTCTGGCACCATCGTTGTTTTAGTGCACTGTACACACTCGGGTTACACATTAGAAACAGCCTCTCTCAAGCGAAGGCCCAGAGCCTGGTGGGAGTGGCGCCCTGTGGGTTAACCATTTTCTAAAGAGGGAGGGCGTGGCGTGTGGAGGGGACAAAGGAGAACCTGGGACGGGGAAAGGGAAGGAACGAACCCAAATCTACAATTGCACGCGGGGCAGAGGAAGTGAGAAGACGCTGGGAGCCAGGGGCCAATACTTACAAAAGAAACAATAAAATAATCAGTACTCTCCATAGCCAGGGGTTTGACGTGATGTCGCACAGAAATAGCCAGGACTCGGAGCTGACGAGAGGAATCACCCAGGGAGGAATCAGAAATTCTTGGATGAGGTCCATTGAAAGCGATATCACAAAGCCCTGCAGAGTAAATAAGATTTCCTCATTATTATTCCCTGGTGCCAGCTCATCTCTAATTGTCACGGCGGTTTAATGCGGGAAGCGTCTGGGAGCATTGGTGGGTGAGCGCGCCGGGACTGTTGGAGTTGACCCTGCCTGGCAACGTTGGCATGGCGGCTGTCACAAAACATCAGCGCCGCCTGGGTCTTCAAAGGCAAGGGGAGGTTTTTGTCGTATGGTTTGGCTCTTTTCGTGCCCTCGAACTTAAGGCTTTAAAGCACAAATACTGGAGATTCAGGACTAAGTATAGCAGCCGAGGACACGCAAAGGCTTCATTTACACAGCAGTTGGCCACTCAGGTTTTTTTTTTTGCATCTGCAGCTGTCCCATGTCTGAATGTGCTGCTTCTCAATAATGTGATCGTCATTCTGCAGTGAGCTCGAACGCTGGCAAGGTCCAAGCACCAGGCACCTCCCCCTCCCCCCCCCCCCCGCCCCAATCCTGCCGTCCCTGTCCCCCTCCACCCCAGCACCCTCGCTCCGGCCCCCCCACCCACCCTCCCACCCAACTCTAACGTTCTCATTTCCCTTCCTCTTCAGGGTCACTACGGTGGCTAATAATTCCCATGGCGCCTGATGGGCGAGGTTAGGAGAATGTTTTCTAGACGAGAGGAAACACTGCCCTGAAACATCGGGAGATTGGAGGAATGCAGGAACCCAGCAGCTAGACGGTCAGTCCCCACCGTAGCACAGTGGTTAGCACAGTTGCTTCACAGCGCCAGGGTCCCAGGTTCGATTCCCGGCTCGGGTCAGTGACTGTGCGGAGTCTGCACGTTCTCCCCGTGTGTGCGTGGATTTCCTCCGGGTGCTCCTGTTTCCTCCCACAGTCCAAAGATGTGCAGGTTAAGTGGATTGGCTGCGCTAAATTGCTCTTAGTGTCCAAAAAGGTTAGGTGGGGGATAGGGTGGAAGTGTGGGCTTGGGTAGGGTGCTCTTTCCAAGGGCCGGTGCAGACTCGATGGGCCGAATGGCCTCCTTCTGCACTGTAAATTCTATGATTGTATGATTCTAAATTCCATCAGATCATATTCCTTGATTTGGAGGCATTGTGGCGCAGCGGGTTAATGACCCTGCCTCTGAGCCTACAGCTGCGGGTTCAAATCCCGCCCCGGGATCAAATCCTGCCCCGGGATCGGATGGCCAAGGAGGGTGCGTCCATAACGCGGCCACACAGGTTGAGAGTCAACTTGCAAAATCCTTCCAGATACGCCAATGGTTGGCGGTAAGAGTGGAAGAGATTCCTGATCAGCCACGTTCGGTGTGGAATGATGTCCCTCCCCCTTCAAGCCAAAAGCCCCTGGAGACAGACTACGGACCTGTTCCGGGAATAACTAGCTATGGAAACAGATTAAAGTCTGCCTTAGTGCCCCACTAGGTGCGGGAAGAGAATGGAAAAAGAAGATATTTCTTAATGCGCTTGGTCAGAGAAAGAAAATCTAGCAGACTCAGATTTAAAATGCTTCAGAGAGCTAGTGTATACTGCTAGGGATGTCACCTCTCCCTCCACACCTCCATCCCACAGTTTCAGAGCTGCCCGCTTCTTCCACAAGGGGAGGACCAACCAATCTCCATCCACCACCACCCTCCTCCACCCACCTGAGCATATTCTCACTCTGAGCAACTTCTCCCTACGACTCCACTCACTTTCTCCAAATGGAAGGTGTTGCTATGGGCCCCTGCATGAGTCCTTGTGCCTCTTCTTATTTTTGTGGGAAATACGGAATATTCATTACTCCAGGCCCACTAGGGCCTCCTCCCTCCTCTCCTTTTTCTGCTACATTGTGAGTGTGTCTGTGCCACCTCCTGTGGGAATATCACGTTGCTTTAAGACGAGGATTAAATATACGGGCAGCACGGTAGCACAGTGGGTAGCACTGTGGCTTCACAGCTCCAGGGTCGCAGGTTCGATTCCCGGCTTGGGTCACTGTCTGTGCGGAGTCGGCACGTTCTCTCCGTGTCTGCGAGGGCTTCCTCCGGGTGTTCCGGTTTCCTCCCACAAGTCCCGAAAGACGTGCTGTCTTTCCCCGAACAGGCGCTGGAGTGTGGCGACGAGGGATTTTCACAGTAGGTTCATTGCAGTGTTAATGGAAGCCTACTTGTGACAATAAAGATCATTATCGTCACTAACTGGAAAATTTCATTGACTTTGTTCCCACTTTCCACCCTTCCATCGCCTTCACCCGATCCATCACTGACTTTTTCCATCGCTTCCTCGACCTCTCCTTTTTTTAGAGATGGACTATCGAGAAATGCTCATCAAGCAACCAACGGACTCCCACAGCTGCCTCGACTCCCTCATTCCCTGCTTCCTGTGAGGACTCCTCTCCAGTCTCCCAGTGTTTCCTTCTTCCTCACATCCGTTCCAATGATGCAACTTCCACCCCAGCGCTTCTGTTATGTCTTCCCTTTCCTCAATTGATGATTCCCACCAAGTGTGGTTGACAGGGCCCTCCTGTCCAATATATTTCCCAGAATTCTGCTCTTTCCCCTTCCGCTTCCCCCCAGAACCACAATAGGGTTCCGTTTGACCCCACATCCACCACACAAGCCTTCAATATTCAGTGAAATCTCTGCAATTTCTGGCAACCCTAGGGTTGTGGCACCAACAAACACGTCTTTCCCAGCTCACCCCTTTCAGTATTTCGATGGGGCCGCTCCCTCCCCTGCACCTTAGTCCACTCCTAACCCTCCCTTCTCTCCTGCCCTTTCACCTCCTCCCTTCCCAAACACTCCTTCAAGGTGACTCGGAGATTTGCGTGTGCCACTTTCGATTTCGTCCATGCGCTCGCTGCTGGCGATGGGGCCTCCTCTACACTGGGGAGGCCAAACACAGGCAGGCGAGGTGACCACTTTGCGGAACCCCCCTGCCCCCCCCCCCCCCATCTATTCAGGCCGCTAGCACAATCCCCAGCTTTCGGCCACTCCCATTTTAACTCTCCTCCTTACTCCCACACTGATCTCTCTGTCCTCGTCCTGCGGCAGTGTTCCAGTGAAGGTAAACACGAGGAACAGCAGCTTATCTTTCGACTCAGCCCTCTACAGCCTTCTGAACTCAACATCGAGCTCAACAAAGTTCGATCGTAACCTCTGCCCCCATTTTGTTCTATTTCCTCTTATTGCGTGTTGCTGGGTTGGGTCTTATCCTGTTTCTTTCTCCCTTTATGTTAATTCAGATTATTTTTATGTTGCAATTCATGTATCATTTGGACCCAACCTTTATTTCCCTCACTGCATCCGTTACCACTCTCTGTTGCATCATGGATTCCTCATCTCCCCTCGCTGGCCTCTGCCCTATCTCAGACCTTCTCCTTTGTCCTTCCTGCTCCTCCCCCACTGCCGCCACCTTTAAAACTCTGACATTTCCACCTGTCTTCAGTTCTGATGAAAGATCTTCAAACTGAGACCTTGGCCAGTGGGATCTTCCAGGCCCGCCGATGTCGCGCCCCCCCCCCCCCACACGGCGGGTTTTCCCGCGGCGGGGGGGGGGGCAGTGAGCCATGCAGATTGCCGTTGACTTTGGCGAGGTCGGAGGTTCCGTCGACGACCAAGAGATCACCGTCTCTGCCACGGGAAGCCAGGAAAATCCTGGACCTGCCTTGGGGATTGTCCGGTCCCGCCCACTCCGAGACCGTAAATTCCCACCCGGGGTCAACGGACTTTTAAGAGGCCCGTCAGATTTTCCATCCCGACCATGACGACCCGATCTTTGTGCGTTCAAGCTCCTAAAACCTCGATCACATCACCTCTTATCCTTCTATATTCCAGGCATCGCTTCATAGAACATACAGTGCAGAAGGAGGCCATTTGGCCCATCGAGTCTGCACCGATCCACTTTATGCCCTCACTTCCACCCTATCCCCGTAACCCAATAACCCCTTCATCTTATCTTAACATGTAGAACCATTGTACAGCTGTAGTGAATCTTTGCTGCAATGCTTTCAAGGCTGGAGCACTCTTTCCGAGGGGAAGTGAATGACATTTTCGGCAAAGAAAGTAATTAATAAGAGGAGGTGGAAGGGATAGCAGGATAGCTCGTCAGAGCGCAGACAGATATATGTTGGGCTGAATGGCCTTCTTCTGCCGTATAAAATTCTATTGTTCTTGCCATGCTGTCAGCCCTCTTCCAGTCTCGCATGACATTTGTTAAGTGTATCAGGTGTAAAAAGAAGGAAGGATATTATTGGGTTGGAAGCTGTACAGAGAAGGTTTACTAGATTAAGACCAGGATTAATTCCATGACGAATGCCAGGATTAGGTGGGTTGTTTTATGAGGAAAGGCTGGGCAGGCGAGGCTTGTATCGGCTGGAGTTTCAAAGAATAAGAGGCAACTTGATTGAAACGTATAAGATCCTGAGGGGTGTTGACAGGGTGAGATGTGGAGAGGGTGTTTCCTCAGGTGAGGGAATCTAGAACTCGAGGGTCACTGCTTAAAAATAAGGGGTCGCCCATTTAAAATGGAGATGAGAAGAAATCTTTTCCCAAGGGGGATTTCCGGGCAACGAGGGGGGGGGGGCGGGGTGCACGGTAGCACAATGGTTAGCACAGTTGCTTCACAGCGCCAAAGTCCCGGATTCGATCCCCAGATTGGGTCACTGACTGTGTGGAGTCTGCACGTTCTCCCCGTGTCTGCTCCGGTTTCCTCCGGATGCTCCGGTTTCCTCCCACAAGTCCCGAAAGACGTGCTGTTCTGTGAATTGGACATCCTGAATTCTCCCTCAGTGTACTCGAACACGCGCCGGAGTGTGGCGACTAGGGGCTTTTCACAGTAACTTCATCGCAGTGTTAATGTAAGCCTACTTGTGGCAATGATGATTATTATTATTATTGTTAATAATAATCACTTCTCGGCCTTTTGGCTAAGATCAAGTGAAGTATCTGCTCGGCCATTTGGCTCAGATCTGGTATGTCTCTCTTGTGGGGACCATGCATTGGATTCAATTTGAATTTGAATTGGTTTTTGGAGCAGGCAAGGAGCTGGATTAGGGGTTCGTGAATGTCCACACTCTGGGCCCATTCTTTGTAACGCAGAAAAAATAATAAAATTATATTAAAAAATTAATAATAATTATTATTCGACAGGAAAACCCGTTGACATCAGCGGGATCAGAAGATCCTCCCAGCGGCCAATAGCGGGTTGCGCGCAAAATCCCGCCCAGTGTCGTTGAATATTTTTTTCCGGCAGGGGTAGAGAGATTCTTGGTATGCACGTGGGGTGGTAAGTTACGGGGGGGGATGCAGGTTTGCGGTCACTATCAGATCGGCCATGACCTTATTAAATGGCGGAGCAGGCTCGAGGGGCCCACTCTTGCTCCTCGTTCGAAGAGCACTAAGGACACCTCGGCCACAGGTTAACTTACAATTGACTGAAAACCAAACGGAATCCGATCAAATTGACATAGGGGCCAGGAGTCTCTTCTCTTTGTGGCAGCACCCCCCCCCCCCCCCCCCCCCCCCGGGGTTTCCCGAAGGCACTTCAATGGGAAATCCCAAGGACAAGCTGTTGTGGAACTGGAGAATCCCGCCCGGGAAGTCTGGGATAAACCTGACCATGTAAGTGTTTCAGTTCAGCTCAGTTGGGACACGCTCTCGAGCGAGTCGCTTGCGAGGTCAAACCCCATCCCGGATCCAGTGTACACCACCTTGGGCTGAGACATCCATCAGCTCAACAAAACTCATATCGATGTGGTGGCACAAACTGGGGGAAACATTCAGATATCGGTGGCCATGTGACGGCGCATGTAAAACAAACAGTGTCAACCTTGACCAAATCTTGCAATTAGTAGATGCCTTGCCAATGGGCGCACCTGTTCATTTAGATGGAAACCACCTTACACAGCAGACATATTCCTGTTTCTGGAGCTAATTTTCCCTGGGACAGGTCACCGGCCTATTGCCTGAGGCTTTAGCTCGAGGGGGTTGCCACTCCACATCAGGGAAAGCGGCGGAGGGTGAATACATGGAATAACCATCAGATGTTCAAAAATGAACACTGGTTTCCAAGCACACTGTGGGGTGTTAGAGAAAAGATTGTCTTGTCCGCTAGAACATAGTTCTAATGCAAGGCCAGAAACGTTAACGCTCCTTCTCTCTCCACAGCAGCCGCCTGACCCGTTGAGTATTTCGAGTATTTTTTGGTTTTTACTGCGGATTTCTGGCATCTGCAGAGTTCTGCTTTTGGAGCGTGTGCACAAATTTTGTTTTTGAAACTGGGGATGACCACACAGGGCTGACGAAGGAGGAGTAGAGTGGGGGAGGGGAGGGGGGGAGGGTTAACTCAAACGGCCGCAAAGGAAAGTGTTGATAAGGCGTCGTCAATGGCAAAATGGCCTTGCATAATCATCAGAATGATTAGCTTCCCGACCAGCATCCCACGCACGGTTGAAGAAGAATTGGACAATGATTACAGCCATACCTTAGAGAGATTTCAGAGCCTTTGAACATATTTTTTTCCAGCCTTTCCAACCGACAGTTTTGTTCAAATTGTTGGTGGTGTTCTGAGCTGATTGTGAAGTCATCAGGGCGACCTCACGATCAAAGCCGGCGCTGCGCCGCACTGATGTCAAGGAACCTCAAAGGCTGGACATGAAAGCTCACACTGGTAAACGTCGGGATGTATTAGTTGATAGCGTCCTGAGTTAGGTGGTGGGTTCAATCCCCACTTCTGCACACAACCTACTGCGTTTCTGGATTACACCGTAATGTAGATAAGACCAGAAGACCAGAAGATATAGGAGCAGAATTAGGCCACTCGGCCCATCGAGTCTGCTCCGCCATTCAATCATGGCTGATATTTTTCTCATCCCCATTCCCCTGCCTTCTCCCCATAACCCCTGATCCCCTTATTAATCAAGAACCTATCTATCGAGATTCACTAGGTTAATCCCTGAGCTGAAGGGGTTGGATTACGAGGAGAGGTTGAGTAAACTGGGACCGTACTCGTTGGAATTTAGAAGGATGAGGGGGGATCTTATAGAAACATATAAAAATATAAAGGGAATAGATAGGATAGATGCGGGCAGGTTGTTTCCACTGGTGGGTGAAAGCAGAACTCGGGGCATAGCCTCAAAATAAGGGGAAGTAGATTTAGGACTGAGTTGAGGAGGAACTTCTTCACCCAAAGGGTTGTGAATCTATGGAATTCCTTGCCCAGTGAAGCAGTAGAGGCTCCTTCATTAAATGTTTTTAAGATAAAGATAGATAGTTTTTTGAAGAACAAAGGGATTAAGGGTTATGGTGTTTCAGGCCGGAAAGTGGAGCTGAGTCCACAAAAGATCAGCCATGATCTCATTGAATGGCGGAGCAGGATCGAGGGGCCAGGTGGCCTACTCCTGCTCCTAGTTCTTATGTTCTTATATCTGGCTTAAAGACACTCAGTGATTTGGCCTCCACATCCTTCTGCGGCAAAGAGTTCCACAGATTCACCACCCTCTGGCTGAAGAAATTCCTCCTCATCTCTGTTTTAAAAGATCATCCCTTCAGTCTAAGATTGTTTCCTCTGGTTCTAGCTTTTCCTAAAGTGGAAACATCCTCTGCACTTCCACTCTATCCAGGCCTCGCAGTATCCTATAAGTTTCAATAAGATCCCCCCTCATCCTTCTGAACTCCAACGAGTACAGACCCAGAGTCCTCAACCGTTCCTCATACGACAAGCTCTTCATTCCAGGGTTCATTCTTGTGAACCTCCTCTGGACCCTTTCCAAGGCCGGCACATCCTTCCTTAGATACGGGGCCCAAAACTGCTCACAATACTCCCCAAATGGGGTCCGACCAGAGCCTTATACAGCCTCAGAAGTACATCCCTGCTCTTGTATTCTAGCCCTCTCGACATGAATGCTAACAATGCCAACTGAACCTGCATGTTAACCTTAAGAGAACATAGAACATAGAAAAACATAGAAAAATACAGCACAGAACAGGCCCTTCGGCCCACGATGTTGTGCCGAACCTTTGTTCTAGATTAATCATAGATTATCATTGAATTTACAGTGCAGAAGGAGGCCATTCGGCCCATTGAGTCTGCACCCGCTCTTGGAAAGAGCACCCTACCCAAGGTCAACACCTCCACCCAACACTAAGGGCAATTTTGGACACTAAGGGCAATTTATCGCGGCCAATCCACCTAACCTGCACATCTTTGGACTGTGGGAGGAAACCGGAGCACCCGGAGGAAACCCACGCACACACGGGGAGGATGTGCAGACTCCGCACAGACAGTGACCCAAGTGAAGCAATTGTGCTAACCACAATGCTACCGTGCTGCCCTTAAGAACAAATTAATCTACACTATATTATTCTACCGTAATCCATGTACCTATCGTGAACAAGGAATCCCAAGTCCCTTTGTGCGTCTGATTTCCGGAGCATTTCCCCATTTAGAAAATAGTCTATGCCTAAATTCCTCCTTCCAAAGTGCATAACCTCACACTTTTCCACATTGTATTTCATCTGCTTAAATGTCTTACCCTCTTGCATTCAGCCTACCCTCTGCTGCTTTGCCCCAAACTTACGGCAAGATATTTGACCATATAGAAGTGACAAGTAGCCTCTGTGTTCCTCACACACATTAAAGATACGCACACACACCAGCTCAGTACTTTATTGTAAAATGCACTCTTACGGGAAATACATTAGTTTCTACAAGCTCCCCAGAATGGAATCATCCAACTTTTAGTTCAGACAGAATGAGCAGATAAATTACAATTAAAAATAAAATAGACGTTTTGATTGTATATCATTATATCATGTAATTAATAGTCCTTTTGCCCAATGATTATAGTTTCTCAGGTCTGGGTGCCACATAACAAATAACAGTTGGCCTGAACTCTAATCTTATTAGCCAGCGTCTGTGCAACTATATTTTAACATCAGTCAATCCATATTTGGGACCGACGCTGGGAATGGCCAGGCTTTGTCCAGTTTGGATTTGGGAGCTTGGGGTGGAGATTGAGGAATGAATGTAGCACCCGAGCATATAAATGCTCCTGACGCTGCTAACGTACAGCACATATTCTCTGCAACCTTGCTTACCTGGTGGGAAATGCCCCACGCAGGGGATGGGTCAGTGGCAAAACCCCAATCGCTGGAGATGAAGGAGTGTGTAGTATTTGTGGTAAAGTGGAGAATTTGTCCTTGATCTCCAGTCCTTGGGGATATGCAGAGGATGGAAGGTGGCCACACACCCAAGAGTGCGCTACAGGGTAGCCCATACCAAGAGACCAGCAGGGCGCTCAATGTGGGAGACCCTAGCCGACGATCGGTGCAAATGGCGGCACCAGCAGCGGGCAGGAATTCGCCACGGTGACATGTAGGCAGACGCCAACATTGAACGTAAGAGGTCAGCAGGGACCACCCTGGATCACTGGCAAGGGTCAAACTCCTGTATGGCACTTGTGCCTTAACAGACCATTTTGTTTGGCTAGTAAAAGAGGGACAGCAGATTGATCGCATCTGACCTCGCAGCACGGTGGCACAGTGGTTAGCACTGTTGCTTCACAGCTCCAGGGTCCCAGGTTCGATTCCCGGCCTTGGGTCACTGCCTATGCGGAATCTGCACGTTCTCCCAATGTCTGCGTGGGCTTCCTCCGGGTGCTCCGGTTTCCTCTCACAGACCAAAGATGTGCAGGTTCGGTGGATTGGCCGTGTTAAATTGCCCCTTAGTGTCCAAAAAAGATTGGGTGGGGTTACTAGGATAGGGTGGAGATGTGGTCTTGGGTACGGTGCTCTTTCCAAGGGCCGGTGCAGACTCGATGGGCCGAACGACCTCCTTCTGCACTGTAGATTCTATGATAAAGACCCTGAGGCCGCATTCCCATCATGGAAAGGATGCCAATCAGATCACGGTAAAGAAAAGACAGACCAAGAAGAGCTGATCCCATTCGTTGCTAATACGAGGAATGGGGGAAGGACACAGATTAAACGTCTTGGGCAAGGGAATGTGAGGAAGAGCATTTTACGCAGTGAGTGTTAATGACCTGGACAACACTTGCTTATCAGGGTGATGGAAGCAGAGACAATTATAGATTTCAAATAGAAACGGAGAGGGCGTTTGAGAAGAATACAGCCACGAGCATAGAGCAGGGAAATGAGTCTGATTGGATTGCCCAACTACAACAAGTTGGCAAGGGCCCAATGAGCCAAATGGCCTCTTTGTGTGTGGTAATAATTTCATGATCCATGACTCAAAGACAACGAGTGTACTTAGTTCTTTGAAGCCCAACTCTCTATCTCCTGAATACTGTGAACAGTTTTGATCGTCTTATCTAAGGAAAGATATACTGGCATTGGAGGCAGGCTGGAGAAGGTTCACGGGGTTGATCCCGGATATGGGGGGATTTTCTCATGAGGAGAGGTTGAGTAGGTTGGGTCTGTGCTCATCGACGTTCAGAAGAATGAGGGGCGACCTTATTGAGACATGTCGGATTCTCAGCGGGCTTGAGAGGGTCGATGCTGAGAGGTTGTTTCCCCTTGTGGGAGAGTCTAGGACCAGAGGGCATCATCTCATAGTGAGGGAGTCGCCCATTGAAAGCAGAGATGAGGAGGAGTTTCTTCTCTCAGAAGTTTTTAAACAGTTTTTAAAATAAATTTAGAGTACCCAATTGTTTTTTTCCCCAATTAATTGGCAATTTAGCATGGCCAATCCACCTACCCTACACACCTTTGGGTTGTGGGGGGGTGAGGCCCACGCAGACACGGGGAGAATGTGCAAACTCCGTACGGACAGTGACCCGGGGCCGGGATCGAACCTGGGTCGTCGGTGCCGTGAGGCAGTAGTGATAACCACTGAGCCGCCCAAATCCATGGAATTCTTTACCACAGAGGGCTGTGGGGGTTGGGTCATTGATAATGTTCAAGGCTGAGATTGACAGATTTTTTAATCGGTAAGAGAATCGCGGTTTATGGAGATAGACCGGGTTTAGCTCACTGGGCTAGACAGCTGGGTTGTGATGCAGAACAAGGCCAGCAGCGCGGGTTCAATTCCTGTACCAGCTGAGAATTCGGAATTCTCCCTCAGTGTGCCCGAACAGGCGCCGGAATGTGGCGACTCGGGGCTTTTCACAGTAACTTCATTGCAGTGTTAATGTAAGCCTACTTGTGACAATAAAGGTTATTTATTTATTAAGGCGGGAAAGTGGAGTTGAGGATTTTATCAGTTCGGATCAGTTGAATGGCGGAGCAGACACGATGGGCTGAATGGCCTACTTCTGCTCCTACGCCTAATGCCAGTGCTAAGGTTGATCTTGCGTGGCGGATCACAGACCTCCCCCCACTTCCTGCCGACTCGCCCTGTCATGGCAAGGAACAGAACATGCCGTCTTGATACTAAACCCAGTCGCGTAACATCTGAATATCTCTTACCCAATATCTCCAGTTGGGCCATTCGTGTTGGTTTTTTGGGGAACTCATGCCAACCTGGAACTGTAATGGTCCAATTTACCAAGGAGCCTCCATTAAACTAGTTGCACTGCCCATGAACCCTGGCCCTAGAGGCGAAAGAATAAGATCCGTATCCAGCACGAAACTGGAGCCATCAGTAATTCAGCCCGAGCTGGATTTGAACCAATGCAAAAGAATCCACAGGAGCTGTGAAACTGGAGAAGGATCGGATCCCATATCTATGTAGCATCACGCACCCAGCAGCCTCGGTGTCTCATTAGAAGGGCATGTTGACTTGAATCATATCTGCCCTTTACCAGTCGGGTGAACCAGGGGTCTTTTGGAGTCAGGCTGCACGCAGCGGACATTTTCACTTTGGGTCATGCTCGGGGAATGCAGATAAGCATGATGGAGGAACAGGAGGAGGGTCTGGGTTAGATGAGGACAGGATTAGATTAGGAGAGGGGGCTCATGTGGAGCTCGCACCAATCATGGGGGAATCAGATCACCACAGAATTCCTACAGTGCAGAAGGAGGCCATTCGGCCCGCCGAGTCTGCACTGGTGGCAGAGTGGTAATTTTTTTTTAATCCATTTACGGGATGTGGGCGCCTCCGGCTGGGCCGTCATTTGTTGCCCATCCCGAATTGCCCTTGAGCTGAGTGGCTCGCTCGGCCATTTCAGAGGGCATTTATTAAGTGTCATCTGGAGTCACATTTAGGCCAGATCAGGTGGGAACAGCAGATTTCTTTCCCTTCAGGAAATTAGTGAACCCGATGGGTTCTTATGGCAACGGCATGTCACCATTAGACTTTTAATTCCAGGTTTTTATTGAATTCAAATTTCACCATCTGTCATGGTGGGATTCGAACCCAGAGTATTACACCTCTGGATGATTCCCCAGAGCGTTAGCTTGGGGCCTCTGCATTCTAAGACCTGCAACAGCAACAATAATCATAATCGTTATCAGTGTCACAAGTAGGCTTACGTTAACACTGCAATGAAGTAACTGTGAAAAGCCCCTAGTCACCACACTCCGGCGCCTGTTCGGGTACACGGAGGGAGAATTCAGAACGTCCAATTCACCCAACAAGCACGTCTTTCGGGACTTGTGGGAGGAAACCGCAGCGCCCGGAGGAAACCCACGCAGACACGGGGAGAACGTGCAGACTCCGCACAGACAGTAACCCAAGCCGGGGTGGCAGATTTCTTTCCCTAAGGGGCATTAATAGTAATAATAATCTTTTATTGTTACAAGTATGAAGTGACTGTGAAAAGCCCCTAGTCGCCACATTCCGGCGCCTGTTCGGGCACACTGAGGGAGAATTCAGAATTCTCAGCCAGTGCGGGAATTTTGGCCATGTTCTGCCTCACAAACCAGCTGTCTAGCCCACTGAGCTAATCCAGCCCATTAGTGAACCAGGTGGGTTTTTACGGCAATCAGCAATGGTTTTGTGCACTTTAATTCCGGAATTTTTTATTGAATTCGAATTGCATCATCTGCCGTGGTAGATGCAAACCCAGCTCCCCAGAGAATTACCGCTGGGTCTTTGGATTGCTAGCCGAGTGGCAATACCAGTACACCAACACCTATGTTGCAGGGGTCCTGGGACAGAGCCAATCTCTGCAGGAGGGACCAACGCATTGAAAGGTGTGAAAACCACACTGTTAATCCACAAAAGCCCAGGGTGGAAGCAATTACCAACATGCTGTTAAGGAGCAAAAACAGGTTTGCAGTTCAGCCCAGAGTTAGCGCTTTCCTGCCACTCAAAGAGGCTGAAAAGCAAAGGAAACAGTCTACAAAGGTAATTGACAGCTCAGTGTTTTGCAAAGGACAGAAAAAACTAACTGATTCAACCCATCTTTGTTTTTAATTTCACCTCTACGTGTGCTGAAGGTTTAAATCATAGAATCGCTACAGTGCAGAAGGAGGCCATTTGGCCCATTGAATCTGCACCGACCCTGTGAAAGAGGACTTCAGCCAAGTTCACTCCCCCGTCCTGTCCCATTAACCCCTTAATCCGACCTACACATCTTTTTATGGACACTAAGGGGCAATTTAGCACGGTCAATCCTCCTCCCATATCGTTCGACTGTGGGAGGAAACCGGAGCACCCGGAGGAAATCCACGCAGACACGGGGAGAGCGTGCAGACTCTGCACCGACAGTCACCCAAGGGTGGAATTGAACCCGGGTCCTTGGCGCTGTGAGGCAGCAGTGCTAACCACTGTGCCGCCGTGCTGCCCGTAAAGGCTACATTATATTACTACTAGCCTGTTGCTCACTCTCATGTTACTTCTCCCCTTCTCTGTTTTTGTCACCTGATTCTGCCCTCTTGTGGTTGCCTCCTCCAGAACTGGAAACCCACTCCAGACGCTCGATGCCAGACGCTCTGAGTTAGGAGGATGTGGGTTCAAGTCCCCGCTCCGCTACACAAAAATCTCAGTCCTGACACTCCCCCAGTGCACTCCCCCAGCTCAGAGCGGAGAGGGGACTCTGCACTGTCGGGGGTGCAGCCTTCCCCATGAGACGTTCGACCAATGCCCTATCGGCCCTCCCATGGGAAGATCCCATGGGACCATATTTTGAAAAGATCAGCCCCTCGAACAACATAACTACAGCAGATTATCTGTTCATCGTCCCGTTGCTGTCTGTGGGAGCTTGCTGTGCACAACTGACTGCCGCCTTTCCAACAATACAATGGTGATAACATTGTAAAATAATCTTCATCGTTCGTAAAGCACTTAGGAATGCCCTGAGCACATTTAAGACACAATATACATCAGCCTTTCTTTCTGCATTATCTTTCTTGCATGGGGGAGGCATGATAGTGAGGGTCAGAGGTCACTTGACTATTACAGACCTAACCACTTTGGTCCTTATCCCGTAGCTGAGCCTGTGCCCTTTCTGTGAAGAGCCACTGAATTGAGTTTATTGTCCTCTCTCTAGCTCAGTGACACGGACCAAATGTGCCACTTCTACAAAGGTGAAGTGCGGCAGGTGCTGGAACTCTGGAGCAGAAGAAATAGGGGCAAGAGTAGCCCATTCGGCCTTCAAGCCGGTTCAGCGATGCAATCACGGCCGATCTTCAACTCTGCTCTTCTGCCGACTCCTCGTTCCCGAAGAAACCAGCAACCTGTCTCTCTCTCTCTTAATCTTAAATATACTCAACGATGGAGCATCCCACAACCCTCTGGGATTGAGAATTCCAAAGAATTCCTCTTGAGTGAAGACGCCCTCATCTGAGTCCTAACCCGGACTCTCCGATCCCTACCCTGCCAGGTCCTTTCAGAATCTTACATGTTTCAGTTAGATCGCCTCTCATCATTCTAACCTCCGGAGAGTATAGACCCAATTTTAATTGAACCCCGGGGCAAATGTTCTTTCCCATTCTTCCGATCGCATCCCAGTTCGCAAAGGGTCTCCCTACTCTTCCTTTGACATCCTGGAAGGTGATGATTACACAACGGGGCTCAAGTGGATCTCTGCACCGCCTAGCCCCCCTGCCCCCCCCCCCCCCCTGCCCCCGGGACAAATGGGGCCTCCCGCTTACCAATAATTATTTGTATCTCCTACCCAATCAGGAGCGATATGCCAAATCCTACATCGCTACATAGAGCCCAAATTGAAAGAACTGTGCCTCCCACTGCGCACCACGCGGAAATAAATTAATTCCCGTCACAATCCACTCCCCCCCCCTCCTCCCCCCCCCCCCCCCTCCCCCCCCCCCCCCCCACCCTCTCCCCCCCCCCCCCCCCCCCCCCCCTCCCCTCCTTGATGGTTAAAACTGTCCGCTTGTGTTCACAGAATCAAGAATCGATGGCAGGCAGAGCGGTCATTCATCTTCTCTCTTGTGACATCTGTAATTACCTCGCTCATCATCAAAATTCCCAGTGACAGGCTTTGCGAAGTAGAGGCATTGAAATAGTTCCTAATTAAAGAGCTTCTGGTAGAAAATTAGATTTTTTATTTTCCTCTGGCGTCTAAATGCAAGAGGCAAGAGGTTTCCGCAGCTGGCCAGCATTACTGATCATGCTCCCCCTGCTGGTAATAAAGTGCAATTGGATTTGCTTTGTAAGATGTCCATTTTACCTCACGAAGGGTTTCGATCGGTCATTGGTGACGGTAGGTTTAAGCTTCACAGTGGCGAAAGGATTGGTTCCTCTGAGAGAGAGAGACAGAGAGAGAGAGGTTTAAATAAAAAGGCAAACAAGAATTAACCACCGTTCCCATTCTCACCCTGTTCTTCTAAATGTCATAAGAGCGTCAGGAATTGGAGCAGACGTAAGCCACCAGCCACGGCATGGCCGTTAAATTCCACCCCGTGATTGTGGCCTGCCCCCCGTAACTCCTGACCCCATAACCCCCTGACCCCCTGAGCGATCAAAAATCTGCCTAACTCAGCCACGGCCACATTCCATCATCTCCTGCTGAGGAGGAGAATGCCAAGGCCAACAGAGTGAAGAAAACCCTCCTCAAATCCGTCCTAAGTGGGAGACCCCTTCAACCTGTGATCGGCAACCTCGGCTAGAGAGTGGGCCCCATGACGGGCCCTCCTTCATCTCAGGGGGCCGCAAGATTGAAATCGGGGCTCAGTCACTAACCGTGACCCCGTGAAAAAGATTAAATACATTTAATACACGCTGGATATTTCATAACGAGTTGCAGAAAATGCTTAATCGTTTATATATCAATAGAACTGTCATCAACTTCAAATGGTAAAAACAAAAGAAATATTTACACTTTGGACACAGAGGGAGCGCACGGCTCTCACGGTCAATGTTGTGAGCAATCAGCACGCTCCTCGCCTCACTCGCCCTCGCTTTACTTCCGAATCACTTCAGCCATACCGGCAGGAAAAAAAACGACAACGACGGAAATCAGCGGAATGTGGACCATGCGCGTGGGCAACGGTCAACAAAATGTCTCGTGGGCCGCACTCGGAACCCAGATGGCCACATGTGATCCCTGAGCTGCAGGTTACCCCAACCTGCCTTAAACTGAGCTCCGCCAATTGTATAGCACTGGTCTAGATATGGGGTTGTCAACCCTGATTGGACATGTTCTACAACCCCGTGGCAGTGAGGGGTAGGGGGCTGTAAAATTCAGTGAGCCACTGGAAACTCCATTGACTTCGGTAGGAGCAGAAAATCCCACCGGTGGGAGGGGCCAGAAAATTCCGCCCTGGAGATTACATCACATGATCTCCTGCCTCCCACTGCCCTAGCCCAACACTCCTGCCACTGGTCACCTGGCTTGCAATGCACTGTGATGAAGATAAGAAATTGCCATATTTTATATCTTAGACGTTTTGCAGTAATGCTATTAAAACCTGGGTTGAGATGCATACAGACAATATGACTGCTAGAGTTGTGATTAAGATGTTGTAAGAGTGAGGTAATCATTGATTTGCAGGTGAAGTGTTCTGTTAACAGATCTTGTGAACCATTTACTTGTTTTCAGGTAGGTGGCTAATGGAATATTGTTTACATTTGAAGGACACCTGGGGTGTAGATAGTTTATGAGGGGTATTGTGCCCTGGCTAAACAAGTCAAGGAACATCTTGTAAAAAGGAAAAAAAATGCCTTATGTTTTGGGTACAGATGACGCAGTTAATGGGAGGAGCCAGGTCTGTGTGAAAAGTCAGTTGGTCCTAGAACCCTTATCTGAACAGAGGTGTTTCATTTTGGTCCTGAAAAGTTCTCTCTCTGAAGTTTCTCCACAGAAAAGTAAGTAGAAAACTGATTGTTAATTTTATTCATGAGTGGCATTTGGAATATATTGGTTTGCTTAATTGGAATATAGTGGCAGATTTAGGAAGTAAGTTAAGGCTTTCTCTTTTACTCAAGAACTGTTCTAACTGTTAACTATAACGCTATTTATTTGTTGCTAATGTAGTTAATGCTGCGATTTAATTAAAGTTTGTTTGAACACAAAAGATACCTATTGGTCACCTTCATCGTTCCTGTGAGACAGTTTCTCCCATTGCAAATTGTTGGGTTCCCGTCCGGGATCCTAACAACGCCGGCCTCCCACACCAATCAGAAAGTGAGCACACCCTTCCTTCATTAATTGGATAACACTTGACTTTCAATCAAACAGCCTTCCTCCTCATGACCAATGTTTAATAATAATAATCGCTTATTGTCACAAGTAGGCTTCAATGAAGTTACTGTGAAAAGCCCCAAGTTGCCACATTCCGGCATCTGTTCGGGGAGGTCAGTACGGGAATTGAACCCACGCTGCTGGCATTGTTCTGCATTACAAGCCAGCTGTTTAGCCCACTGTGCTAAACTAGCCCCAACAACAGCAAAATCAAAAGTGCGCACAGATCGATTTCTTTGTGAGATGATTTAATTCCTGGAGGTCTCTAGGGCAGAGCTGGCAAGGGAGAGGGTTGGCTGGTGACCCCAGACTTATTGACAGAACACATGGGACATGCGCAGGAAGTGTGCCTGAAGGAGATGCACAGTAAATACATTTTGTCAAGCATTATTCAAATCATGCCCAGACTCTGGAGAATGGCTGGATTGTAAATACATCTCACCGTGGAAAGAGCTCCGGCTGGGAATCGGCGCCACTTAAGACCTAAGAAGAGAAGAAGGAATCTGGGGTTATCATTGTTCATTAAAGAATAAGATGTTGTGTTGCATTTAGTTGAAACCCTCAGTGACAGACAGATACACACATGCATTTTTTTGAAAGAAAATCATATATCCATGCTTATTAAAAGTTTTCTGAGCTGTGAATTTTTTGTCGGGGAGGCTATCTCACACCAAGATCTCTAAAACCCTGTCACGGTGACTATCATCAAATCTGATTCTGCCCATAACTTGCATTTGCGTATATCAAACATTCCGCAGAAATAAAACTTCAAGATTGTATGCGACGAAGAATTATGGAGAGTTAATTATGCATGGGTCCAATTTAGAATATAGATTGTGCAATATATTTTAGGCGAGGTTCGATCATGCACTCTCTCCACCACTGACGCACAGTGGCAGCCGTGTGCGCCATCTTATCATAGAATTTACAGTGCACAAGGAGGCCATTCGGCCCATCGAGTCTGCACCGGCTCTTGGAAAGAGCACCCTACCCAAGGTCAACACCTCCACTTTATCCCCATAACCCAGTAACCCCACCCAACATTAAGGGCAATTTTGGACACTAAGGGCAATTTATCATGGCCAATCCACCTAATCTGCACATCTTTGGACTGTGGGAGGAAACCGGAGCACCCGGGAGGAAACCCACGCACACACGGGGAGGATGTGCAGACTCCGCACAGACAGTGACCCAAACCGGAACCGAACCTGGGACCCTGGAGCTGTGAAGAAATTGTGCTATCCACAATGCTACCGTGCTGCCCTGTGGGGCATCTACAAGGTTCATTGCAGCAACTCACCAAGGCTCCTTTTAAACCCACGACCATTGTCGCCTTGAAGGACAAGGGCAACAGACACAGGGGAACACCACCACCTGCAAGTTCCCCGCCGAGCCACACACCAGCCTGACTTGGAAATATCTCCGTTCATTCCTCATAAAAAATGCCATGGCAAGTAAAAGGTTCAGGTGTTCTGTTCACAATTACCACACCAAACTTGAGAACAGTACAGAAGGTCAACTCGCCCTAGCGGCAAGTCTAAGATTTGTGGCTTGGTGAGTAGAACTCTCACTCATGTCACAGGATGTGGGCGTCGCTGGCCAGGCCAGAATATATGGCCCATCTCCAATTGCCCCTTGAGCAGTCTTGTTGAACAGATACAATCCATGTGGTGCAGGCACACCCCTGGTGCTGTTAGGGAGGGAGTTCCAGGATTTTGACCCAGCGATAGTGAAGGAACAGCCAATATATTTCCAAGTCAGGACGGTGAGTGACTTTGGGGAACCTCCAGGTGGTGGGGTTCCCCATGTATCTGCTGCCCTTGTCCTTCTAAATGGTAGTGGTCGGGGTCCAGGAAGGTTCTGTCTCAGGAGCCTTGCTGAGTTGCTGCAACACATCTTGTAGATGGTACACACGGCTGCCAATGTGCGTTGCTGGTAGAGGAAGTGAATGTTTGTGGATGGGGTGCCAATGAAGCTGCTTTGCCCTAGATGATGTCGAGCTTCTTGAGTGTTGTTGGGAGCTGCGCTCATCCAGGCAAATGGAGAGTATTCCATCACACTCCTGACTTGTGCCTTGTAGATGGTGGACCGGCTTTGGGGAGACAGGAGGTGAGTTACTCACCACAGAATTCCCAGCCTCTAGCCTGCGGTAGCCGCCGCATTTATATGGTTGGTCCAGTTCAGTTTCTGGTCAATGGTAGTCCCCAGGATGTTGATAGAGGATTCTGCGATGGTCATGCCGTTGAATGTAGGAATCCCATTGAAACCCACTCTGGTGACATGAACGCTGGGTCAAAATCTGGGATTGCCCTCTCTAACAGCGGTGTGGGTGTACCTGCACCATGCGGACTACAGCCTTTCAAGAAGGCAGCTCACCAGCACCTTCTCAAGGGAAATTAGTGATGGGCAATGAATGTTAGCCTAGCCAACGATGCCCATATCCAATAAAAGCATAAAAGAAAGAGTAAACGGACACTCTAGCACAGTTCTGAGGGAGTGCACACTGTTGGAGGGGAGAATCAAACGTCTCTCAGGTGGACATGAAGGATTTGAGCAGGGGATTTTATCGTGGCCACTAGTAATCCCTCAACCAATGTGATTAAATAGAATCAATAATTTAGATGGTGTGTGTGTGTGCGCCTCGGACATTTATAAGGAGCTTATGGGGTCGGAGGAGACGCAGACCGAGGAGCTGAAGCGCAAGTGGAAGGAGGAGCTGGGACGTGAGATAGAGGATGGTCTATGGGCGAATGCGTTGAGTAGAGTCAACGCGTCCACAACATGTGCCAGGCTCAGCCTGATACAATTTAAGGTTGTGCACCGGGCTCACATGACAGTGGCCCAGATGAGCAGATTCTCTGGGCTGGAAGACAGGTGTGCAAAATGTGCGGGAGGACCAGCGAACCATGTCCACATGTTCTGGACATGTCCAAAGCTTAGGGGATTTTGGCAGGGGTTTGTGGACACATGTCCACGGTGTTAAAAACAAGGGTGGCGCTGAGTCCAGGGGTGACGATTTTCGGGGTGTCAGAAGACCCGGGAATCCAGGAGGAGAAAGAGGCAGACGTTCTGGCCTTTGCTTCCCTGGTAGCCCGAAGACGGATACTATTGGTATGGAGGGACTCAAAGCCCCTGAAGTCGGAGAACTGGCCATCGGACATGGCTAGCTTTCTCTGTTTGGAGAAAATCAAGTTCGCCTTGAGAGGGCCACTGTTAGGGTTCGCCCGGAGGTGGCAACCGTTCGTCAACTTCTTTGCGGGAAATTAATCGTCAGCAGATGGGGGGGTGGGGGGTGGGGTGGGGGGGAGTAGTTTAGCTTAGAGTGTGGGGTCAATAAGGGTGGCACCTGTATAAAAGGTAAATGGCTTTTGCACGATGTTTATGGTTTCATGTATATTGTTTATTTTTGTTGTTGTTACAGTACCAAAAGCACCTCAATAAAATGTTTCTTAAAAAAAAAAGAATGAGGGGAAAAGCCACATTATTAGTCATGTATAAGGCATACGCTTGACGTCTTTCCCAAAGCTGAACACAGTGATGGGGAACTAGGCCAAATCTGTTCTTCATCTTCCACAATGCAATAGCGCCACCTGCTGTCACCTCTTTCCTTCACCTTTCAAAGGGTGTGAGTATTTACCTCACAGGCAGTTCTCGCCTTTACGACGTTCAAATCACAACGGGCGGCACTTCACGACGATTATAAATTGACACCCCATTTTGACTGGTCGGCACGCTATCGGAAGGATCTGACTGCACTTGAGGGGGTGCAGAGGAGATGCTCCAGGATGTTGCCTGGGCTGGAGCGTTTCGGCTATGGAGAGAGGCCGGGGTTGTTTTCCTTAGGGAAAAACATTTTCACCCAGAGGGTGGTGGAAATCTGGAACTCGCTGCCTAGAAGGGTGGGAGGTACGGGAGCCCTCACAACATTTAAGAAGCATTACAAGAGCACTTGTAACCCCACAGCACACAACGCCATGGACCAAGTGCTGGGAAATGGGAGTAGGATAGATAGGTGCATGCAGGCCGGCTCAAAAACGATGGGCCGAAGGACCTCTTTCTGTGCTGTAGAAGTACTCTACTACTCTACAACATCAGTTTCGACTTTACAACGCCACGCCAGCACGTTCATGGGGGTGCATTGGCATTCTGTGCCATGCATATGGATGGCTGGGCAGGTCAAACCATCTTTATTAGGTTGGATATGAGTGTTTTATCCCATTAAATTTTATTGCTGGGGGGGCAGCACAGTGGTTAGCACAGCTGCCTCACGCCGCACCGAGGTCCCAGGTTCGATCCCGGCTCTGGGTCACTGTCCGTGTGGAGTTTGCACATTCTCCCCGTGTTTGCGTGGGTTTCGTCCCCACAACCCAAAGATGTGCAGGTTAGGTGGATTGGCCACACTAAATTGCCCCTTAATTGGAAAAAATAAATTGGGTACTCTAAGTTATTATTATTTTTTATATTGTTGCTGCAACTGTCGCGATTTTAATGCATTTATATACTAATGTTATCTTCAATAAGTGCTCAGACTCGCAAAGGTTCAAGGTTAAACAGGTTACTGACAGCGATCAAATGGCTTCACTATATCCTCCATACGAACCGAGGAACTTGTGCTAAGGCGTGCAGTCATCATTAGTCACCTCAGCGACATGACTGGGCATTTAACACCCTGGGGCATCAATGAGGATTCCCAGCCTTGGATCAGGAACCAATCCCCCATTGTCCTTATGGGAAAATCGATTACAACTTTGTTTCGACTTACGGCGTGGTTTTACGGGGACCAATTGTGTTGTACGTCCGAGGGCTGTCTGCATTGCTCTGGCCGATATGCTCCATCCCTTGAACAGTGGCTGTAACGCCACAGGACAATGTACAATGCTCAGGGCAGGGCGATAAGGAGAAACACACAGCACTAGAATATTTTCAACCGCACTCAAACACAGCCTTACAAATGGCTCATTCAGTCGTGCAAATCCTTGAGGCTAAAATTGAGAAGCTGCCTTATCATTAAGTAGTACAACACTCAGGGGCAAAGACAGGGAGAGAGAGTGGAGCCTCACAGATCACGTGAGGCGTGCATGCACAGTGTCAGAGGAAAGGCCATCAGGTTAAACAATTTCTATTAACCCTCTCTCACCTCATAATTGCAGCTGTTCACCATTTATCAGGGAGCCCCTACAGTGCAGAAGGAGGCCATTCGGCACCGACCCTTTGAAAGACCACCCTACCTGGGCCCAATTTCCCACCCTATCCCGGGAACCCCACCCAACCTTTGGACACTCGGGGGCAATTTAGCCCGGTCAAACCACCTAACCTGCATGTCCTTGGACTGTGGGAGGAAACCGGAGGAAACCCATGCAGACATGGGGAGAACGTGCAAACTCCACACATAATCTTTGGTGTGCCAAACAGTTTCAAAATAAGTGATGGGGTCTTCAAGCATCAACAAGCTATCTACTTGACTACAGAGAGATACCGTGGAGCACATTAACCACGCCTTTCCAAATTTCAACATCTCTGTAGATTCTGCAGCAATTAGTTTCAACATGCACCCACCAGCCCAGGAGGGTGAAATGAGTGTTTGGAAGCTGAACACAAGCTAACAATGATAGCAGGCTTGTGCGCAGTCGACAAATTCGGGCCATCAATCACCCTCTGAGATAAGAACATAAGAACTAGGAGCAGGAGTAGGCCATCTGGCCCCTCGAGCCTGCTCAGCCATTCAATGAGATCATGGCTGATCTTTTGTGGACTCAGCTCCACCTTCCCCCCCGAACACCTTTTATTCCCTTATTCTTCAAAAATAAGGCTGGTTTAGCACCGTGGGCTAAACAGCTGGCTTTTAATGCAGAACAAGGCCAGCAGCCTTGCGCAACTAGGAGCTTTTCACAGTAACTTCATTGAAGCCTATTTGTGACAATAAGCTATTATTATTAAAAACTATCTAGCTTTATCTTGAAAACATTGAATGAAGGAGCCTCAACTGCTTCACTGTGCAAGGAATTCCATAGATTCACAACCCTTTGGGTGAAAAGGTTCCTCCTAAATCTACTTCCCCTTATTTTGTGCTAACCCTAACCCTATGCCCCCTAGTTCTGCTTTCACCTGCCAGTGGAAACAACCTCCCCATTTCTATCCTATCTATTCCCTTCATAATTTTATATGTTTCTATAAGATCCCCCCGCATCCTTCTAAATTCCAACAATCTCCATTAAAATTGATGCCTGATCTCGGCCGAACTGTCAGATAGGGAATGGCCGAAGCCAGGAATCGACAATACCCCAAAGTGGAGGGAAATGGAGAGCTCGACCACCATGTACCCACGTACACCGTGTGGATGAGCAGAGAGATCTCGGTGTCCATGTACATAGATCCCTGAAAGTTGCCACCCAGGTTGAGAGGGTTGTTAAGAAGGCGTACGGTGTGTTAGCTTTTATTGGTAGAGGGATTGAGTTTCGGAGCCATGAGGTCATGTTGCAGCTGTACAAAACTCTGGTGCGGCCGCATTTGGAGTATTGCGTGCAATTCTGGTCACCGCATTATAGGAAGGATGTGGAAGCATTGGAAATGGTGCAGAGGAGGTTTACCAGAATGTTGCCTGGTATGGAGGGAAGATCTTATGAGGAAAGGCTGAGGGACTTGAGGCTGTTTTCGTTAGACAGAAGACGATTAAGAGGTGACTTAATTGAGGCATACAAGATGATCAGAGGATTGGATAGGGTGGACAGTGAGAGCCTTTTTCCTCGGATGGTGATGTCTAGCACGAGGGGACATAGCTTTAAATTGAGGGGAGATAGATATAAGACAGATGTCAGAGGTAGGTTCTTTACTCAGAGAGTAGTAAGGGCGTGGAATGCCCTGCCTGCAACAGTAGTGGACTCGCCAACACCAAGGGCATTCAAATGGTCATTGGATAGACATATGGACGATAAGGGAATAGTGTAGATGGGCTTTAGAGTGGTTTCACAGGTCGGCACAACATCGAGGGCCTGTACTGCGCTGTAATGTTCTATGTTCTATTGTTCTATGTACCCGGGGGAGAGGACTTGGTACTGGAGGAGAAGCACGTATAGAGGTCACATTTCAGTGGGGAGAAGAGAATAACTTACTAAATGCAAAATGCACCAACTTCATAGCCCAATAACAAGTACTTTGCAAGCTCTTGGCTGCCGTTCATTCTATGAATTTCATCCGCAGACTTTATTCACCCTTGCTCTCCCCTGGTGAATCCCCAACTTCCTTTGTCCCACCAGCTGTCCTGTCTGAGCTCTCGAATTCCCTGCCCTAATAGATAAGGTGATGGCTGGCGCGGACGTGATGGGCCGAGAGCCTCTTTCCGTGTTGGAAACATCTATGAGTCCAACCTTCCTTCTTTGACCAAACTTTCATTCAGTTGTCCCTTTCTCTGGCTCGGTGTCAAATAGCATCTCGTAACACTCCTGTGAGGTGCTCTGGGAACACTGCTTTGTTTTTTTAAATTCATATGGGCATCGTTATTGCCCATCCCTCATTGTCCTTGAACCGAGTGTCCATTTCCAGAGAGGCAGTTAAGAGTCAACCACATTGCTGTGAGGTCTGGAGTCACGTGTAGGCCAGACCGGGTAAGGATGGCAGGTTTCCTTCCCTAAAGGACATTAGCGTGGCAGATTTCATTCCCGAAGGGCAGCACGGTAGCACAGTTGTCAGCACAGTTGCTTCACAGCTCCAGTGTCCCAGCCTTGATTCCCGGCTCGGGTCACTGCCTGTGCGGAGTTGGCACGTTCCCCCCGTGTCTGCGTGAGTTTCCTCCGGGTGCTCCGGTTTCCTCCCACAGTCCAAAGATGTGCAGGTTAGGTGGATTGGCCACGCTAAATTGCTCTTCGTGTCCAAAAAAAGGTTGGATGGGGTACGGGGATAGGGTGGAGGTGTGGGCTTAAGTGGCTCTGTCCAAGGGCCAGTGCAGACTCGATGGGCCGAATGGCCTCCTTCTGAACTGTAAATTCTATGATTCTAAGGGACAATAGCAAACCAGATGGGTTGATATGGCAATCGACAATGGGTTTCATGGTCACCGTTAGACTTTTAATTGCTGCTTTTTACGGAATTCAAATTTCACCATCTCCCTTGGCGGGATTCGATCCTGGGTCCCCAGAACATTTCCCTGGGCCTCTGGATTACTGGAAGAGTGACAAAACCACTACGCCACCCTCTTCCCGAATTACATGAGCGACATTAAAACGATTTAAGGACTGGCTCCTAATAAAAAGGGAGGGTCAAGTGCACGATGGGCCTGGGACATCTGCAACTATGCGATGGGCCGTTTAAACTGCACAGGGTGGGAGAGGGTTAAACATTGCAAGCAGTGGGGTCAAACAGTCATGCGTCCTTACAGAGTGTCCCCACATTTAGCAGAATGAGGTGCTGCCCTGCAGCCACCAGAAATCTGGCTGCGAGGTCGTGTCCAGGAGGATTGAGGCAAATTTTTTCTGCGGGTGGAGGGAGGGAGAAGAACGTAAGTCAAAATGATGCAATTGGCGGGCTTCAGGGGGGGGACACTGGTCCTGTCACTACAGCAGGACAGAGATGGACTCGTAAACACAATAGACAAGTTCTCAACCGCCTCACACGTTCCGCCTTTTGACCGAGCTTTATGAAGCCGAGATGTTGGTTACTGGGTGAGAATGGATTGTTCCTTCCTAAGGATGGCTGGAGAGAGAGGATTGAAGGGAAGGAAACACACCCCATAGAAACCCTGGCCTCAGGAAACACATCCGCCATCCGCTGTTCAGAGTACAACATAACTGAGCGATACATGGGAGGCACCACCACCTGGAGGCTCCCCTCCAATTCGCTCCCCATCCTGACTTGGAAATACATCGGCGTTCCTTCACTGTTGCTGGGTCCATAGCCTGGATTTCCCACCCTAACAGCACGGTGGGTGTGCCCGCACCCACCTCAGGGACCGCAGCGGGTTCAAGAAGGCAGCTCTCCACCACCTCCTCGAGGACAACTAAGGACGGGCAATGAAGGCTGGCACATCCTGTAAAATAAAATAAAAAAGTACGGAGCTGGATTCTTCGGTCGTGCCCGCCGCAAGATGGGCACGGGCAATGTAAAGGTCCATTGACATCGAGCGGGAGTTTTCCAGTCGCGCGGCAGGCGCGGCTGAAGAATCCCGCCCACAGACTTTAAAATATCCTCAGGGAAAGAGGATGATGATACACATGTGGCGGTGTACTCCCCTGAGGCACCTTAGGTTGAGCAAACCACTTTAATTACAAGGTTGTTTCATTAGCTGCGTGCTGCAAGCTCGTCCATCGTACACACCCTCTGACTCGGAAGTGTCCCTCCCTTAGGGAGATTCCCCGGGCTAGGTGTGGACTGATCGTTCTGCCCATGTGACCCTTACTCAGTAAGGCTGGTCTGAGGGCAGCACGGTGGCGCAGTGAGTAGCACTGCAGTCTCACAGCGCCGAGGTCCCAGGTTCGATCCCGGCTCTGGGTCACTGTCCGTGTGGAATTTGCACATTCTCCCCGTGTTTGCGTGGGATTCGCCCCCCCCACCCCCCACAACCCAAGTACGTGCAAGGTAGGTGGATCGAACACTCTAAAATTGCTTCTTAATTGGAAAAAATGAATTGGGTACTCTAAAAAAAATTTTTAAAGTAAGGCTGGTCTGAAAGTGACAATCCCCCACCACAACATCAAAAGAATCCCTGCCGGCCTTTCAAGTCGGATATAAAGTTGGAAAAGAAACCAGCTTTGGCCTCAAGTGCGGAGCAAGACTTCGTACCGCGGGCAACCAGGTCTTAAGGGGCAAGTTGCAAGATAATCGCAAGATCATACACCTCTCAGTTTGTGATCACATATCTGTAATGTTCTGTTTATGTCAGTTTACTAGCTCATAATAGGGCCAACTTCCTGCTCCTAATGACGAGAGACAATCTTACAAAGGGGTGTGGGTCAGAAAGTTGGGGAATACAATGTGTTGGCCTTATAAATGGGCACCAGGCACTGGGAGCAGAGAGTTAACACCAATGTCAATTGTCGTAGACCAAAGAAAGGTTTGCTGTACTAACAACCCTGATGTATGGGCAACTGGCATTGCCTTTCAGGCAATTGGGTATGGGGTTGCTAGAGGGCAGGGGCTGGAAGGGTGATGGTACAGGGGTGCGTCAAATATCAAGGGGTCCATGGGCGGGTGTCAATACACCAGGAGGCCACCAGGTGTCAACCTACTGCACATTCCTGAATCGCTTCTCGGCCTTTTGGCTAAGATCAAGTGTCTGTAGATGGAGCCTTTGGTTCAGATCTGGTATGTCTCTCTTGTGGGGACCATGAATTGGATTCAATTTGAATTCGTTTTTTGGAGCAGGCGAGGAGCTGGATTAGGGGTTCGCCCCTGACCCACACTCTGAGCCCTGGCTTGGTAACTCAGAAAAGGTTTAAAAAAAAATTGAAATTTTTTAAATTAAAAAATTCCTGACAGAATGGAGATGTAGCAGGGGATCTCTGGGGAATTGTCACTAGAGGCCGGGAGTGACCTATGAGGTGAAACGTAAGAATCCCTACAGTGCAGGAGGAGGCCATTCGGCCCATCGAGTCTGCACCGACCCTCCAAAAGAGCACCCGACCTAGGCCCACATCCCCGCCCTATCCCCGTAACCCCAGCTAACCTGTACATCCCTGGACACTAAGGGGCAATTTATCACGGCCAATCCACCTAACCTGCACATCACTGGACTGTGGGAGGAAGCCGGAGCACCCGGAGGGAAACCCGCGCAGACACAGGGAGAATGTACAAACTCCACACAGATGGTCACCCGAGGCCGGAATCGAACCCGGGTCGCTGGCGCTGCGAGGCAGCAGTGCTAACCACTGTGACACCTACTGAGGATGTTCTCCTTAGAGCAAAGAAAGTTCAATTTATTTTCTTTCTGCCGAGCGAGTTATGACCCAAAACAATGATGAAAGGCAATTCAGTAGAAATATTTCAAAAGAGTTTTGGAAGTGAAAATATCATGGCGAGGGAATGAGGGTGGAGGACTAACTGGACAGCTGAGCGAATCCACGATTCAGGAAATAGGACAACACTAAGAAGGGAGGTTCATCTCAATGCGTACACATTCACGCAGCAATTAAGACTTATTGGTATATTAATAGTATTTAATTGTATGCAGGTGATGGGTATTAGCTGGTGATTCACTTAAGCTCCCATAAATAGACACATACAGACACTGTGGGTGCTGGGTTAGGAGCTGCTTGCTTGTTCTCTATCGATGTGCAAGTAAACACTTCTGAAAGTGTGTAAATATTGGCTCCAGTTCTATCCTTCATCACCTGGCTTCCTGGAGCATAACATAGAGAATGCACTGGATGTTCTTGCCATGGGAGTGTCCCTTTAAGAAATGGTTTTGTCTTATCACATGGCTTCAGTGGTGTCATTGTGTGGGTGGAGCTGGGCTGTGGCTCTGAGTTTTACTTTTGCTTTGAGTTTGGACTGGGCTCGAACTGCACAGGTTGAAAGAAGTGTTTCTCTATCTTAATTTTAAAAGCTGTTCCCAGACTGCTTGATAACTTAAGAGGTCATTGTTTTCTCGAAGGAATACAAACCTGCTGTTTGAAAAGGGGAACAGAGTGTCAATGACAAGTCCTATACCAGTAAGAGTGTCGTGTGCTGGGCCACACCTTTGAAAAGGGGTTTCTGGTTTTACTTGGATTTTGTCATTGAATTGGAACAGTTAAGGGAGAATCCATTAAGGTTATATATAGATTACTGTAGATGTGTGGGGTCTTTATGGTTGTAGTTGATAAAAAATCTTACTGCTGTGTGTTTATACAAATGTTAACTAAATTCTTAGAATAAAGCTTTCTTTTTATTAAATGTGCCTAAGAACTCTGTTGAATAACACCTGATAGGCAGGCTCGTGTGCTCATCCTAGCCACATTCAATAAACAGTTGTAGGTCAGGTGAACTCCATAATATACTTTGGAGTTTTCTAAACCCTGGCCCATAGAAGAACTCCTCCTTCAACAGGAATAATGAGATTGCAGAACTCACCCTGCTCCGACCGCTCTCCGACACGGCCAGGCTGGTTGCACTGTTTCTCCTGCTGTTCATACTGGGAGGGGCTGGACTATGGCTTCTTGTGGAGGTGCCGGAAGGCAGCGGTGGTGCGAGCGGCACATTTGCTGTGCTGCTACTGTAATCCGCCGGCGGCAACACGTAATCCTTCGTGTCTAACAGATCTTCGGCACTCCGGCTGCTCCGCAAAGGAAATGTCCTGCAAAAGAGAGGGAACATCCAGCTCATCTCTCTCTCAAAGCTTTGTGGGTGGAGACCACCCTTTTGCTCGCGACACACTTGAGGGAGTAATCCTAGCGATTAGCATCGGTGTAAAATGGGCTGTATAGATTGATCGGCCAATTGATAGCGTTGTGTCTCAGTGTTGTTTTTCATCCTGCACTCACCAGGACAAATGCAAGAATGCCAAATTTCAAACAATCACGACAATTCATACTGCGGGAGAAAAGTCTGCTGCTCGGTTGGCAAGTTGACGCTGATTGGCTGGCTGAGTTGTTGCCACGGCAAAGCGATGGGGAACTACAGGCTCTCCAAGCTCCTGGGTAATTTAAAAAAGGCCCACCTGCTCATTTAGCCTCGCAAACCCCAAAATAAAATGTCGACCTTCCGATGTGATTCCACAATTCAGTCGAAAAGTTGTGTTTCGATTGGCTGAAGGTTGGATAATCAGCGGGCACAGATTTAAGGGAAGTGGCAAAAGAGCCAAAGGCGACCTGAGGAGGAATGTCTTCTATGCAATGGTGGCTGGATTTGGAATGCACTGCCTGATAGGCTGCTGGATGTAGAGATAGTAAGCTTCAAAAAGGAATTAGATAACCACTTGGAGCAGAAAATAATTGCAGGAGTATGGGGAAAGAGAGGGGGAGTGGGACCACCTGCACTGTCAGAGGCGCTGTTTTTAAAGCGACTCTTCCAACTGAGGTCAAGCGGGTGGGAAAGGTCCGAAGGTTGGAGGAGTAACTCCCGAAGGTGATTGGGGAGTCGTAAAGGACAGGCAGTTGTCGTCGAACACTCGCCGTCCGTTGAATGTGGTGCGTTCTCCGGCAGCAGGGAGGGAGTTGGGGGTGGCGCTGGATGCGGAGAAGGCGTCCGATCGCGTGGAGTGGAGCTATTTGTTTGCGGTGTTGGAGAGGTTTGGGATTGGGCCTAAGTTTGTGGCGTGGGTTAAATTGCTGTACAAGAGGGCAGCATGGTGGCGCAGTGGGTTAGTCCTGCTGATCACGGCGCCGAGATCCCAGATTCGATCCCGGCTCTGGGTCACTGTCCGTGTGGAGTTTGCACATTCTCCCCGTGACTGCGTGGGTTTCGCCCCCACTACCCAAAGACGCGCAGGGTAGGTGGATTGGCCACGCTAAATTGCCCCTTAATTGGAAAAAATGAATTGGGTACTCTAAATGTTTTTTTTTTTTATTTAAAAAAACTGCTGTACAAAGAACAGAAGGCGAGTGTGCAGAAGAATGAGGTGAATTCAGGGAATGGGGCAGGGGTGCCTCATGTCCCCCCTCCTGTTTGCGCTGCGATAGAGTCCTTGGCCATAGCGCTGAAGTGCTCAGATAAATGGAAGGGGATAGTGAGGGGGGAGGGGGGGGGGGCGGGTGCAGCATAGGGTATCGCTGTATTCTGATAATCTGTTTTCATAGATTTCATAGAATTTACAGTGCAGAAGGAGGCCATTCGGCCCATCGAGTCTGCACCGGCTCTTTGAAAGAGCACCCTACCCAAGCCCACATCTCCACCCTATCCCCATAACCCAGTAACCCCACCCAATGCTTTGCCCCCTTCTTGAATGGTCCGGGAGATTGGGTTGTCTATAGTTCCCCATTGCCTTCTACATGGCAACACCTCGGCCAATCAGAGTCGACCGGCCAATCCATTGTCACCCTTTATTCCTGTAGTATAAATTGTTGTGATTGATTGAAATTTGGCACTCTTGCAATTGTGCTGTTGGGGACCTGACGAAAGGTATCGGCCACATGACTCTCCTTTCAGCAATAATCTACCGGCACCGTCAAGGCCTTCCATGCCCGGTGGGCACCGTGGGGACCCGCGTGCCTTATTCAAGTTTTGGTCTAATGTTTAAAGTTTACCTTGTGATTTGATTTTTGTTTAAGGCAGTGCCCCTTTAAGGGGCTGCCACATAGTTTGGCCCACGGTTTATTCGATTTAATTTAATCTAAAAATAGGAATAAGTGGCCAAAGGAGTCGAAACAGCTCTGCTCTTTTATCTCCTCGAAACAATTGGTTTCACATTTAGTGGGAGATGGAAGGAATGCCAAGCAGAGGAGTCAGACTTGATGCCAATCCTCGACCGGGAATATTGAATCTGTAGCCATAAGATTAATACATCTCTCAAATTAATACTCATCCCCCAAAGGCCCACTGGCCCAGTTACCTGGCTGAAGGCTCCTGTCTCTGCATCTCTTCTTCCAATGGCCTCACAAATGAGCAGGGGAACCAACCCTGTCTGTAAGCACAGATTTAATGTACACCATGAAAAGATCGTAGGCTAATGAAGGTCAAAAAGAGGAACCTGGGCCGCAGGGTGGCAGAGTGGTTAGCGCTGCTGCCTCACGGCGCCGGGGTCCCAGGTTCGATCCCGGCTCTGGGTCGCTGTCCGTGTGGAGTTTGCACGTTCTCCCCGTGTTTGCGTGGGTTTCGCCCCCACGGCCCAAAGATGTGCAGGGTGGATGGATTGGCCACGCTGAATTGCCCCTTGATTGGAAAAAATGAATTGGGTCCTCTAAATTTATATTTTAAAAAAAAGAGGGACCTTTTCTCCTCCGACCTAACTCGCTATGCATGAGAGACCATTCAATGAGATTTTACTTGCACCTTTCGGTTCGGCACAACATCGTGGGCCGAAGGGCCTATTCTGTGCTGTATTTTCTCTGTTCTATGTTCTCTCAGCTTACTTTCATTGACTGTGTGTACCGAACGATTTGAATCGGTCAATATAAAATCATGGAATCCCTACAGTACCATTCGGCCCACCGTGTCTGCACCGACCCTCTGAAAGAGCATCCCACCTAGGCCCAGTCCCCCACCCTATCCCCGTAACCCAACCTAAGGGGCAATTTATCATGGCCAATCCACATACCCTGCACATCTTTGGACTGTGGGAGGGAACCGGAGCACCCAGAGGAAACCCACGCAGACACGGGGAGAACGTACAAACTCCGCACAGGCAGACACCCGAGGCGGGAATCGAGCCCGGGTCCCTGGCGCTGCGAGGCAGCAGTGCTGGCCACTGTGCCACCGTGCTGCCCCCATAAGCTCACATGACGTGCGTTGTTAGGCACTGCATTCCTCACGGACAACTCATTATATTCAAGCACGAACGGAGACGCATGCAACGGCCAGGTGAGTGCGGAAAATTGTGTTTCGGTCAAATTTAAAGGGATGGAGGCAATTGAAGGGAAGTGTCCAAGGAAGGGGTACCTCACCATTTGAGGAGAGGCAATGCCTGTTCTATCTGAAGAGAGAGACTGGGCTGAGACAGTCAGATCAACAATAGTAATATTGATCAAACAAGGTCGAGGTGTGAAAATATGCCACGGTCATGTTGGTAAGCTGCTGCATTGGGCCAAAGTCTTCTCATGATCGATGAAAAGATCAATATTCAGCTGAAACAGCAAGATAATAGCCTCCTTCTGCACTGTAAATTCTACGATAATCTATGATAATTCTGACACTCAATAAATCCATTGATGCTTCTTTCTCTATTCTTTCATGGAATGTGGGCTTCGTTGGTTAGGCCAGCAATTATTGCCCACCTCTAGTTGCCCCCTTAGAGGGTAGTGGGGAGCCGCCTTCTTGAACCGCTGCAGTCCTTGCTGTGTAGGTACACCCACAGTGCTGTTAGGGAGGGAGTTCCGGGATTTTGACCCAGCGACGGCGAAGGAGCGGCCGATATATTTAAAAGGCGGGACGGTGAGTGACCTGGAGGGGAACGTCCAGGTGGTGGCGTTCCCAGGTATCTGCTGCTCTTGTCCTTCTAGATGGTCGCGGTCTTCAAATGCTGCATACTATTCTGGTTGCCACAGTACAAGAAAGATTTGCCTGAAGGTTACCGTGGCGGGAGCGGTAGAACTGAGGAATACGATTTTACCGTTATACCAGGTGAAAGTTACTCTGTAAAGAGTTCCCTAGAAGAACTGGTAAACCTCGAAGTTCCAGGCAGCGTACTCTGCCATCATCTGGTAAAACAAAGATAGTCCCGTTATTAAAATGAGACAGAGAAGAAAAACTGGAACAATTTAGTGAGCGGAGGGCCTGGATTGTGAGGAGTGAATATATAAGTTTCTCATGTCCAGCAGTAATTAGTCCCGTTACGATCGTAAAAGTGAAAAATAATATGATAGCTCGTCTTCATATCAAATGAGGACATGCCCAGTTTCCATGATGCTCCTCATGATGTAAACCCACCATCCCTTTAATCATTCCAGTTGCCCGTCTCTCTATCTTTTCAACTGCTACTTTATCCTTTGGAAATGGTGTTGAGGCTCATGTCATTTAGGTCTTACGGTTGTGAGGAAAATGAGGAACTCTAATATTTCTGCGTTGGTAATACCACTCTCATGTTTCTCATACGCCGGTTAACGGGTTGGTGGGGCTGTGATTGGAGCAATTGGATTAAGAGGCAGGGGCTAGATTTTCCAGTCCTTCCCACCGATCTTCCAGTCCGCCGAGAGTGACCCCCCACCCCCCACCGCCATGCGATGCTTTCCCCAGGGGGGGGGGAGGACTCGGGACAGGATCGGAAGGTTCAGCCAACTGTCAATGGCAGACAGCCGCTGGAATATATGCCCCGAAGGGTCAAAACCGGCACGAGCGATGCTGACGTCAACGGGCCTCCAGGCCCAGTAATTCTCCTGTTCTTTGGGGGCTAAAACTGCGTCAGAGCGCTGTGCGCTGCTCCGGTGCCGAAAGCCGGCCCTGCACGGGTCTGCGCATGCGCGCGATGGCCGTCTCCGGGCCGGTGCCCGCGCAACATGGCGGAGCCCTACAGGGGCCCGGTGCGGAGGGACATAGGCCCCCCCCCCCGAAATGAGCGCGCCCGCCGATCGGTAGCTCCCGATCGCGGACCTGGCCACCATGGAGGCCCCCAACCCAGAGTTGGATTCCCCCCACCAGTACGGCCCCCGCAGCCAGAACGGCGAGGTGCCGCCGGGTGGGACCAGATGTGAACCACGCCGGCGGGACTCAGCGGATACTCGGCCGGAGAATCGGCGTCCCGGCGTCGGAGCGGCGTGGCGGGATTCTAGCGCTCCCCCCGGCGATTCTCCGACTCAGCGTGGGCTCGGGGAATCCCGGCCGGGGAAAGTTTACATGTGGAAGTATAAGAGCTAATTGGGTAAAAGAAAGGAATTTCATCAGTTCTGAGGAAAAGGGGTCTTCTGAGAAACTGCATGAAGCAATAGAGGGTAAAGAGATGAAAAGGAAAGAATTCATTTAAGAAAACGCTTGTGTGAGGGGTTGGCTGTGTAGAACTCCCAGAAGACAGTGTGGAAGCTGGTAATATCTCCAAGCAGATAGTGTGGTGGCTAGTAAAAGAAAACACAGCCTGGACAAGGCCAGGCCTGGAGAACCAATTTGCTGTCACCCTCAGAGGACAGCCCAAGAGCAACAAGGCATTGTGTGACAACGTTACTGGAATTCTATAGATTTAAAAATCTGTAAGGACTGTTGCCATCAGAAAAGGAAAGATTAGCTCTAAGTGTAGTTTAAACTGAGATCTTCTTGGAGCTGTTTTAACGTACTGTAAACTATTTGGAGCTATTCTTGTAAGTTGAGTTTTTTTACATTTTCTTTATTTTAATGAACATTTCTTCAATATAAAATCATCACAAATGTTCGGAGTCATAATCTCTTGATTTCAGAAAGCCTCCTCATAATATGCAAATTGCAAAATCGTTTGGCAGCTGTTTCAAGTTTCCCTTTGGGATTTGGGCAACTTGGCATTTACCACCACCATGCCTTAATACGGTCTAATTCAGAGGGACTCTGCCCCCATTAGTCTAGGCTGGATTCAGTCTCGATTCTCAGAGGTGATGAGGTAGTTTGATAACGCACTGCACCATCCAATCCCTCAGGGGTTTGAAAGGAACATTTTCTCTTGACTGTATAAAACCCACGAAAGGTGTACATTACTCACTCGCAATTTCGGATGTACGTGGATGATCATGCACTAACGTCAAATGTCTTCTCTGGTAAACGGACGTTTGAGGGAACACACAGTTAAGCTTGTTACTAGGTGGACATCATGGGGGGGGCAAAAGGCCAAAAAGATTTGCATACTTGTAAAAAGAGACGTGCTGTTGAAGTTTTTTGCCGTACACTCATCACGACAAATGCGAGAATGCCAAATTTCAAATAATCACAACAATTTGTATCACAGGAGGAAAGGCAGTAAATTGCTGTGATCATTTGAAATCTGGCATTCTTAAGTTTGTCCTGATGATTGTACGCTAAAAAACTTCGGCAGCATGTCTCTCTTTCATCAATGACACTGAAGCTCCGTGCTGCCAAACGACCGTCAAAATTACGTACTTGGGCGTTCCTTCCCGCTTTCCATAAAGCCAGCCATTCTTTGCCTCTGGTACCAATATTGCGATGATGTTCCCTTTTTCAAAACTTAACATGGTTTGATTGGCGCCGGCAGAATGAGAGGCGATGGCCTGGACACGAGGGTTTTTCATTGCATTGATCTTTTCTCCAAGTGAGCCGGTCCTTGATAGATGACCGTCGGAGCCTGATCCTGGGAAAAGGTAGAGCAAATATTATCAGTAATGGACGCTGATGACTCAAAGATGTGTAGGGAAATAAGTTGTGACGAGGACATAAAGAGGCTACAAAAGGACATAGATAGGTTAAGCGAGTGGGCAAAGATCTGGCAAATAGAGTATAATGTGGGAAAATGTGAACTTTTCCATTTTGGCAGGAAATACAAAAGGAGCATTTTGTCAAAATGGCGAGAGATTGCAGAGCTCTGAGATACAGAAGGACATGGGTGGCCTAGTGCATGAATTGCAGCAAGTAATCAGGAAAGCTAATGCTGAACACGCACTTCTCCTTGTTGTAAGTTAGGTTGAGGAGTGTGGCGGTGTGGAGAAATTTGGAAAGGTTAGCGTCGTGGTCCTGCTGGTCATGGCCGCAGATGGTGACGTTGCCAAGGTACGGGAAAGTGGCCCGCAGCCCGTACCGGTCAACCATTCAGTTCATCTCCCGTTGGAAGATCGATACCCCATTGGTGACGCCAAAGGGAACCCTAAGGAAATGGTAAAGGCAGCCGTCTGCTTCAAACGCAGTGTATGGGTGGTAAGCCTTACGGATGGGGAGCTGGTGGTAGGCAGATTTCAGGACCACTTTCGAGAAGACCCGGTACTGTGCAATCAGATTGACCATATCAGCATGGTGGGCAGCACAGTGACCATGGGCAGCACGGTAGCATTGTGGTTAGCACAATTGCTTCACAGCTCCAAGGTCCCAGGTTCGATTCCCGGCTTGGGTCACTGTCTGTGCAGAGTCTGCGCATTCTCCCCGTGTGTGCGTGGGTTTCCTCCGGGTGCTCCGGTTTCCTCCCACAGTCCAAAGATGTGCAGGTTAGGTGGATTGGACATGCTAAATTGCCCTTAGTGTCCAAAATTTACCTTTGCGTTGGGTGGGGTTACTGGGTTGTGGGGACAGGGTGGAGGTGTGGACCTTGAGTAGGGTGCTCTTTCCAAGAGCTGGTGCAGACTCAATGGGCTGAATGGCCTCCTTCTGCACTGTAACGTCTATGAATTCTAGTCTATTGCGAGGGGAATTGAATGCACACGTAGACAGGTTATGCTCCAGTTATACAGGGCACTAATGAAACCACATCTGGAGTAAAGTAACCATCGTCCCAGATGACCATAGGCTGCTTTCCCCTTTGAGGGGGAGAGCTGACTTGTGGTGATTTAACATGAGGGTCACCACACCTCAGACGAGGGGCAAGGTTCAGAAGGCGGGGCCTTCATGAATAACTTTAGCCAGTGAAGGAATTGAACCCACTCTGCATTACGAACCAGCTGACCAGCCAACTGAGCTAAACCGTCCCTCTACTGTGTATGGTATTTGTCTCCTTATTTAAGGAAGGTTGTAAATGGCATTGGCAAAATTTCAGAGATGGTTTACGGAACTAATACCAGAGATGGGCGGGTTGTCTTATGAGGAAAGGTTGGAGAGGCTGGGCTTGTATTCGCTGAAGTTTAGAAAGGTAAGAGGCGGCTTGATTGAAACACATCACTTGACGGGGTGGATGTGGAGAGGACATGGGACAATCTAGAGCTAGGGGGTCATTGTTTAAAAATAAGAGGTCGCCCATTTACGACGGAGATGAGGAGAAATGTTTTCTCTCAGAGGATCGTGTGGCTCTGGAACTACCTGGGCAGCACGGTAGCACAAGGGATTAGCACTGTGGCTTCACAGCGCCAGGGTCCCAGGTTCGATTCCCGGCTTGGGTCACTGTCTGTGCGGAGTCTGCACGTTCTCCCCATGTCTGCGTGGGTTTCCTCCGGGTGCTCCGGTTTCCTCCCACAGTCCAAAGACGTGCAGGTTAGGTGGATTGGCCATGCTAAATTGCCCTTAGTGACCAAAAAAGGTTAGGAGGGGTTATTGGGTTACGGGGACAGGGTGGAAGTGAGGGCTTAAGTGGGTCGGTGCAGACTCGATGGGCCGAATGGCCTCCTTCTGCACTGTATGTTCTATGTTCTACCTTCCTCTAAAGGCGGTGGAAGCAGAGTCTATTTTTAAGGCAAAGCTGGATAGATTCTTGATTCAGAAGGCGGGGGGTGAACGGTTTTCGGGGTCGGCAGGAATGTGGAGCTGAGGTTGTAGTGATCTCTGTATGTGCATGTACACAAGGGTTTCATCTGTAATCAGTAGCACCACATGATCACTAGAGGGCCGGACCAATGGGGGTATAAAAGGCAACCACATTGGGTCTTTGGCAGTCTCTCTCTCTCGGGTGCACTGTGAGCAGGGCAATATCAGAATAGCTCAGATAGTTAGTGGAGTTATGTATAGTCACTGTTGTTAGATCTTGTTAACCTTGTCCCTAGTATCAAAGCCCAGCCCCCTCCCAACCCTTTTCAATATTTTTATATCTGGCAAAGATAACTTTATTAATCATGTTTTTTAAATATTTTAGAGTACCCAATTAATTTTTTCCAATTAAGGGGCAATTTAGCATGCATGGCCAATCCACCTACCCTGCACATCTTTTGGGTTGTGGGGGCGAAACCCACGCAAACACGGGGAGAGTGTGCAAACTCCACATGGACAGTGACCCAGAGCCGGGATCGAACCTGGGACCTCGGCGCCGTGAGGCAGCAATGTTATCAACTGCGCCACTGTGCTGCCCCCTAGTATCAAAGTTAAGGTAAAGAACTCATGCACTTATTATTATAGTTACTCAATAAATCTGTGCTGTTACTGGACGAGTTTGAGTCTTCTTCATCAGGATTCAGAGGACCTCACCATCAATCAACCTAGGATTGAGTAACAATTGTTATCGACCACACAGGTAACACATCAGAGGTTACAACCCGATCAGGCAGGATCTTATAGAATGGGGTGAACCGAGGGGCTGAGTGGCCTCCTCCTGCTCCTAACTCATATGTCCAGTGAACTGGAAGTAGTGGCGGATGTGAGGTTGCTGATAAAGTGTGAAAGAGATCAACAGGCATAGAGAAAGAAAGGTGCAGGTATAGGAAGCTAGCTGACATCTTACTCATTGCGGGATTCCTTTTCTCCGGCTCCCTGGGGTTCGAGTGTGGATATGGGGTCAGTTCAGCCCCATTTAACTCGCGCCTCGACGGCTGAGGACTGGCAACATAGCTGCACCTCGAGATGCTGTCCTCATTCTGCGGGTGGAATTTTAAAAAACAAAACAGAAAAGCACAAGTCTGTCATCGGCCGAAACCCTCAGCTTGCAATCAATTTGTCTTCTGCAGGTTATGCGATTCACTGCACCAGGAGGGTCCAGTTAAACAGTATTGTAATGAGGGGACAGGGATACATCAGCCTGGTTCTCTGATTTTTGTCTTTGGGGAGATTTGTCGGACCGGTTGGGGGGCAGGGAGGGGGTGTAGAGAGGGCAGGGTGTTGCATCGTACTTAACGGGCGGGATAGGAAGTGAGTGGGAGTTTGCCGTGAGCAATCACTTGGCGGCTAGCCAATGAGCTACGCGTGGTCGCGGGGCATGGCCAATTGTGGGACAGGGAGGGGGCAGGGAATCACCAACCCCTCGATCGCCTCATGGGAGTTGAAGGCCCGGTCACCATATTGAACTGCACTCAGAGAGGCGGTGAGTAGGCAGTACCATCCTGTCCGTCGGAGAGGATCTGGAGATGGAATTGCTGCATCCCCTCCCAGATGCCACACTTGGAACCCTGGAGATGCAACTCATCACCCTCCACCCTCCCTCAGTCATATTTGACCTTCCCTCCATCGCTCTCGACCTCCCCTCCACCACTATGGCCCGGCCTTAAGAATTTGTCTGTCGGTCAAGGGCTGCTCCCCTCCAACCCCCTCAGCCCGCGAGCCGTCATCTTCGACCCTCCTCCGGTCACCATTCACCTGCCCTCAGTCACCGTTCAACTTTCCTTCATCGCGTTTGAACTCTTCCAGCTCTGTCCCTCTAGTCCTCCACCCCCCTACTTGGTTCACCCAGAATGCCGCGAAACCCTCGTCCTGTTCACCCAATCCGCGAACGTGGCCGCCAAACAGGTCAGTTGCCACCTCCGCCTCGGAAAACGATAAGGAAGGGAAGTGCCCCGCTCCCGACTTGCTGATTACCGGATTGAGAGCCATTCCCGTGGAAGAGGGCCGTGGACTCGCTCTTCCGGAGGTGTTCCCCAGCGTCGCAGAGCTGGTGTGTTCTTTCCACCCCGGAACCTTGCTGTGTAGAGCCTCTTGAGCCTGAAACAGACAAGGAAGCAAAGAAATAGCGGGTGGCGGACAGCATCCAGAAGGTTAATGGTGGAGTGGGTGCTGTTGTCTTTTGGTATTGACAATCACGTTTCATGTTGGGAAGGGAAGAGCCTGAGGCCCAATGCAGCTCCACACGGAACAATTCTTGTCTCCCCTAGAATCTCCACAGTGCAGAAGGAGGCCATTCGGCCCATCGGGTCTGCACCGGCCCTCTGAAAGAGCACCCCACCTAGGCCCACTCCCCGCCCTATCCCCATAACCCCACCTCACCTTCACAAGGTTTGTCTGAGGAAATCGGAGCATCCGGAGGAAACCCACGCAGATACGGAGGAGAATGTGCAAACTCCACACAACCAGTCACCCGAGGCCGGAATTGAACCCGTAACCCTGGCATTGTGAGGCAGCAGTGCTCACTGCTGTGCCACCGTGCCGCCATCTCAACTGCATTATCATGGTGACAGGTTTAAAATACATCAGTGGTGCCAATAGCTTAGTGCACACCCAGTGTAGCACTTGTACATTTGACCTATCTCAAACTATGCAGAGACACTAGTTTTGAAGTGTGCAACAGGTCTATTACAAGAGTTTAAATTATCTCTGAAATCACATGCTTACAGCCCAGCTTCTAGTAGCATCTGTGGTATCCGTTTGCTTTGCTCTGGGTCAACACCCAGGCTTTACCAATCAAGCACAGTGAGCATTGATCAGTTTTTTTCATAGAATAGAATTTACAGTGCAGAAGGAGGCCATCCTTCTGGTTGGTTTGGGGACTCTAAGCGCTGGTTTAGCACACTGGGCTAAATCGCTGGCTTTTAAAGCAGGTGAGCAGCACGGTTCAATTCCCGTACCAGCCTCCCCGAACAGGCGCCGGAATGTGGCGACTAGGGGCTTTTCACAGTAACTTCATTGAAGCCTACTTGTGACAATAAGCGATTTTCATTTTCATTTTCATCCGGCCCATTGAGTCTACACTGGCTCTTGGAAAGAGCCAGTCAGTTACCAGACTCGCATAATCAAACGCAGAGCAATTGAACCATTGAACACCACAGCACTGAAACCAGATCATCTTATTCGCCCGCGGGATGCCAGCATCAGTGGCAAGGCCTGCATTTATTGTCCAACCCTCATTGCCCTTGGGAAGTTAGGTGGTGAGCCGCCATCTTGAATGCAACCGAATGGGTGGTCCAGCCATGTCGGAGATCATTTAAGCGTCGCAATAGTGAGGATCTGGAGCCACGCTTAGGCCAGACTGGGTAAGGAGAGCAGATTTCCTTCCCTGGAGGAGATTAGTGACTCAGGTGGGCTTTGACAACAAACTGCTGAAGGTTGAATTTATGGGATTCCCCCAATGAAGGGGACAGAATCGGGGAGGAGAAGTGGTGTGTTGGTGACACAAATATTGGTGCAGGCTGGTGTGTCAGTTACAAAACATTGCTCCCAGTACCGGATATTTTGGAGGGATGTGTTTGGGGCCCAAGATGGTCATCATTAGGAGCCAAAAGGAACTGATAATCTGTGTTTGATGCCAACCTTGCTGTAGAAGCTCAGGAACTGATAGGTAAGGTGGAAGTGTTTCTCAGCCAGGAACCGATAACGCCGCCTCTCTTCAGCCAGCGCTTGTCTGTAACTGTTCTTGAGAAACACTTCCATGTTGGACTCCAGGTTGTAGATCTTCTCCTGAAACAGATCATAAACACACATTCACCATGAGAGAGTGAATCACAATCAGTGTGCTAGCAGAGCCTGTTATATCACAACCATACTCACAAATGGGTCACCACCAAGGATTCTCGTGAGGTTGAAGGGCCAACTATTTTTTTTTTCTATTCGCTTACGGGATGTGGGCGTCGCTGGCCAGGCCCAGCATCTTTTGCCTATTCCTTTTTGTTTTAGAAAATATTTGATTGAAGCATTTATAATTTTCACAGTTTACAGTTTAACACTTTAACATCCCTTAAACGGCCACGCGGGCTAACACACGCAAAAAAACTAAAAACAACGTTCCCTACTACCCCCGCCCTATTTCCTAATTACCCGTGTACTAAGTTCCCTGTCCTTGTCTTACACTACCATGGCTCCCAATCCCCCCCCCCCCCACACTTTCCCCCTCCTCCCCCACCTATTTATTGCCTATTCCTAATTGCCCCTTGAGAAGGTGTTGGTGAGCTGCCTTCTTGAACTGCTGCAGTCCATGTGGTGTAGGTACGTCCACTGTGCTGTTCGGGAGGGAGTTCCAGGATGTTGCCCCAGCGACAGTGAAGGAACGGTGATATATTTCCAAGTCAGGGTGGTGAGTGACTTGGAGGGGAACCTCCAGGTGGTGGGGTTCCCTGGTGTCTGCTCCTTCTAGATGGTAGTGGTCGTGGGTTGGAAAGGGCTGTCGAAAAGCCTTGGTGAGTTCCTGCAGCGCATCTTGTAGATGTTCCACACGGCTGCTACTGTGTGTCGATGGTGATGGAGTGAATATTCCAATTCAGAGTGGTGAGTGGTTGAGAGGGGAACTTCCAGGTGGGGTTCCCATGTGTCTGCTGCCTTTGTCCTTCTAGATGGTAGTGGTCACTGGTTTGGAAACTTGGAGTTTTAACGCATGTTTTCAATTCCATACCATACTATATGGGGCAGCACGGTAGCATGGTGGTTAGCACAGTTGCTTCACAGCTCCAGGATCTCAGGTTCAATTCCGGGGTTGGGTCACTGTCTGTGCAGAGTCTGCACGTTCTCCCTGTGTTTGCGTGGGTTTCCTCCGGGTGCTCCGGTTTCCTCCCACAGTCCAAAGATGTGCAGGTTATGTGGATTGGCCATGATAAATTGCCCTTAGTGTCCAAAAAGGTTGGGTGGGGTTACCAGGTTGCGGGGAGGGTGGAAGCGTGGGCTTGGGTAGGGTGCTCTTTCCGAAGGCCGGAGCCGACTCGATGGGCCGAACTGCCTCCTTCAGCACTGTAAATCCTGTGATTCTGTGATACTATTGTTCAGCGGTGGTGGTGGTGTAGTGGCAGTATCACTGAACGAGGAGGCACTAGGGTAACGCCCAAGGGTGTGGGTTCAAATCCCATCGCTGCAGCAGGCGGGCTTGAAGTTTTTTAAAAATCTGGCATCGAGAGCTCAACCGCCGATAATTAAACCATTGTGGTTAAGAAGGGATAGGGGATACTTGCCTTTATTGGCCGAGGCACATAATATAAGTGCAGGGAGTTTATGGTGGAACTGTGTAAAATGCTCGTTAGGCCACAGCTAGAGTACTGTGTGCAGGTCTGGTCACCACACTATAGGAAGGATGTGATTGCGCTGGAGAGGGTGCAGAGGAGATTCACCAGGATGTTGCCCTGGGCTGGAGCGTTTCAGCTATGAAGAGAAGCTGGTTAGGCTGGGGTTGTTTTCCTCTGAGCAGAGAAGACTGAGGGGGGACCTGATTGAGGTGCACAAAACTATGCGGGGCATTGATAGGGTAGATAGGAAAGAACTTTTTCCCTTAGCAGAGGGGTCAATGACCCGGGGGAATAGATTTAAGGTAACGGGCAGGAGAGTTAGAGGGGATTTGAGGAAAAACGTTTTCACCCACAGGGTGGTGGGAATCTGGAACTCGCTGTCCCGTAGAGGCAGGTACCCTTGCAACATCTAAGAAGCATTTAGATGAGCAACTGGATATGCCATAACCTACAAGGCTACGGACCAAGTGCTGAAAATGGGATTAGAATAGGTAGCTTGATGGCCGGCGCAGACACGATGGGCCGAATGGTCTCTTTCTGTACTGTATGACTAGAGCATAGAACATACAGTGCAGAAGTAGGCCATTCGGCCCATCGAGTCTGCACCGACCCACTTAAGCCCTCACTTCCACCCTATCCCCGTAACCCAATAACATTTCCTAACCTTTTTGGTCACTAAGGGCAATTTACCATGGCCAATCCATGGCTTTGGACTGTGGGAGGAAACCGGAGCACCCGGGGAAACCCACGCAGACACGGGGAGACCGTGCAGTGACCCAAGCCGGGAATCGAACCTGGGACCCTGGCGCTGTGAAGCTACAGTGCTATCCACTTGTGCCACCGTGCTGCCCCGAACACTAAGACCCAACCGTTCATTCTTGACCATAAGAAAAACCCATCTGGTTTCATGGCCACTGATGCCCTTTAGAGAAGGAAATCTGCCATCTTTAACTGGTCTGCCCTGCATGTGATAAGCAATATGGCTGACACTTGACTGCCCCTCAGTTCAAGGATGTGGCGATTAGGGGCTTTTCATAGTAACTTCATTGTAGTGTTAATGAAGTCTACTTGTAACAATAAAAAGATTATTATTATCCCTAATTTCCCTTGAAATGTCAACAGTCCACATCCAATTACATTTTCTTTTAAGTTGCATGGACAAATTTGCAGGAAACATGGGTAATAAATGTTGGCCTTGCCATAGCCCATGAATGAACATAAGCATTATGTTGATTTAATCGGTTAGTTGAAGTATTATTTCTTTGCCGAGAGTGAGGTTTTCTTTATCTTTGGGCCAACTTGTGCCTGGGTCCTCTTGGCTTAGTTACAATGGGACGTGCTCTTTGCTTAGCCTGGGCTTGGCAGAGGATTGGTTGGGAGACTCTTGGGCAGGGTGACAAGTTTGCAAATGTGCCAGCTGGACGTCCTAATGTTGGGGGGAACGTCAGCATTTTTAAAATCAATAGGTAAAGACCTTGACCAACCCGTTTTACGAAAGAACACCAATAAAGTCATAAACTGTCTGAAAATCACTGATCTGTTGGCCAGATTAGACGCCCGCACCACCGTTTCTTTACAGAGTCATGCACAACGAACAGTTCGAAGAAACGAGGAAGGGAACAGCAAAGAGGCTCACAGGAAAGCTCCAATCCCACGCAAAAGGCAGTGGAGCAAGGATTACATGGCAACTGATTGGCGTGTGGTTTGAATGCCGCAGAATAAAGAATTCTGAGCAACAGGGGCCCGTAGACCCTCCACCAGCCCCATCACCGACCTGCATGTCCCTGGCCTGCGTGCTTCTCATCCTCTCCAATCGCTGTAGCTCCGCATTCGCACTTCCGAGGACCTCCGTCCTCTTCCTGTGCTCCATTTCGAATCGACGTTTGCTATCCTACAACGAAATAGAATCATTCGCAATTTAAGAACTGGAATGTTTTGGGGGCAACATAAATCTTGAGCCTGGTGACAGATATTCTCGAGTTCAAGGGTCGCTCCCAGGAGTAGCTCCTGCATCCATAATGACCTGGCGTTCATCGTCAGTACTCTATGCTTTGGGGGTGAGAGAATGGGGCGGGTGTGACAATGATACTCCTCACTGGATACCGTGATCTTACGTAATAGTTTGCACCACATCTAGGGTTGTGCCATCTGAACCTTAAGAGGTTAGCGGGTGATGGCGGATAGGGTCGATTTGGGAGAAACTATTTCTGTTGGTTGGGATATTTAGGACAGGCTAAAAATTAGAGCCAAAACTTTCAGGAGTGAATTTCGGACAGTCTGCGGGATTCTCCGTTGGCGGGGCCGGCCGTCGGGAAACCCGCGGGGGTGGCCACAATGGGAAATCCCGTTGGCCAGCTGTGTGGACGGAGAATCCCACTGCCGGTGGGGGTGCGCTGCACCTGAAAACGGGGCAGGCAGGACGGAGAATCCCGCCCAGTATATTTAATGGTGGTGACAGGAGTCTTGCTCGCAGGCTGGAGATTTGGCGAGACCCCTTCTTCGCCTCTTTCCAGGAAGGCCTTGGGCATTAATCGGGCACTTAGCCGGACAGTGGCGAGTCTTCTCCGGGATCGGGATTTAAGGCCGAGGTGGATGGATTCTTGGTAAGCAAGGTAGGTGTAGGTTATCGGGGGTGGGCGGGTATGTGGGGTTGAGGCTACAGATCAGCCGTGACTGTAGTGATCTCTGTATGTGCATGTACACAAGGGGTTAATGTGTAATTAGTAGCACCACATGATCACTAGAGGGCCGGACCAACAGGGGTATAAAAGGCACCACACTGGGTCTCTGGCTGTCTCGGGGGTTCACTGTGACCAGGGCAATAGCAGAGTAGTTCAGATGGTTAGTGGAGTTACGTATAGTTACTGTAGTTAGATCTTGTTAACCTTATCACTAGTATCAAAGTTAAAGTAAAGAACTCATGCAATTATTGTTATAGTTACTCAATAAACCTTTTGTTACTACTGGATGAGGTTGAGTCTTCTTCATCGAGATTCAGAAAACCTCTTCATTAGCCAAGGATTGAGTAGCACAGGTTACCTACCACTGAGTATGAGCTTCCCTGCCAGTGGGCGGAGGCCCGCCCAGCTGAGGCTCATGGGAATTCTGTATTAAAGCAGGCCCAGGCCGATCTCCAGGGCGAAGGATTTGTTTTACGAGGGACGCTTGGACAGGCCGGACCTGCGCCCATGAGAGTTTAGAAGACCGAGTAGTGATCTTACTACAACATTTTCAATCCTGAGGGAAGTAGACAAGATGGATGCTGAAAGGGTGTTTCCCCTTGTGGGAGAGACCTGGGAATGCAGGTTTAAAATAAGGGGTCTCCTGTTTAAGAGGCGAGGGGAATTTTATTCTCTCCGAGGGTTGCTAGCCTCTCTTCCCCAAAGAGCAGCGGAGGCCAGCTCATTGAATGTTTTGAAGGCTCGGTTGGATTGCTTCTTGCCTGGCCAAGAGAGACAAAGGGTTCAGGGGGTACACAGGGAGGTAGAGGCCACAATCAGGCCAGCCATGGTCTTGACAGAAGGCGGAGTAGGCTCGAGGGGCCCAATGGCCAACTCATCCTCCTGACACGCATGTTGAAACCAAATAATGAACGAAGCCTGTCGCAGTTTACTTACAGTTATATACTCTACGTCCAACTGCATGTTACGGTCCATTTCACGTAGGAGATCATCATTGAATCTCCGAAACTAGAAAATTAAACGTCAAATATTAGAACACAAGGCCAATGGTGAAGCTTCATTGACAGGCCGGCCAGCACCTGGCAGTGTTGGAACGTTTTTAGTATCTTTGGGAAGACTTATTGTTGTTTCTAAACATGGCATTCAGTTAGTAAGTTCACAGAATTGAATGCAAGTTTTATTAGACATTAAATTAATAATAATCTTTATTATTGCCACAGGTAGGCTCACAATAACACTGCAATGAAGGCACTGTTAAAAACCGGCGCCTGTTCGGGTACACGGAGCGAGAATTCAGAATGTCCAATTCATCTAACAAGCACGTCTTTCAGCATTTGTGGGAGGAAACTGGAGCACCCGGAGGAAAGCCACGCAGACACGGGGAGAATGTGCAGACTCTGCACAGACAGCGACTCAAGCCACAAATCAAACCTGGGACCCTGGCGCTGTGAAGCAATAGTGCTAACCACTGTGCTACCGTGCCGCCCGTCAACTGTGCTGTCGTTGACCATAAATGAAGGACCAAGACACGTAGCGTAGCACAGACGATGATGAATAAGGTTGAAGGAGATGGGAAAAAAACAGGGGGGGGAAGAGTAAGCTGTGAGGAGGATACAAAGATGTTGGGAAAGGGGGCAGAATGGGGTATAGTGCAAGGAAATGTGGATGTATCTGCTTTGGTAGGAAGAATAAAAGGACGGAATATTTTTTGCAAGGTGAGAGACTGGTAAAAAGAAAATGGTGTTCAGAGGGAGCTGGGTGACCTTGTTCATGGACCATAGAAAGATAGCATACTGGTACAGCACGTAATTAAGGCAAATGGTATAATAAGCAAAATGCTGGAATCTGAAGCAGGAACAGAGAACGCTGGAAAAAGGGAGCAGGTCTGGTAGCACCTGCAGGCAGGGAAAACAGGAATTAAAGTTTCGAGTGCATCGGGCTCTTCATCAGAACTAAAGAGAGGGAGAAATGTACGAGATACTAAACTGTAGCCGCGAAAGGTTACAACAATATTCAGCAACATCAAAAAGAAAATACAGATGGCCTGGTGTGGGAGGGAGGTTGGGGAGGGAAATGGAGGATTATTACATTCAGACAATAAATGTATGGGGTTTATTTTGAATGGCATACGTAATAACCCTCATGAGGCCCAGGGTGATACCCCAATCGATCTCCCTTTGGGACTCATGGAATACGAACTTCACCGCTTATGGCCGGAGTCCCGCCCAGCTGGGGCTCATTATTAGATTATGTCAAAGCTGGCCCGGAAAGGGACCGGCATTCCGGTAGTCCAGACTGCGACTTATTATGTAAGTGTGCGTGTGTGCGTCGCCGCAGCGGCCGTTTCCTTTGACCTAAATAAACCACCATTTACTAACCAACTCTGGTCTTCTGGGTCTTCATAGTATGCCAGCCTTTATTGCAAGGACTTTGGAATATAAGAGTATGAAGGACTTGCTGCAATTATACATAGGGCTCTGGTGTGTGTACAGCTGGATTACTGTGTACAGTTGACCTTTCCTGAGCTAATAAGGCCTTCAAGGGAGGAGTCAAAGGTTCACTGGGTTGATACCTGGGGTGAGAAGACTGACCCATGAGGAGAGACTGACCAGAACGGACCTCCATTCTCTGGAGTTTAGAAGAAAGAGGGGTGATCGCAATGAACTGTATAAAGGTTTTGTGGGCAGCACGGTAGCATTGTGGATAGCACAATTGCTTCACAGATCCAGGGTCCCAGGTTCGATTCCGGCTTGGGTGCGGAGTCTGCACATCCTCCCCGTCTGTGCGTGGGTTTCCTCCGGGTGCTCCGGTTTTCTCCCACAGTCCAAAGATGTGCGGGTTAGGTGGATTGGCCATGATAAAATTACCCTTAGTATCCAAAATTGCCCTTAGTGTTGGGTGGGGTTACTGGGTTATGGGGATAGGGTGGAGGTGTTGACCTTGGGTAGGGTGCTCTTTCCAAGAGCCGGTGCAGACTCGATGGGCTGAATGGCCTCCTTCTGCACTGTAAATTCTATAAATTCTATGAAATTTAGACACTTTGACAGGGCGGATGCTGCGAGGAAGGCAGCGATTTTCCTGCCCCGCCGGGATGTGTTCCCCCGCGGCGGGAAGGTGGGAATCCATTCAAAATCTCTGTCGACCTCGATGGGACCGGAAGATCTCGCTGGAAAGAAGGGACCGGAAAATCCTACAGAGTGTTTCCCAGGGCCCGAAAGTCTGAACATGGGGGAGATTGGGCAGAAAAGTAGAGTTGATACAGACCAATCATGATCGCAACAGTAGCCCTATGAAGAGCTCCTGGCAGCTCTGAAGCCCGCCCTCTCACTCCAAGTCCCTCCCGCCTGCCGAGGCCCACCCGTTCACTCTTCAAAAGTATTTCATTGGCCGTAAAGCGCTGTGACACGTCAGTTGGTCATATTTAGAGTATTCAAATCTTTCCATATTTAATCACGATGAAAACATTCATTATATATTAATCCCAGTTGTTATGGGCTTTGCTTGCGCTGGGGCAGCTGGAATAGAGGTGCTACAATGCCCCCGGAACCGCAGATCAGAGAATGTGCCCCTTGTAAATACCCAGTAATGGGCACCATGGTGGCGCAGTGGCTAGCACAGCTGCCTCACAGCGCCGAGGAACCAGGTTCAATTCCGGCCTTGGGTCTGTCAGTGTGGAGTTTGCACATTCTTCCCGTGTTTGCGGGGTTTCCTCCGCGTGTTCCGGTTTCCTCCCACAGTGCACGTTGGGTGGATTGTCCGTGATAAATTGTCCCTTACTTTGCCTGTGAGTGCAGCTCCGCTGGATCCAGTGTCAAGGGCCTCAAGCTGTAGCCGAGGGGACACTCGTGAACCAGATGGTCACCCTCTACTGAGACAAATTCCAGATTTATTGATTGAATTTAAATCCCACCACCTCCCACCTATCGGGGGATTGAACCCATTTCCCGGAGCATAAACGTGGATTTCTGGATTACAAGTCCGGCGACATTACCCCACTGCCACGTCTACCTCATGTTTCTGTGACTAAGTCTGGAGAATTTTCCAATCTCCAAGTATTCACACCAATCGGGGACGAAGGCAATCTGTGTAATGTGGAATTTTGTCCCACCTCAAAGAGGAGGTACTTACAATTACTTCCAGGTCGTTGCCGAGTTGCCTCTGAGTGTCTGTCATCTGCAGCAAGACCTGACCTTCACGAAAACAGGAGAACAAGGGGGCAAATCAACTTAAGGAGGTAACAGTGGAGAGATTCAATCCACATTCACCTTTCGCGACCTGGTTTGAAGTTTTACCAGGATTTAAAATGCAGAGGCTAAATACAGATGAAGGGGGCATTTCGGCCGATCGTCTTGGCAAATCGCACATTGTAGTCCTTCCCACTTGGCATCGAAAGGACCCTCGATGAATCCAACGTTATCCCCTCCAACATTCTGTCAGGAAGACCTTCCTAAATGTTGACCCAAATTTTTACAAAGCCAAAAGGGCTCCATGCCTTAACCAAAATGATGCTGGACCCAGCATCTAGAAGTTCCTCCCCAGCTCTATCTGGCACCCACCATTTTCCACGGGGGTGGGGGGGGGGGGTGTACTTAACATATGCAGTGGCACATTTAAAAGTGCAGCTGCCTTCAAGCAGAAGAAGTGTTGGTAACCCAGGCTTCTGAAACACAAAGCTTGAGATTTACCAATTTGATTCAAACGTCTAAACCTACCAGTTATTTGGGGAAGTCTGATACCTTTTTGGTGAGGTCAGGTATCCCTTTGGGAGAGTTACGGTACCCATTTGAGAGATGTCAGGAATCTCTTCAGGACTGTTAATTGTGGACATGAATGTGGGTAAAAAGCAGATGAGGTTAGTCAAACTGTCAACATGTCAAGTCATTTAAACCCCCTGCTCTTTAAATGTTTTGGGGGGAACTACCTACAGTTGACTCAGAGTTAAATAAACAGACACAAAGAAAAACCTAGAAGCTCAGCTGTAAGCGTGAGTGTAGACATTTGGATTTGAATTTTGATTTAGGTTTATTGTCACGTGTACCGAGGTACGGTGAAAAGTATTGTTCTGCATTCGGTCCAGACAGATCGTTCCATACATGGAAAATATAGGACATACATAAATACATAATGTAAATACATAGACACAGACATCGGGTGAAGCATACAGAGTGTAGTACTACTCAGTAGACAAGATGTGTGGAGAGATCAGTTCAGTCCATAAGAGGGTCATTCAGGAGTCTGGTAACAGCGGGGAAGAAGCTGTTTTTGAATCTGTTAGTGCGTGTTCTCAGACTTTTGTACCTCCTGCCCAATGGAAGAGGTTCGCATAAAGATTAACCCGGTGGGGGGGTGGGTGTCTTTGATTATGCTGCCCACTTTCCCCAGGCAGCGGGAAGTGTAGACAGAGTCAATGGATGGGAGGCGGGTTCATGTGATGGACTGGGCTGCGTTTGCGACTATCTGTTGTTTCTTACGATCTTGGGCCGAGCAGTTGCCATACCGGGCTGTGATGCTTTCTATGGTACATCTGTAAAAGTTGGTTAGAATCAATGTGGACATGCCGAATTTCCTTAGTTTCCTGAGGAAGTATAGGCGCTGTTGTGCTTTCTTGGTCGTAGCGTCGACTTGGGTGGACCAGGACAGATTGTTGGTGATGTGCACACCTAGGAATTTGAAGCTGTCAATCATTTCCACCTCGGCACCATTGATGCAGAAAGGGTGTGTATGATACTTCGCTTCCTGAAGTTGATGACCTTAGTTTTGCTGACGTTGAGGGAGAGATTGTTGTCATTACACCAATCCATTCGGTCCTCTATCTCCCTCCTGTACTCTACATTTGATGTTTGCAGAGATATTTAAAAGCACTGTATGATAAACCCGTTGCACACTTCGGAATTGGTACCATCTCTGTACTGCTCTGAGGGAAAAATCAAATGTATAACAAACAATGAAATGCAACATTTGTCCATTCCTGGCTGCTCCCAAGAAGATACTTTCTCCTTGAACCTCTGCAGTCTGAATGATGATAGTGATCGCCAACAAGAGAGAATTTAACCATCGCTGGACCCCCCCACCTTTCCACCAGACTCCCCCCCCCACCGCACCACCTTCGACATCCTGGGTGGGGGAGGGGGTTAATATTACCCAGAAACAAAACTGGACTAGCCGTATAAATTCCTTGCCTCCAAGAGCAGGTCAGAGGCTGGGAATTCTTCAGCAAGTAACTCATCTCCTGACTCCCCACAGATATAAGTCAGGAGTTTGATGCAATACTCCCCACTTGCCTCCAACAACACTCAAAACGCTAAACACTGTACACGACAGAGAAGCCCTGTTTGATTGACACTCCATCGAGCACCTTAAAACATTCACTCCCTCCACCACCAAAAACATCGCAACATCCGCGTGCACCATCGACCTGAAACACTGCAGCAGCTCACCAAGGTTCCTTGAACAGCACCTTTGAAACCCGCGACCTCTACCGGCTAGAAGGACAAGGGCAGTAGATTCATGGGAGCGCCATCACTCAGAAGCTCATCTCCGAGCCACCTCACCATCCCGACTTGGAAACATATCGGCCGTTCCTTCACTGGCGCTGGGTCAAAAGCCTGGAACTCCCTCCCTAACAGCACTGTGGGTGCACCTACACCTCAGGGACTGCAGCGGTTCAAGAGGGTAGCTCATCAACACCTTCTGAAGGGCAATTAGGGATGGAAACAGAGTTTGGCTTTGGCCAGCATTTTATGAATGAGTGACGAAAGGCGTAGTCGGCCAGTATCAATTAGGAACAGAAACCTCTGATACTTTCTACCCGTCTAGATTAGGGAGACCAGCACCAGCTGGGGGGAAAGCGAGATTGGGCTATGAGGTTGGATGATCGGCCATGAGCATAATGAAGGGCGGGAGTAAATTTTGCACCCATTGAGGGAATGATGTTCTCTAGGTTACACAGTCAATTGCCCACCAAATATTGCCCCTTGGTGGAGCAAATCTGGCTGCCGATGTGTTTTGTATCAGAAAAGTCCACAGTTATTCTGCCCCTTCACACCAGCTTCTTGCTGGTATCAATGTGAATGTGGCAAAGTAGCCAGGGAATAACGCTCCAATCTTGATTCCCCAGTTCACTGCAGTCAAGCCATCCCACACCACTGAACCTCACACTCTGTATCGCTGTGATCTGGCAGGGAGGTGAGTTTAAATAGTCCTCAGGTGATCCATTGAGCTTTTGGACACCTTATAAACATGCTATTGAGCCGGACCAATAGAAAACGAAGGCAGCCATCTTAATTCTTACAGGCGAACACCAGAGGAACAGAGAATTGCACGAGGGACGTAGTAAGGGCTGAATTAACCCAGTTGGATCAGAATGACTCCTGTCCCCTACCCTCACATTTCAGTCTTCACTCCGGGTCTGGAACCAATCGGTGGCCATGGTGAGATCTTGAATGCTATCTTCCTTGGGGTGGTCAATTAAGAAGCCCTGTCCTGGTGCCCCAACCAATTAAGGATGGTGGTTGGACCAGGGAAGTGGGAGGCCCAGTGGGAGCATCCACAGCAGTGTCTAGCCTGCAGCTCCACCGGGTGGTGTGTAGGATGCTGCCAGGGGCCAGGCCAGTGCCCGCTCGGGCACCTCAAAATCAGGGCGCTCTCTGTCGAGTTGGGCAAAAGTGAAAAACCGTCGCCCGTCCGGTCCTGCCAGGGGAGCACTGTGGAGGGCAGATTTCATCACAGGCTGGCTTAATGGCTGCAGCCTTGCCCAACGCATCCCAACGGGTGGTGCTGGTGTAAGTTAGTCTGCCATCAGGAATATCCCAGCAGTGTGATGGGCCAGGGCTTAAAAACTCCAAAGTGTATTATGAAGCTCACCTGACCTATAACTTTTATGTTGAATTTGGCTAGGATGAGCACAAGAGACTTCACTTCAGGTGTGACTCATCAGACTTCCTGGGCGCTTTTATCAAAACAAAGTTTATTATAATAATGTAGTTAACCTATATAAAACAGTTAGCAAGAGGTTGTTCTCAATTACAAGCATGAAAAAACACACAACAGCTCCAGTAATCTATGTATATAACTCTGAATGAATCCCCCTTAGTAACTGTTCCAATTCAATACAAAATCCAATAAACCAAAACCCCTTTCAAGGACGTGGCCCAGCACTCTGTAATCTCATTTGAATGGGACTGGTCCTTTCCCTGAGATTCTGGTCCAGTTTCCAACCAGCAGATTCTAAACTCTTTCCGGAAAGCAACTCTAGCTTTAAGGTTACCAAGGCCGTTTGCCACACCCAATGTGCTTTCAGATCCCTGGAACAACTTTAAAATAAAAATAGAGAAAACAGGGAAACTTCCTGCCGTCCAAACGAACAAACCGAAAATGAAACCAAAACACTAAACTCACTCTCACCTGCCAGCCACAGCCCAGCTCCACCCACAAATGACATCACTGAAGCCGTGCTACAAGCCATGTGATTAGAACATAAGCTTTCTTAAAGGGACACTCACATGGCAACGGGTCCTCCAATGGGGCCTAAGTGGCTACTGCTGGGGCAGGCAGGCCTCTGCCAGGTTGACTCCGCTTCGGGTAAGGTCATTCGACACGCTGTTTTGCAACTTTGCTCCCCCTCCCCCCCCCCCCCATTGTCCTGCCTCCTAACCCACCTCCGCGGGACCGAGAAGAGTCAGCCGTATAACCCCGGTTTGGAGGGCTGAGCTACATGCCGTACCCGGACCAGGCAGCTCTATGACATTCACTGTGCTGGGGCCAAGGGCTTTCCCAGTCGTGCAAGGGTGGGGAAAGGGGTGAAGAATTGGATGTGTGTCCAGATGCCCATTAGAGCATAGTGTGGGGGTGATAGCCACTGATTATGGATGGTGGAGACTGGATTGGGGATGATGAGCATTGGGTGGGGATGGTGGACATTGGATTGGGGATGGTGGACGGTGGATTGGGGATGGTGGACACTGGATTGGGGATGATGGACACTGGATTGGGGATGGTGGATAGTGGATTGGGGATGGTGGACATTGGATTGGGGATGGTGGACGGTGGATTGGGGATGGTGGACACTGGATTGGGGATGGTGGACACTGGATTGGGGATGGTGGACACTGGATTGGGGATGGTGGACACTGGATTGGGGATGGTGGACACTGGATTGGGGATGGTGGACGGTGGATTGGGGATGGTGGACACTGGATTGGGGATGGTGGACACTGGATTGGGGATGGTGGACAGTGGATTGGGGATGGTGGACACTGAATTGGGGATGGTGGACGGTGGATTGGGGATGGTGGACACTGGATTGGGGATGGTGGACACTGGATTGGGGATGGTGGACACTGGATTGGGGATGGTGGACACTGGATTGGGGATGGTGGACACTGGATTGGGGATGGTGGACACTGGATTGGGGATGGTGGACACTGGATTGGGGATGGTGGACACTGGATTGGGGATGGTGGACACTGGATTGGGGATGGTGGACGGTGGATTGGGGATGGTGGACACTGGATTGGGGATGGTGGACGGTGGATTGGGGATGGTGGACACTGGATTGGGGATGGTGGACGGTGGATTGGGGATGGTGGACAGTGGATTGGGGATGGTGGACGGTGGATTGGGGATGGTGGACACTGGATTGGGGATGGTGGACACTGGATTGGGGATGGTGGACACTGGATTGGGGATGTTGGACACTGGATTGGGGATGGTGGACACTGGATTGGGGATGGTGGACACTGGATTGGGGATGGTGGATGGTGGATTGGGGATGGTGGACACTGGATTGGGGATGGTGGACGGTGGATTGGGGATGGTGGACACTGGATTGGGGATGGTGGACACTGGATTGGGTGTGATGGGGCGGCACGGTGGCACAGTGGTTAGCACTGCTGCCTCACAGCTCCAGGGTCCCATGCTCAATTCCGGCCTCGGGTTACACACTGTGCGAAGTTTGCACTTTCTCCCGGTGTCTGCGTGGGTTTCCTCCGGGTGCTCCGGTTTTCTCCCACTGTCCAAAGAAGCGCAGGTTAGGTGGATTGGCCGTGCTAAATTGCTTTTAGTGTCCAAAAGGTTAGGTCGGGTTACGGGGATAGGGTGGAGGTGTAGGCCTAAGTAGGGTGCTCTTTCCAAGGGCTGGTGGAGACTCGATGAGCTAAATGGCCTCCTTCTGCACTGTAAATTCTATGATTCTATGAAGATGAGTTTCCACTGGGAGTTCACCTCATTATATGTCGGAGGAATCCAAATAACTGGGGGGAGATGGATGCCCCTCCCACCCACTCTCCCGCATACTAAACTGATAAAGACTGTTTCCCTTACACGACAAGAACTTTGAAGAGCTCATCACACCTCCAGCACAAAGGCACAGAACGTGAGCAGCAGGGAGGCAGGTATTTTATGATACCTGCAGGATCTAAGGATTGTGATAAACACATTTTACAACAGTTCCTGATTCTCTGCCATCCAGTTCAGGCAAATAATATCTGATATCGTTACTCAGCAACCAACAAAAACTGTACAGTGGAAATTAAGACCCAGGTCAAAGTATTTGCCAATTTTTTTTCTTTTAACGAGACGGCAAAGTTAGTCCTTGTGTTGGTGCCCCAGGGAATAGATGGGAGTTGATGGTGCTCCACGGATAGATGGGTTTTACAATCGGGCCTATTTCTAGCATGGTTGGCCTGCAGTAACAGCTTCTTTTAGGCCTTTGGGTTTCAGTTCCCCCCTTCTGGCTGAATCACGACGGAAAGAGTCATCAAAGATTGACAATTCCAGAGAAGGCCTCAAGGGGGAGACACTGCCTGCTGTAGGCCAAGGAGCAGGACCCTCTGGGCCTGAAACAGTCGGGTCAGGTAGAAGAGTGTAAGAAGCGATAGGTGTGGTGAACCACTGTAATAGGAGATGTAAGGTAGGACCTGCACTACAGGTTCGCCGGTAGCTCCTGCCAGCTGGCTCCGCCCAGGGAGAACTGTATAAATATTCATGACCTCCAGTGCCCTGCCATTTCGCCAGCTGCAGCAGGAGGCCACACATCTGACTGTAATAAAGCCACAGTTGTACCCAACTTTAGTCTTTGTGCAATTGATCGTGCATCAATTTATTACAGTCAGATTTTCCACAGAATGGATATCAGAATTAAACCCGATCGCCTGCAGCTGAATCCGCACTCGCCCGACGCCAGGAAAGACTTTGCTCACTGGCTAGCATGTTTCGAGGCGTACATCAACGCGGCGGACCCCGCGCCAACAGAGGCTCAGAAGATAAACGTCCTGTACTCCAGACTGAGCTCCAGCGTGTTCCCGTTGATCCAAGACGCCACGACTTACACAAAAGCAATGGAACTCCTCAAAGAACACTACACACAGAAGGCGGACACGCTCTTCGCCAGGCATGTACTTGCCACCCGCTCGCACCTACCTGGTGAGTCCATCGAAGACTTCTGGCGGGCCCTAATTCCGCTCGTCCGGGACTGTGACTGTTAGGCCGTCACGGCCGCCGAACACGCGGACCTCCTCATGCGCGATGCCTTCGTGACGGGGATTGTGTCGGACCGCATCCGAGAACGATTGCTGGAAGGTGCCACGCTCGAACTGGCGGAGACGAAAACCTTGGCGCTCTCCATGATGGTCGCATCTCGTAATGTACAATCGTACCTCTCCCGCCGCGCTGCCCACCCTTCTACCCCTTCCTACCCCTCCTGGACCCTGCCGACAACCTCCTCAGCCGGGGTCCTGCCTTCGCAATACGCCTGCGCCGCACGCCACTCCGCGCACCCCGGGGGTCCCCGCTGCTACTTCTGCGGTCAGCAGAAGTACCCCCGCCAACACTGCCCGGCCCACACTGCAATTTGTAAAGCCTGCAGTAAAAAGGGCCACTTCGCGGCTCTGTGCCAGGCTCACGCAGTCGCTGCGATCACGCCTGCTATCGCCCCCCTCCCCCACGCCAGACGCACAATGGGAGCCGCCATCTTCTCCTTTTGGGTCCATGTGCGACCAATGGGCACTGCCATCTTGTTCCCCTTCGGCCATGCGCGCCCCATGGGCACCACCATCTTGATCCGACCCGGCAATGTGCGCACCATGGGCGCCGCCATCTTGTCCCGACCCCGCAATGTGCGCACCATGGGCGCCGCCATCTTATCTCAACCCCGCAATGTGCGCCATGGGCGCCGCCATCTTGTTCCCCACAGGGTCCCCGGACATCCCGACATCGGACCACACACGCTCGCCACCTGAAGCATCCAATGGCTACCCGCAGCTCGCTTCGATGACGCTGGACTAATCTCGCCCGTTCACCCAGATACGGTAAGGCGCTGCTCCCTCGCGGTCCACCCTGCCAATCTAAGGATCTCCCTCGCCTCCGGATCCCACTCCGTCCCGATCCGAGGCTTTTGTACAGTCACCCTCACGGTCCAGGGCGTAGAATTTAGTAACTTCCGCCTCTATGTCCTTCCTAATCTCTTCGCTGCACCCCTGTTGGGCCTGGACTTCCAGTGCAACCTCCAGAGCCTCACCCTCAAATTCGGTGGGCCCTTACCCCCCCCTTACCGTTTGCGGCCTTGCGACCCTCAAGGTCGATCCCCCCTCCCTTTTTGCCAATCTAACTGCAGATTGCAAGCTCGTTGCCACTAGGAGCAGACGGTACAGCACCCAGGACAAGACCTTCATCAGGTCCGAAGTCCAGCGGCTGCTTAAGGAGGGTATTATCGAGGCCTGCAACAGCCCCTGTAGCGCCCAAGTGGTAGTGGTTAAAACTGGGGAGAAACACAGGATGGTCGTGGATTACAGCCAGACCATCAATCGGTAAACGCAGCTCGACGCGTACCCTCTCCCACGCATATCTGATATGGTCAATCAGATTGCGCAGTACCGGGTCTTCTCAACAATTTACCTGAAATCTGCCTACCACCAGCTCCCCATCCGGAAGTCGGACCGGCCATACACTGCCTTCGAGGTGGACGGTTGCCTCTACAACTTCCTTAGGGTCCCTTTCGGTGTCACAAATGGGGTCTCGGTCTTCCAAAGAGAGATGGACTGAATGGTTGACCAGTACGGTTTGTGGGCCACCTTTCCGTACTTAGATAATGTCACCACCTGCAGCCATGACCAACAGGACCACGATGCCAACCTCGATAAATTCCTCCGCACTGCCACTCTTCTCAACCTGACCTACAACAAAGAGAAGTGTGTGTTCAGCACGACCCAGTTAGCCATTCTCGGCTATATAGTCCAAAACGGACTTCTCGGGCCTGAACCCGACCGCATGCGCTCCCTCATGGAACTTCCCCAAGGCCCTCAAACGCTGTCTGGGGTTCTTTTCCTACTACGCTCAGTGGGTCCCAAACTATGAGGACAAGGCCCGCCCACTCATCCAGTCCACCCAATTCCCCATCACGGCCGAGGCACAACACGCTTTTGCCCGCACCGGAGCAGACATCGCCAAGGCCGGGATGCGCGCAGTGGACGAGTCACTGCCTTTCCAAGTAGAAAGCGACGCTTCCGACGTCGCCCCTGCCGCCACCCTAAACCAGGCAGGCAGACCCGTGGCATTCTTTTCCCGCGCCCTTCATGCTTCTGAAATTCGACACTCAGCCGTCGAAAAGGAGGCCCAAGCTATCGTTGACGCTGTGCGGCATTGGAGGCATTACCTGGCCGGTAAGAGATTCACTCTCCTTACGGACCAACAGTCGGTAGCCTTCATGTTCAATAACACATAGCTTGGCAAGATCAAAAATGATAAAATCTTGCGGTGGAGAATCGAGCTCTCCACCTATAATTATGAGATCTTGTATCGCCCCGGTAAACTCAACGAGCCCCCAGACGCCCTCTCCCGAGGTACATGTGCCAGCGCACAAGTGGACCAACTCCGGGTCCTACACGACAGCCTTTGTCACCCGGGGGTCACTCGATTGTACCATCTGGTCAAAGCTCGCAATCTGCCCTACTCCGTCGAGGAAGTAAGGACAGTCACCAGGGGCTGCCAGGTCTGTGCGGAGTGCAAGCCGCACTTCTACCGGCCGGACCGTGCGTGCCTGGTGAAGGCTTCCCACCCCTTTGAACGCCTCAGCGTGGATTTCAAAGGGCCCCTCCCCTCCACCGACCGTAACATGTACATTCTCAGTGTGGTCGACGGGTACTCCAGGTTCCCCTTCGCCATCCCATGCCCCGATATGACGTCTGCCACCGTCATCAAGGCCCTCAGCACCATCTTCGCCCTGTTAGGTTTCCTCGCCTACATCCACAGTGACAGGGGATCCTCATTCATGAGCAATGAGCTGCATCAGTTCCTGCTCAGCAGGGGTATAGCCTCCAGCAGGACGACCAGCGACAACCCCCGGGGAAACAGGCAAGTAGAACGGGAGAATGGGACGGTTTGGAGGGCCGTCCAGCTGGCCCTACGGTTCAGGAACCTCCCAGCCTCTCGCTGGGAGGAGGTCCTCCCTGACGCTCTACACTCCATCCAGTCACTATTGTGCACCGCCACTAATAACACACCCCATGAACGTGTTTTTACCTTCCCCAGGAGGTCCACATCCGGGGTGTCGCTCCCGACTTGGCTCGCTGCTCCTGGACTGGTCCTTCTCCGTAGGCACGTCCGACTCCACAAGGCGGACCCCTTGGTGGACAGGGTTCACCTGCTCCACGCCAACCCTCAATATGCCTACGTTGAGTTCCCCGACGGCCGCCAAGATACTGTCTCACTCAGGGACCTGGCACCATCAGGTTCCACCCCAACATCCCATCCCCACCAATGCGCCCCCCCCCCCCACCTCCCACCGCGCCGCCAATATTGACCCCACCAGACCACCCACCCATCCTCCCCCCCTTTTCAGCACAAAAGGATGAAGAGGACTTCTGCACGCTCCCAGAGTTCCCCGATGACTGGCCAGCATCAGCACCGCCATCGCTGCCACCTCCACCACCGCCAGCACCAACTTCGCCGCCACCGTTACGCCGATCCCAACGAAGCACCAAAGCACCGGACCGGCTGAACCTTTGACGGACTCCGGACCGTCAACATGGACTTTTCTTTCCCTACCACTGTACATAATTGCACTAATTGTATATAGTTTCACGTCACCCCCGCCGGACTCATTTTTAACAGGGGGTGAATGTGGTGATCCACTGTAATAGGAGATGTAAGGTAGGACCTGCACTACAGGTTCGCTGGTAGCTCCTGCCGGCTGGCTCCGCCCAGGGAGAACTGTCTAAATATGCATGACCTCCAGCCATTTCGCCAGCTGCAGCAGGAGGCCTCGCATCTGACTGTAATAAAGCCACAGTTGTAACCAACTTTAGTCTTTGTGCAATTGATCGTGCATCAATAGGTCCAACCTAAAGCGTCCTCAGTCTGCTGGTCGTGAGTGAAACCCTGCATGAAGTGACTTTAACCAGCATCAGCCCATGCCCAAAAGGAGTATAAGGAGAATGGACTCCAAGAGACAAATGCATTTAGGTTATAGAAAAGTGTGGAAACACACGGCTCTCGCGTTGGCGAAGTTCAGGGGCGTCATCAAGGTTTACATCGCTTCCCCCTTGAACCATACCTTGTCCGATGAAAGCACTCCATTTGACAGCACCTGATACTCCTCACCTTGGAGAACACTTCGCCAAACCTCGCCGAGAGTTGCACTCTGCTAGCAGGTTCGCCCCCCCACCCCCCACCCCCTCACCCCCCCCCACCCCCCCCCACCCCCCCACCCCCCCCCCCACCCCCGCCCCCCCCCCACCCCCACCCCCGCCCCCCCCACCCCCACACCCCCCAAGTGAGGTGGCCATCTTACCTCAGGAGAGACTAGGGACCCCAGGAGACCTGATCCTCAGGAGAATTGACTCTTACCCAGTGTCTGAGATGTGGACGTCTGCAAGGCCTGTTCGCCGAATTTCCCCACCGCGACAAAGTAGGCGTTAGCTGCCGTGGCCAACACTGGAAAAAGGGTAAGAAGACAATTAGAAAGGCTTTAAAAGGGGGGGGGTTCACTCAAAGGTCAGTGACGGTAGGCAGAGGGAAAATGTGGGACTATCGCCCTTGGATTTCCAGCCATGGTTAGAACATAGCGGGCAACATCATGTGATTTCCAGATTCATGTTGCCCCCAAGTGAGCTCCATTGGCAAGTTGAACTGAAAAATCAGCCCAATTGTCACGTAGGAAGCGTATTTCCCCGCTGACAATTGAGTGTAGACAGAGGGAGTGCTGCAGTGTTGGGGGCGTTGACCTTTGGATGCTTCCCCTCCCCCATCTGCTCTCCCGGGTCGACGTCCGAGGACTCTACCTTTGCCGTTTTGAAGAAGAGCAGGCAAATTCTCCCTAACATCCGGGATAACTCTCATCCTTCACTAAAAACAGATCTAATCATCAGCTCTTTGTCTTTGGGGGCTTTGCTCTGGATGTAAAGTGGCTGCTGCATTTCTGACCTTACACGTGCAGACTCCTCACAGACAGTGACCCAAGCCGGGAATCGAACCTGGGACCCTGGCGCTGTGAAGCAACAGTGCTACTCACTGTGGCTATAAAGCACTTTGGAACATCCCGCGGTCCTATATCAGTGATGGGCAATCTCGGTGAGTGAGTGGGCCACATGATGGGCCCTCCTTCATCTCAGGGGGCCACAAGATTGAAGTCGGGGCTCGTTCACTAACCGTGATCCCATGAATACGATCAAACACATTTAATACACGCCAAATATTTCATAACGAGTTGTAGAAAATGCTTCATCATTTATATATTAACAGAAATATTGACACTTTGGACACAGAGGGAGCGCACGGCTCTCACAGTCAACGCTGTGAGTAATCAGCACGCTCCTCGCCTCACTCGCCCTCGCTTTACGCGCGAATCACTTCAGCCATACCGGCAGGAAAAAAAAACGACCCCGACGGAAATCAGCGGAATGTGGCGACCCTGCGCGTGGGCAACGATCAACAAAATATCTCGTGCGGGCCACACTCGGAACCCAGGTGGGCCGCATGTGGCCCCCAGGCCGCAGGTTGTCCTCCGCTGACCTACGCAAACGTTCATCGTCCTTTTTGTATTTCATAATGAGAAGGCGCCAAGGGCAAGGCAAGGTTTTTCCTTCCTGGTTCTTGAATTTCTTTACCCTGGATCATTCTCTCTGGCTACTAGAGCCCTATATTGAGGTGGACCAGCTACCATCTGGGAGCAGACCATTGCACTCGGTCATAGAATACACGCGGCCTGTTAATCAGCGCTGATCCAAAGCTCGAGTGCCCGTATCCTCATTGGCACTAAAGTCCCACTGGCACTGCCAGCAATGCCTCAATTTTAAAATTCCGATCCTTACATTCAAATCACTCCGTGATTCTTCCTGATGTCTCCTTCTGCCACACCAACCCTCAGAGATACCTGCCTCCCTCCCATTCTGGCCTCGCGACATTTACTGCTGCACCCTAACCGACGGCCGAGCCTTCAGCTAGTCCCAAAGATCTAAAATCCTCGACCTGAACGCCAGCACCTCTCACTCCTCCTTAAGGATCGTAAGGATTAAGAGGCCATTCGGCCCATCACGCCTGCTCCGCCAGGCGATAAGATCATGGCCGAACTGATTGTGCTTTTCCATTTTCCATTGGCTGTTGAAAAGCCCCAAGGGCCTTATAGCATCGTTTGAGGCTGGGCATTACAGACAAAGGACTGTAAAGGATGCCCGGACGAACGCCATTGTGGCTGCCGAAATTGAGATGTGGTTTTACATTGGCGAGGTCATTGGCCGAGGAAACCTGATTGGATATGGGTTGGGCCAGCATTCCGCTGTAAATTAATATTTCAAATTAAATAAAGCCAATAACTAAACGCAAGTCTGCCTGGCGGTTTTGAAACTCCAGTGCAGAGTTAGCGGGGTGCAGGATAAAGATTATGGGTGGGATTCTCCGCTTGCCGACGCTGAAATCGTATTCGGCGATTGGGCGGAGAATCCCTTTTGATGACGAAAATTAGATGCTCCCGCATCATCAGTGAGTATGCGGCACGCCGTTGGGACGGCCTCAGGATGTCACCTGAAGACCCTCCCCCGATGCTCTTCCCCCGGTGGGCCGACTTCCCGAAGACGCGGGACACTTGTGCTCTGAGTTTTCGTCAACCTGGCGTGGCGGCTGCGGACTGTGTCCAGCGGCGCCACAGTCGGAGGCGGGGGGAGGGGGAGGGGGAGGCGTTTCGCTGACCGGGGGGGTCTTCGGCGAGGTCTGTGGGGACCGGTGGGGGGTGGTCCGGGGGTGGCGAGTGGTGTTACAGGGGGGCACTATCTGGCAGGCCAGGTCCACGTGCGGACTGCACCATGTTGTACGGCGCGAGCGCTGCAGGCGTCACCATGCACATGCGCGGCTAAGGACCCGGCAATTCTCCAGCCGCTTCTGTCGGGAACGCCTTGGGGGTTTACGTGGCGCGGCTGCTAGCCCCGCACCAAGGGCAGCATCGTTAACCTTTTCATCGTTAAACTAGACACTTCCTCCGGACTTAGCCTCAAAACCGGAGAATCCAGCCCTGCCTCCCACCTTGCTGAAGCTACCGTTTGGTAAGAAAGACCAAGCAGAGCCCTGCGGAGTCTCCACATTCCTTCCTGAGTGGTGCCTTGGGACTGTTAATGGTGCTGTACGCTGTGGGGAGGTGCTGGTAAGATCACTGGACTCGTAATCAATCAGGAGACCCCGCTGTCAAATCCCACCGTGACAGATGGAGGAATTTGAATCCAACGAGACCATTTCCGATTATCGTAAAAACCCACCTGACCCGTCGGAGAAGGAAACCTGCCATCCTCTCTCGGCCTGGCCTACAGGTGACTCCAGACCCACAGCCATGAGGCTGCCCTCAGAAATGACCGAGCAAGCCATTCAGCTCAAGGGCAATTAGGGATGGGTAATAAATACTGACCTCGCCAGCGACGCCCACATCCCATCCATAGATTTTTTTTTTTTTAAGCGCAAGAAAACTGGAATTTCTTTTTTTAATTTTTCCAATTAAGGAGCAATTTTAGCGTGGCCAATCCACCTACTCTGCACATCTTTTTGGGTTGTGTGGGGGGGGGGGTGAGACCCATACGGACACGGGGAGAATGTGCAAACTCCACACGGGCAGTGACCCGGGGCCGGGCTCGAACCCGGGTCCTCGGCGCCGTGAGGCAGCAGTGCTAACCACTGCGCTGCCCCGCCGCCCAAGAAAATGGGAAAAAAGTTAAAGGTTTAACACCCCTTCATAAAATGCGTGAAGGGAGCATCGGTTTATCACTGTGTGTGTGCTCACTTGGCCATTTGAGAACTTCGGAGCAAGCGGCTACTAAATAAGCAACACGGTGGATCTGCGTTGCTCAAGCACAGCATAATGAGGACAATAAATCAATATGTTACCATGACTCATGACTTTAACAAGGGAGTTGCACGCACTCAATTACTGCCACAAACAACTCCTGACTTTCAGACTGAATAGCCCAGGATCCGCCACGCTCTGCCATGTCTCCAACAAACCCCTCTCAAGGCGAATGCCAGGAAAGCATTAATGTCAGGTTGTCAAACCCTCACAATCGCCCCGGAGTCTCCAGGAATCTCCTGGAGTCTCCAGGAATTAAATACTAATCTCCTGAACAAACAACGTACAAGGAAGTAATAATAGGGGACAGTCTGAGAACAATGGTGCATTTGTTAATTCTAAGAAGTGCTGGGATAAGGAACTATGGCTGGCGATCAAGAAATGAAAATGAAACAAAATGAAAAACGCTGATTGTCACAAGTAGGCTTCAAATGAAGTTACTGTGAAAAGCCCCCTAGTCGCCACATTCCGGCGCCTGGTACGGGAATTGAACCGTGCTGCTGGCCTGCCTTGGTCTGCTTTAAAAGCCAGCGATTTAGCCCAGTGTGCTAAACCAGCCCAAGAAACAGCCGATACAAAAAAATGGAAATGCCAGGAAGGCAAGGCCACGGGGAGAGACGTGTTATAGAGTCGCAGGGGTCCACAGCCCAGAATAGGCCATTCGACCCGTCCCGTCTGCGCCAGTCAAAAACAACCAGCTAACTATTCTGATCTCCTTTTCCAGGCCTTGACCCATAGCTTTGCATCTAAATTCTACGAGTGACCAATAGCTTGAGTTCTGGGGTGGGAGGCTGAAGGCTGGAGGTCAAGTGTTTTTTTTTAAATTCTTTCATAGGATACGGGCATTGCAGGTGGGGCCAGCATTTGTTGACCATCTCTAATTGCCCCTCAGCTGAGAGGCTCATTAGGCCACTTCAGAGCTGGCAGTTAAGAGTTACATGGTCACCATTAGAATCAGACAATCCCTACAGTGCAGAAGGAAGCCATTCAGCCCATTGAGTCTACCCCTACCCTTGAAAGAACACCCCACCTAGGCCAACTTCCCCCGCCCTATCCCCGTAACCCCACTTAACCTTTGGACACTAAAGGACAATTTTTTAGCATGGCCAATCCACCTAACCTGCACATCTTTGGACAGTGGGAGGAAACCGGAGCACCCTTGGAAACCCACGCAGGCACGGGGAGAAGGTGCAAACTCCCCACAGACAGTCAGCAAAGGTTGGAATCGAACCCGGGTCCCTGGCGCCATGAGGGAGCAGTGCTAACCACTGTGCCACCGTGGTAGTCTTCAGTTCCAGATTTTATCAATTGAATTTAAATTCCACCAGCTGCCGTGGTGGGATTTGAACCCATTTCCCCAGAGCCTTAGCCTGGCCCTCTGGATTATTAGTCCAGGGGCATTACCACCACACCACCCTGTGGGTGCTGTATATTTTATATATTTGATTTTCCTCACAGCAACTCAAAGATGACACTAGTCTCTAAGTGTGCACAAAATCTATTTACCGAGTTTTTATAATGTTTAAAAATGTCTACAATGCTCATCTTCTGTGTCTGTTTACTTATCTCTGAGTCAGCACCCAGTCTTAATCAATCAAGTGCAGTGAGCATAGATCAGTTAGCAGACTCACCTCATCATACCTGGAGCAATTTAACCATCGAACAGTACAATGGGTATGGAAGTCTAGGGTTATAGAATAGACCAGGGAAGTGGAGTTGCAGTCGGAGGTCAGCCAGGATCTTATTGGGTGGGCAGAGCAGGCTCACTCTTGCTCCTGTTTTCTACCTGGTCATCTACTTGTGATATCTCCGTGAGTGTGGCCAAGTGGAGTCAGCAATCTAACGAGGATGTTCCTGCGTGGTCATCAGGTGAGGCCGAGATCTGTCTCCAGTTAGCACGAGATGGGAAAAAAAACGAACCAAGTTGCTAAAACTGTGAAAGAAATATGTGGAATCCTAATAGGGGCTTATAGTACAGCGGCAGAGATTCTCTGCTCTACCTTTATAAGTTACTGGTTAGGCCTCAGCTAGAGTATTGGGGGCACCGCACGGCACAGTTCGTGGGTTCACAGGGAATGATTCCGGCCTCGGATCACTGTCTGTGTGGAGTCTGCACGTTCTCCCCGTGTCTGCGTGGGTTTCCTCCGGGTGCTCCGGCTTCCTCCCACAGTCCAACGATCCAGGCTAGGTGGATTGGCTCTTTCGGAGGTTTGGTCCAGACTCGATGGGCCGAATGGTCTTCCTCTGCGCTGTAGGGATTCTATGATTTGGAGGGCGCAGAGGAGATTTACCAGGTGCATAGACCCGACTACAGTGCAGAAGGAGGCCATTCAGCCCATCAAGTCCGCACCCACCCTCAGAAAGAGTACCTTGCCTAGGCCCACACCTCCACAATTCTGGAACCCCCACCACACCTTTGAACACCAAGGAGCAATTTAGCGCGGCCAATCCACCTAACCTGCACACCTTTGGACTATGGGAGGAAACCGGAGCACCCGGAGGAAACCCACGCAGACACGGGGAGGACGTACAAACCGTCTTTAAATCTGTGTCCCTCAGTCAGACGGTCACCCGAGGCCGGAATCAAACCCGGGGCCCTGGCACCGGGAGACGGCAATGCTGACCACCGTTATTATGGAGGGCTAGGAGAAAGTACTTGGTTCCCCTGACACCGCCCCCCCCACCCCCCCAAAACAGGAGTCAACACTGACAGAAATTTTAGCCAATAGGGGGAAGAGGCGACTTAAAACAAAATGTCAGCCCCCCCCCCCCCACCCAGCTCGATACCAGACTGAACACAGCAAAAATAGTCAGACAAATATGGTAATTGGCACCAAAGCAGCATTAAAAAATCGTACATTACGATAGTGATACACATCAGAACTGGCAAGTCAACTTGAATACAACAAAAAAAAAAACATGTGTTCATGAGTCTTTGTTCGGTGTCCAGGAACGGATTTTATTGCCTAGAAACCTGACCTTACTGGATTTGAACACAGGTTCTTGACTGGTATTCTGTTAATTCTGTTTGAGTTTGGGAGGTCTTGATGCCCTTGTGGAACGAGGCCCAAGTGCATTTGGAGCTGTCTACCGGCCTGCAAGCTATGTTGATTCACGCCCTCCCTCAGTCCCCAGCCTCAGACTTTAAGAGTGGCCATTTTCATCAAGGACCCGAGGTTGCCCAGTCACTGCCCGCTCCCTCACGCACTCACTCGCATTCTCCCACGCGGACTCTCTGATGAGATACGCTAAGCTGGGCTAAATTAAATGAACGAGACTTAAATAGCTCAGAGTATTGCCACTGGTATGTGCAAAATCAAACCAATCTCCTGATGGTCTTCAGTCTGAAGGTGTTCCTTGTTGCCGCGGGCAACAGGTGCTCGCCAACTCCTCACGGTTACACAGTGGTTAGCACTGTTGCCTCACTGCGCCAGGGTCCCAGGTTCGATTCCCGGCTTGGGTCACTGTCTGTGCGGAGTCTGCACGTTCTCCCCGTGTGTGCGTGGGTTTCCTCCGGGTGCTCCGGTTTCCTCCCACAATCCAAAGATGCCATGATTGGCCATGATCAATGGGCGGGGGGGGGGGGGGGGGGGGGAGGGGGATATGGGTATAGGGCGGTGGAGTGGGTCTAGGTAGAGTTCTCTTTCAGAGGGCCGGTGCAGATTTGATGGGCCGAATGGCCTCCTTCCGCACATTAGGGATTCAATGGATTCGAGCAACAGCGTTCTCTCCATGTCTGCGTGGGTTTCCTCCGGGTGCTCCGGTTTCCTCCCACAAGCCCCGAAAGACGTGCTTGGTAGGTGGATTGGACATTCTGAATTCTCCCTCAGCGTACCCGAACAGGCGGCGAAATGTGGCGACTAGGGGCTTTTCACAGTAACTTCATTGCAGTGTTAATGTAAGCCTACTTGCGACACTAACAAAGATTATTATTATGTAAGTGACCATCATTTCTACCTGAGCCAGGATACTGAAAATTGCCAGGTCGGTCTATCATGGGGAAATTACACCCCGGCCTGGCCCAGCCCAACCTCTGGATAACAATCAGCAGAACATTTCCTGATTCTCCCCTCGCTAAGCCATGGTCCCCAAAGGCCAATTGTCCCGTCCCCACCACTTCCCAGCTGAGGTCTGATTAGATACAGGTTGGGGTCTGAATCTATGACCGAGGTGCCTCAAAGGAGACTGAGGGGACATTTAATAGATGTGTACATTGGTTTAGATTAGGTACAGAAAGGAAATAGCTCTTCCCATGGGCTAATGATACAAGGACTAAGGAACACAAATTTAAAGAATAATACAGCACAGGAACAGGCCCTTCGGCCCTCCAAACCTGCACCAATCATGAAGCCCATCTAAATTAAAACCTTCTGCAATTCAGGGGTCCGTATCCCTCTCTTCCCATCTTATTTATGTATTCGTCAACATGCCTCTTAAACACCACTATCGTATCTGCTTCCACCGCCTGCCCTGGCAGCGAGTTCCAGGCACTCACCATCCTCTGTGTAAAAAAATCTTCCCTTGCGGGCAGCATGGTGGCGCAGTGGTTAGCACTGCAGCCTTGCGGCACCGAAATCCCAGGTTCGATCCCGGCTCTGGGTCACTGTCCGTGTGGAGTTTGCCCATTCTCCCCGTGTTTGCGTGGGTTTCGCCCCCACAACCCAAAAGATGTGCAGGGTAGGTGGATTGGCCACGCTAAATTGCCCCTTAATTGGAAAAAAATGAATTGGGTATTCTAAATTCATTTAAAAAAAAACTTACCTTGCAGATCTCCTCTAAACTTTGACCCTCGCACTTCAAACCTATGTCCGCTAGTAATTGACTCTTCCACCCTGGGAAAGAGCTTCTGACTATCCACTCTGTCTATGCCCCTCATAGTTTTGTAGACCTCTATCAGGTCGTCCCTCAACCTTCATCGTTCCAGTGAGAACAAACCGAGTTTCTCCAACCTCGCCTCATAGCTAACGCCCTCCATACCAGGCAACATCCTGGTAAATCTCTTCTGTACCTTCTCCAAACCCTCCACATACTTCTGGTAGTGTGGCGACCAGAATTGTGCGCAATATTCCAAATGTGGCCTAACCAAGGCTCTGTACAGCTGCAGCATAACTTGCCAATTTTTATACTCAATATACCCGGCCGATGAAGGCAAACTTGCTGTATGCCTTCTTGACTGCCTTATCCACCTGCGTTGCCACTTTCAGCGACCTGTGGCAACGCAGGTGAATATGAGATTTAAGGGAGATGCGATGAGGCACGTTTTAACGCAGCGAGTGGTTTTTTAATTCTTACATGGGATGCGGCCATTGTTGATTGCCCTTGAACTGAGTGACTTGCTCGACCAATTCAGAGGGGCAGTTAAGAGTCAATCACTTTGCTGCGGATCTGGAGTCACATATAAGCCAGACTGGGTAAGGACGGCAGATTTCCTTCCCTAAAGGGGATGAGTGAACCAGATGGGTTTTTACGAGAATCAACAATGGTTTCATTGCTATTGTTAAACTTTTAAATCCTGAGTTTTATTGAATTCAAATTTCACCATCTTCTGTGGTGGGATTTGAACCCGCGACCCCAGAGCATTACCCTGGGTCTCTGGATTAATAGCGACAATACTACTACCCCATAATGTTAACTTGCTGGTGACTAGGGCAGGGGAAATAGAGACGAAGAACGACTTCAGAAGGAGAATTGGCCGGGCACTTGGGGGAGGATGGGGACAGGTCTGGCAGGATAGAGTGGGAGGAATAGGACTGAGCGGATTGGTTTACAAAGAACTTGCATGGACTTGATGTGCTGAATGGCTTTCATGCTCTGTTAGGCTCCTCCTTGCAAGCCAGGCATGTCGGGCGCACCAAGGTCCCACAGACAGCAGCCTAAATGGTCAAGACCTCCAGGGCGTGACCAACGGCGTAGAAAGTTCCCCAAACAGCCAGTTGGGCAGCTGGCGAGAGCCAGATCAGAAGGGTTAGCCGGTTTGTCAGCTGGAGTTGGTGTTTTTGAAGGCCTTTTAAAGCTTTAATAAATCTGCTCCCGTTATCGTTCGATCTTGAGTTTCAACAAACCTGAAAACAACGCCAAGCTGAAAGCTAAATGTCACAGGAACCCTCCGGTGAAATACCTACTTCTGAAGGCTCTGATAAAGTTGGTTCCGAGAAACACCAGATTCTGCAGTCCGGGATTGAATTGCTCTGTGATATTCTGCAATAGAACACAAAACGATTAACCAGCGAGGCGTCACAGGCATTGAACCGCAAGGACCAAGTGTATCTTGCTTCGGTCTGCAGAGGTCGATCGAAGCACTGAGCATTTCTACTGAGTTCAGGGAATGGAAGCAAGATCATCCGCGCAACAGGAGAAACTGAAAACTGTGCCCCTCCTCGGCCTCCCGGGAATCACCTTACGGTTCTAAGGTCAGAGTTTGGGCCCACGGATACGGAACATTGCGGCGTTTGGTCAGGCACGCAGAGGGATTTACTTTCCCTCACCAGAGCTGTGGCGGTTTCTGGAGGCGGCGGCAAAGCAACGTTAAAATAAAACCTTCCCGGTCAGTAACGAGGGAGGGGGGCAACGGGGAGGGGGGGGGGGGGATTCAAATGGAAGCACGCTCCACTTTTTGAAAACTTCAGCAATTTTGAAGAAGGGTGGAAGGTTTCGTTTTTTGAGGGGATCTGATGTTGAAGAGGCCAAGAGGACTTGCGTTTCTCCCAGGCGCCAGACGTCTCAACGCACCTCACAGCCAATCGAGAGCTTTTAAAGTGTGGTCAGGTGTTGTGAGGTAGAAACCATGGCAGCCAATTTGCGTGCAGCAAGTCCCAGAGGCAGCAATGTGATGCAAACAAATTGACAAATTAACCAATTGGAAAATAAAAGACAATTGATGCCCCCTCCAAGGGGCGCTGTGACTAAAGGATTTTTTTGAAAGGAACCTTACCCAATTAAACTAAAATGTCGATTGGGGGGCCAATAATGCACCTCAACCCCTATGGTGGCCATTGGTTGCGGAAGGCCCCATGCGTGCTGGTGGAGGCTGCGTCGAACCTGGGACACTGGTGCTGTGAAGGTTCGATTCCCGGCTTGGATCACGGAGCCTGCACGTTCTCCCCGCGTCTGCGTGGGTTTCCGCCGGGTGCTCCGGATTCCTCCCACAAGTCCCGAAAGACGTGCTTGTTAGGTGAATTAGACATTCTGAATTTCCCTCTGTGTACCCGAACAGGTGCCGGAGTGTGGCGACTAGGGGATTTTCACAGTAACTTCATTGCAGTGTTAATGTAAGCCTACTTGTGACAATAAAGATTATTATTATAAGCTCCCTTTCCAAGGACACATAGCCGCCATGGGAGAGGGGCAGACAGTTGGGTGGGAGGATTCATCTGTTTTACAAGGTGGTTCCATGGATAAGAAATGGCCTCTCTTCAAAATAGTGCCATGGGATATTTTTTGCCCCCTCCTGACCAAGCAGAGGAGACCCCTTAGTCTCATTCAAAAAAATTACTCATTCCCCAGTAGTTCACTGGACTTGCCCGTCACGGTATTTGCGTTCGAGGCCCCCTGAAGCTGGACTTGAAACCCACGCAGACACGGGGGGAATGTGCAAACTCCACATGGACAGTGACCCAGAGCCGGGATCAAACCTGGGACCTCGGTGCCGTGAGGCAGCAGTGCTAACCACTGTGCCACCGTGCCACCCCTGTGGCTTTAATCAACTTAGAACAGTGCCTGCCTGCGACTGATCCAATACTGAGAACCGCCTACAGGTGGACTGCACTTTATACCTCCCTTCAAGGGGAGGAGCCATGGGCGGAGCCCCTACAGGCCTCAACATGTTCCCCTATGGATAATGCCAAACAATGGCCCATAGGAGGAGCCCACAAGGGCAACAGCATAGCACAGATACAAATACAAGGGCAACACAGATACAAATACAATGGTGGATTATTGGCATAATACATTCACCGCAGAACGCTCCCGAGAAATTGCAAGACAATAAAGTGACTGAAAAAACATGAAAAACCAGGAAACATCACAAGCGAGCAAAGTCTCCAGAAATGAGAGTAAACTTGTTGTAAGCAGAATGACAAGGAAATTCTCCTGATTTTTCTTTGAAACTCCAACCTCTCCTCATTCCCGTAACAGCCTCCCCGAACAGGCGCCGGAATGTGGCGACTAGGGGCTTTTCACAGTAACTTCATTTGAAGCCGACTTGTGACAATAAGCGATTTTCATTTCATTCCTTTTTTCTGCCTCAGGGTGGGGGACAGTAATCACCCCCCAATACCAGTGCTCAGTTTACCAGCGGAGATTTAATTATCATTCGCTAGCTACCTTAACGCGGGGTTGTCCTCTATAAGCCATGCCTGCTGGGAGACCAATGCCCGGGATTTCCCATTCTCGGGCAATTCGTGTGGGTGCACCACGCACTCCCGGGCCTGGGCCTGTCCACTGGCTGGCTAGGTGCTTAACAAGGCAAACAAGAGCTCGCTTTGGCAGCACAGATACTAAAATTGGAATGATACAGAGATTAGCATGGCCCCTGAACAAGGATGACATGCAAATTCGTGAAGCGTTGCATATTTTTTTTAAAAACCAAGGCAAACAGTAGGCCCATGAGGCCTTTGAGGGGGCGGCACGGTGGTTCGTGCTGCTTCCTCACAGCGTCAAAGACCCGGGTTCGATTCCAGCCTTGGGTGACTGTCTGTGTGGAGTTTGCACGTTCTCCCCGTGTCTGCGTGGGTTTCCTCCAGGTGCGCCAGTTTCCTCCCACAGTCCACAGATGTGCGGGTTAGATGGACTGGCCATGATAAATTGCCCCTTAGTGTCCAAAGATGTGCGGGTTAGGTGGGATTACGGAAATAGGACAGGGGTGTGGGCTGAGGGAGGGTGTAGACTCGACGGACCAAATTCCTCCTTCTGCATTATAGGGATTCTATGGTTCTATTCTATGGTTCGATTATTGAAGGTAGAGAGATCAGGCACTATGGGTTGCAGGTCAGCCAAGATCTAATTGAATGGCACCCTGTCTATAACCTTAAACATTCACTCCCTCCATCACTGGCACAGCCAGGTAATCTCTCGGGATCACAGATGTTTTGCCTCCTATGGATTTTGCGATACTGAGTTCTGAGTGTAGTCTGCACTGTTGGCAACTCACTAAGAGTCCCTCATCAGCACCTTCCTCTATCCGTATACATAGAATCCATCGAAACCCTATAGTGCAGAAGGAGGCCATTCGGCCCCTCGGGTCTGCGCCAACCCTCTGAAAGAGCACCACACCCCCACCCTATCCCCATAACCCCACCAAACCTGGGCGGCACAGTAGCACAGGGGTTAGCACTGCTGCCGCACAGCGGCAGGGTCCCGGATTCTATTCCCGGCTTGGGTCACTGTTTGTACGGAGTCTGCACGTTCTCCCCGTGTCTGCGTGGGTATCCTCCGGGCGCTCCGGTTTCCTCCCACAAGTCCCGAAAGACGTGCTTGTTAGGTGAATTGGACATTCTGAATTCTCCCTCTGTGTACCCGAACAGGCGCCAGAATGTGGCGACTGTTTTCTACCTGGTCATCTACTTGTGACATCTCCGTGAGTGTGGCCAAGTGGAGTCAGCAATCTAACGAGGATGTTCCTGCGTGGTCATCAGGTGAGGCCGAGATCTGTCTCCAGTTAGCACGAGATGGGAAAAAAAACGAACCAAGTTGCTAAAACTGTGAAAGAAATATATGGAATTCTAATAGGGGCTGATAGTACAGCGGCAGAGATCCTCTGCTCTAATCTTTATAAGTTACTGGTTAGGCCTCAGTTAGAGTATTGGGGGCACCGCACGGCACAGTTCCTGGGTTCACAGGGAATGATTCCGGCCTCGGATCACTGTCTGTGTGGAGTCTGCACGTTCTCCCCGTATCTGCGTGGATTTCCTCCGGGCGCTCCGGTTTCCTCCCACAAGTCCCGAAAGACATGCTTGTTAGGTGAATTGGACATTCTGAATTCTCCCTCTGTGTACCCGAACAGGCGCCGGAATGTGGCGACTAGGGGATTTTCACAGTAACTTCACTGCAGTGTTAATGTAAGCCTACTTGTGACAATAATAAAGATTATTATTAACCTTTGGACACTAAGGGGCAATTTAGCGCAGCCGATCCACCTGACAAGCACGTCTTTGGACTGTGGGAGGAAACTGGAGCACCCGGAGGAAACCCACGCAGACACAGGGGGAGCGTGCAGACTCCAGGCAGACAGTCACCCGAGGCCGGAATCGAACCCACGTCCTGAGCACTGTGAGGCAACAGCGCTAACCACTGTGCCACCCTGCCACCCCAGATGCGGCTTTAAACATTAGAATTGTTTTTGACATGCGGCTTTTGATTCTTTTTTGAATCTGCCATGGTGAGATCCGGACCCCTGTCCGCAGAGCTGCGTTGTTGGTCCGATGCCAATACCGCTCCACAACCACCTCCCCATAGGACAATGAGCTAAGAATAGGACATGAACACTGGCCAGGTTTGGTGTTAATAAATAATGAGTTGTTAAACTGATAGCTTTTGGATCACCAATTAACTGATTAATGGAACTTGATATTTTCCACTCCCACACGGTGCAAGAGGGAGAGATACTTTCTGTTTAACAAGGGGTGAGGAATAGGTGGCTAGTAAAAGGAGGCAAAATACCTTTGAGTGTGTGACAGGATCGGGTCTCAATGTACATGGGTGGAATGGTAGTTGAAAGGCAGCAGCAATAATAACTGGAAATCCAGCCGTGAACGTCTTTGACTGTCTTTGCAGGGACAGATGTTGCTTGGGTTCTACGAACTAATTGCTTTCTCTCCTACTTGCTCTCAAACTGTTTCCCGTAACGGTGGCACAGTGGTTAGCGCTGCTGCCTCACAGCGCCCGGGTCCCAGGTTCGATTCCCGGCTTGGGTCACTGTCTGTGCGGAGTCTGCACGTTCTCCCCGTGTCTGCGTGGGTTTCCTCCGGGTGCTCCGGTTTCCTCCCACAGTCCAAAGATGCGCAGGTTAGGGTGGATTGGCCATGATCAATGGGCGGGGTGGGGCGGGGTATGGGTATAGGGCAGGGGAGCGGGCCTAGGTAGAGTTCTCTTTCAGAGGGCCGGTGCAGATTTGATGGGCTGAATGGCCTCCTTCCGCACATTGGGGATTCAATGGATTCGAACAACAACAACCACTTGCATTGATATACCGCCTTTAACGTGGTTCGGTGCCCCAGGCTGCTGCTGCAGCCAACGTTACAAGACAAAATCAAACAGGATCTCATGGGCACCAGCCCAAAGAATTGGAGGGGTGGGGCGGGCGGAGGGGGAGGGGGTTTATTCCTCAGCGTCCTGGATAATATTTGTGCCTCAATCAACATCATAAAAAGAAGGGGCAGCACGGTGGATCAGTGGTTAGCACTGGGACTATGGCGCTGAGGTCCCGGGTTCGAATCCCGGCCCTGGGTCACTGTCCGTGTGGAGTTTGCACGTTCTCCCCATGTCTGCGTGGGTTTCACCCCCACAACCCAAAGATGTAGTGGATTGGCCGGCCACGCTAAATTGCCCCTTAATTGTAAAAAGAAAAATAATCGGGTACTCTAAATTTTTTTTTTTTTAAACATCGCAAAAAGAGCCTGATCCAGTCATTGTCGCCCAGCTCTTTGTGGGATCCTGCTCTGCACACATTCACTGCCACGTTTCCTGCAATCCAACAGTGGCTACACTACAGAAAGCACTGCGCTGGCTGCACAGCACTCTGAGATGTGCAGCGTCTGTCCAAAATGTTCTCCAAATCCAACTCTATTTTTTTAACTGACGCACACAAGGCGATATTGGGACAGGTAGTGAGAAGGGGTAGGTCTTTAAGAAGGGTCTTCAACGAGGATTGAAAGGATCCTACAGGTCGACGAAGCCACCACGGGGCTCCAAGAATGTTATTCGTGATAAACACTGCGGAAACTTTGGGGAGGGGGAGGTGGGGAGCAATTAATAACTGCAAGCTCACTGCGTGCAGACCATTCTTCCCAGAACGCAGTACAGGGACCACCAGCATTCAGACTTCCAATCACTCAGTCCCCGTCTATCATACAGCTAGGCACAGCCAGACTCCGGACTCACCTGGTAGGTGTTCAAGGTCGATCGATAGGCTTGTTCCGCTGAGAGAGCCATGGTGCGGAGCAGGGCGAAGAAATATAAATATTATGAATTTGGGAAATGCAGGGAAAGCTTTGGAGCACAAATTAGACACCTTTTCCTTCAATCCCCTCCCGATAGTAAAATCCTCCTCGTCGGAGGGGGAGCTACAGTCCAGATGAAACGCGGATCGCTCGGTCAATTATTTATTAACTGGTAACGAAGAAGTTCCTTTGCTCTTTGTTACCTCCCTCGCTCTGAACCCTTTCCCAGGAAGCCGGTTTAAAGAGCTCGAATTAAAATGGAACGAGGGCTGAAGGTTCAGCAACGTTTGCGGTCGCTTCTTATAAGATCTACTATCCTCGGATTTTCTCCTTCTCTCTCTCTCTCTCTCGCTCGGTCCTCCTGTGATTCCCCCCCCCCCACCCCGGACGAGCCGAACTGCAAATGCAGACTCTGGAGGAAAGGTGAATGTAATGAGATGGTGAGTGTGTTGACAGCTGTTGTCACCAAACCTTCCCCCCACCACCACCCCCCCGGACCTTGATTACAAACTGAGCTGGGTGAAGTTGGCTGAACAACCTTACCCTGTTACAAACTCTAAATGCTAAACTGCACACTGCCTTACACCACCTGGAATAAAATCCACAGAATCCCCACAGTGCAGAACCGTGGAAAAGGTACAGCGCAGTCCATGCAAGTCCGAGGGCACCCTTTCTAATCCCGCCCTCCTCCACCCGGTCCGTAGCCCTGCAGCCTCCAGCGCTTAAGATGTTATGTACTGATCATCCAGCTGACGTGTTATGTACTCTGGGATAACACAGGCTGCAACTGGCTGCAGCTTTAACCAAAAGATACTCCAGACCTTGAAGTTAGTTCAATCTGATTTATTGAACCAGTAGCACAGTTAGCACAGTTCTCTATGAGTTCGACTCTCTGCTAACCTAAGTGTGGTTACTCTGTCTGATTGAACCAGACTAGCTCTTAGCCACGTGCTGGAGGTGTGATACTGTACATACACCCTGACTCACTCTGCAGATGTTCATCAGTGGAAAGAGGCGGAGTGTGAGTGCCTCGTGCCTTTTATAGTGAGATACCACCCCTGAGTGCCCTGCCTGCTCATTGGTCATGTCCTGTTCTCTGTGTTCATTAGCTGCCTGTCTGTGCCTATCTGTATATCATTATCTGCATGTCTGCATATCATGACACCAGCTACTTTTTTAAACAAGTTTAGGGTCTCTGCCTCCACCACCAACTCGGGCAGCGAATTCCAGACACCCACCACCCTCTGCGTAAAAAACATTCTTCCTCATGTCCCCTCTACACCTTCTGCCCACTTCAGTATGTCCCCTGGTGCTTGAATTCTCCACCAGGGGAAACAATTTTATCCCGTCCACTCTATCTCTTCCCCAGATAATTTTGTGCGCCTCAATCAAGTCACCCCTCAGCCTTCTTTGTTCCAAGGAATATTACCCCAACCTATCCAACTCTCCTCGGTGAGGCCTTTCAGCCCATCGAGTCTGCACCGACCTTCCGAAAGAACAACCTGCCCAGGCCCACATGCACCCGCCCTATCCCCAAAACACCACCTAACCTTTTGGACTGGAAGGAGCAATATAGCTGGGCCAATCCACCTAACCTACATGTATCAGCCCCTTCAGTTCAATCTCTTGTGTTATGATCTGGAGTACTCTACATTGGAAGGACGATGAAAGCAGATTCCCTACCCCATTTCAAAAGGATAACTGGGCACTGGAGGGAAATCAACCTGCCGGGCCCTTGTGGGGGGGGGGGGGGGGGGGGTGCTGGAATAACTTTGATGGGCTGAATGGCCTCCTTCTGTATCGTAATGACCGGATGAAGGCAGAAGGGGGGAATAATTGGACAGCTCATGGGGGAGGCATAGTGGTATTGTCTCTGGACTAGCAATCAGGAGATCCAGGGCAATGCCAGGACCCCTGGGTTTGAATCCCACCACAGCAGACGGCAAAATTGGAATTCGATAAAAATCTGGAATTAAGAAGCCTAATGGTGGCCATGAAACCATTCCCGATTATCGTGAAAACCCTGATGCCCCTTTAGGGAAGGAAATCTGCCATCCTGACCCTGGTCTGGCCTATATGTGACTCCAGATCCACAGCGGTATGGTTGATTCTTAAAGTGCCCTCCGAAATGGCCTTGCAACCCACTCAGTTCAAGGACAATTATCAAAATGGTTCATGTTTCGTTTAAAATAATTTATTTACATATAGCACACAAATAGATGGGTAACAAATGCTGGCCCAGCCAGCGACGCCCACATTTAATGAATAAAAAAAACACCAATTTATACTTCACGAGAGGAGAGTGCTATTTGGTTGGAAAGTGCACTCCGATTGGTAGAGGCTTCACCATGGGGAATGCACCAGTTAACTAATGACTGACTAACTAAAGTATAAACTGATGCTCCCTTTATGTTTGGCATTCTTGCGAATTGTCTTGATGAATGCAAGATGAAAAGCTTCGACAACACTTTTTTTTCAGCAATTTTCCCTGGTTCTTAACTCCAGTGCTGAATTATTTTTCACGCTTCTATAGACTGATACCCAGTAACTACCCTCTAATTTACTTTAAACAGGCAGGCCATCGTTTTTTTAGTGTTTAAAACTGAATGCGAGCAATCGCAGATAATGTAGGGAGCAAAAAGTATGAATTCGAAAGGCAAAGACAGTCAAAGAATAAACTTGCATTTGTGTAGCGGCTGTCACAGCCTCACAATCACTCAATTACTTCTGGTGTGTTGGGTGTTCTGGATCACATACAGGTCACCAACACTTGAAATAGTGCAACACTATTTTATTGAATCATTAACTGTTTAAACTTACTTAGACTGTGGGTTAATACGATACTAGCTTTAACTAAAGACCTTTGCCTTGTCCTAACTAGTCGATGCACTCAGCACATGGTGAATGTCTGTGTTGCAGGCTGTGAGCTCTGTCCTCCGAGCTAGCTGCTACTCGAATGAGCGGGAACTCTGATGCCCCCTGTCTTTATAGTGTGTGTGCTCTCACTGGTGATTGGCTGCGGTGATGTGTGTGTTGATTGGTCCCACTGTGTGTCCATCAGTGCGTGTCTGCACCACGATATCATGGTGCATATTATGGCATCCCCCCTTTTATAAAAAACGTACCTGCGTGGCAATAAATAGTGTGTGGTGAATGTTCCTGACTACGTGTGTGCGAAATATTTACAGGACTATGTACGTAAAAACTAAGCTATTTACATGGGAAGGAGCCTGGTGCAGAAAAACAGTGTGTCACAAGAATAACGAGATGAACACTATATACAAACCACTTGAACGATTAAACGGAAGAACAGAACAAATCAGAAAGTCCATAAGTCCACAAAGTTCACAAATTAATTCTCTGAGGTGGGCGACGAATTCTGGTTGACCGCCTCAAGGGTGGGTCGGGAGCCGCCGGCTGAGGAGCGGGCTGGACTGCGTCAGAGTGAGGAGGATGCAGAGTGACCGGAATCTCTGCATAGTCCAGGTCAGGGGCAACAGGAGGGCGTGGCAATGGTGGAGGATCACGTAGCGAGCGCGGAACGAGACGAAGGGCACGTCGATTGCGGCGCAGAATGGAGCCATCAGTTGGCGAACCAGGAACGAGCAGGGGGGCCACCTGCCGAAGAACCACAGCGGTTGCAGACCAGCCACCATCCGGAAGATGGATGCAGACGTTGTCATCTGGAGCCAGAGCAGGGAGATCAGCTGCACGGGAGTCATGAGCCGCCTTGTGCTGTGCATGAGACAGTTGCATTCGTTGAAGGACCGGAACGTGGTCGAGGTCTGGGACATGAATGGACGGCACCGTCGTCCTCAGGGTGCGACCCATGAGCAGCTGGGTTGGCGACAGGCCAGTGGACAGTGGGGCCGAGCGATAGGCCAGCAGGGCGAGGTAGAAATCAGACCCAGCATCGGCAGCCTTGCAGAGGAGCCGTTTGACTATGTGGATGCCCTTCTCCGCTTTGCCGTTGGATTGGGGGTACAGGGGACTGGATGTCACATGCACAAAGTTGTACCTCCTGGCAAAGTTGGACCATTCCTGGCTTGCGAAGCAGGGGCCATTGTCCGACATCACCGTGAGTGGGATGCCGTGACGAGCAAAGGTGTCCTTACAGGCACGGATGACTGCAGACGATGTGATGTGTAAACGTACCACATCCGGGTAGTTTGAAAAGTAGTCTACAATCAAGACATAGTCCCTGCCCAGTGCGTGGAAGAGGTCGATGCCGACCTTGGGCCAAGGGGACGTGACCAACTCATGGGGCTGTAGGGTCTCGCGTGGTTGGGCCGGCTGGAAGCGCTGACAAGTGGGGCAGTTGAGCACTGTGTTGGCGATGTCGTCATTGATGCCGGGCCAGTACACTGCCTCTCGGGCCCGTCGGCGGCACTTTTCCACGCCAAGATGGCCCTTGTGTAGCTGTTTCAAGACGAGCTGGCGCATGCTGTGCGGGGTGACAATGCGGTCCAGCTTCAGGAGAACACCATTGACTACCGTCAGATCACCTCTGATGTAGAACTGCGGACATTGGCCCTTGAGCCACCCGTCTGTTAGGTGGCGCATGACACGCTGTAGCAAAGGGTCAGCCGCTGTCTCGCGGCGAATTTGGACGAGGCGTTCATCCGTGGCAGGTAGATTGGAGGCCACGAAGGCCACATGGGCGTCAACCTGGCAGACGAATCACGCTGGGTCACACGGAGTGTTAACAGCCCTGGAGAGAGCGTCGGCAATGATTAGGTCTTTGCCCCGGCGTGTATACCAGCTGGCAGTCGTATCGCCGGAGCTTGAGCAGAATACGCTGGAGGCGAGGCGTCATGTCATTCAAGTCTTTCTGTATTATTATGGCCAGCAGGCGATGGTCGGTCTCGACGGTGAATTGGGGAAGGCCGTACACATAATCATGAAACTTGACGACACCGGTCAACAGGCCCAGGCACTCCTTTTCTATCTGCGTGTAGCGCTGTTCCGTGGGGGTCATGGCGCGTGACACATATGCAACGGGGGCCCATGATGAGGCCTCATCGCATTGCAGGAGCACTGCCCCAATGCCAGACTGGCTGGCATCGGTCAAAATTTTAGTCTCTTTCGCTGGATCAAAAAACGCTAAGACCGGGGCCGTGGTGAGTTTGGTTTTGAGTTCGCTCCATTCGCGCTCGTGGGCAGGAAGCCATTGGAAGTCTGTCGTCTTCCTGACCAGGTTCCTGAGAGCCATGGTATAAGAGGCGAGGTTAGGGATGAACTTCCCTAGGAAGTTGACCATGCCCAGAAATCGGAGGGCCGCCTTGAACTTCGCCTTATCTTCGTCATCTGCAAAGGTGAGAGAGTTGAAAATGTGGATGGCATGGTCCCCGGCCGTGGAGAGGAGAAGAGCAATCTTTCTGGTGTCCGAGGTACCCTCCCTGTCCGTGGCTGCGAGGTTGAGCTGGAAGCGCTGTTTGAAAATCTTCCAGTTGGCCCCGAGGTTGCCGGCGACGCGGAGCGGCGGCGGCGGGCTGATGTTGTCCATGTTGCAGGATGACGGAATGCTTGGCGGAAGGCAGATCACTTGCAGGTAGGTCTAAGAAGTGCTAATATCCCACCACTCCTGGTATCATGATGTGTTGGGTGTTCTGGATCACATACAGGTCACCAACACTTGAAATAGTGCAACACTATTTTATTGAATCATTAACTGTTTAAACATACTCAGACTGTGGGTTATTACGATAGTAGCTTTAACTAAAGACCTTTGCCTTGTCCTAACCAGTCGATGCACTCAGCACATGGTGAATGTCTGTGTTGCAGGCTGTGAGCTCTGTCCTCCTAGCTAGCTGCTACTCGAATGAGCGGGAACTCTGATGCCCCTGTCTTTATAGTGCGTGTGCTCTCACTGGTGATTGGCTGCGGTGTTGTGTGTGTTGATTGGTCCCACTGTGTGTCCATCAGTGTGTGGCTGCACCATGATATACTGGTGTATATTATGACAACTTCCTTTAAAGTGTAGTCATGGTTGTAATGTCAGAAACACAGCAGCGATTTTGTGCATAGCAAGCTCCCATTAATTAGTGATGCTGACTGAGAGATGAATATTATATAGAACTGCAGGGGGAGCCCTTCTGCTCTTATTTGAAATAATGGCATCTTGTGCATCCATCTAAGCGGGCAGATGGAGGCTGATTTAGGGTATCATTTGAAAGTTGACACGCTGAACAGTGCAGCATTCCCTTAGTAATGCACAAAATCATTAGGCAATATCATGCAGCATCAACATTAGGGTGAATCTTTTGAATGTCATTTGCCAATGATAAATGTTATTGTTATGTTGTTTTCTAGCAGTCCCAGAGGTTTCATAGAATGTACAGTGCAGAAGGAGGCCATTCGGCCCATCGAGTCTGCACCGGCTCTTGGAAAGAGCACCCTACCCAAGGTCAACAACTCCACCCTATCCCCATAACCCAGTAACCCCACCCAACACTAAGGGCAATTTTGGACACTAAGGGCAATTTATCACGGCCAATCCACCTAACCTGCACATCTTTGGACTGTGGGCAGTAAAGCACACTTTCCCCTTGGTTTCTGTGGCCATTAGCACCCGGTTTCCCTGGGTTTCTGTGGCCATGACTCATCTTTCATTCTCACTCCACAGTATAAATATTTCCCACTTTCTCTGTCTGTTAGCTTTGACAAAGAGTCACCGGACTCGAAACTTTAGCTCTTTTCTCTCCCGACAGATGCTGCCAGACCTGCTGAGATTTTCCAGCATTTTCTCTTTGTAGCTGGTAGAAGGGCTGGGGGCCCCGATCGGGTTGGAAGAGATAGTGGAGGGTCTGAAGGCCATGCAGGCGGTGAAGTGTTGGGTACTCTGAGACACAGACAAACCAACACGGTTGCGGATGGTACAACGCAGTTTTATTTCATTTAACTATTGACATAGTAAACTCTGGTAGTCAGCACATGGTGACTGTCTGAGTGGCTGGCAATGAGGTCTGTGCCCTGAGCCGTCTCCTGATGAGCTGCCCAGGAAGTGCTGTGTTCCTTGTTTTGTACTGTGTATGCTCTTGTCTGACCGGGATGGCGTCTGGTTTGAGGCGAATTCGGTAGGTGTATGGCAGTGTTCCTATGCCGTCGAATGCCTCCTGGTTGTGGGCGAGGAGCGATTGGAGCTGTGCGTTGAACTCTGCATCTGGGAAGTCAGACGTGCCGTCTGGAGAGAGAGAGTGGACCCGTTGCACGAGGCGGAGAGCCTTGCATGCCTGTGCGCCTAGCAGGGAGTCCTTCGATGAGCCGACTATCTCGAACGAGAGTGTGTGTATTGTGTGTCACCTGGAGCTGGCAGGATCCCATAGCCGGGATAACGTTCCCGTTGTAGTCAACTATCCTGCACCGGGACAGCTGGATTGGTGGTCTGACCTTCATGGCGTAGAAGGCTGACCATGCTATGAGGTTCCGGAGGCGCCAGTGTCCAGGCGGAAAGTGATCGGCGATCGGTTGACCATCAGGGTGGCACACCATTCATCACCCGGATAGATCGTGTTGACTCGGTTCCCATCAATGACCGCAACCCGGAAGGCGTCTCGGTCATCTGTGTCACCGGTCTGGATGTCGTCTGGGCCCGATTCGAAATGTGGAGGCTGAATGGTCCGCACCTCCCTGCGAGGTTGTCGGAGATGTGGAAGGTCCACAGGTTGAGCCGCACGACAGTAAGCAGTGTAGTGGCCCACCTTGCCACAGCGTAGGCATTGTCGGGTTCTTGCGGGACATTGCCCTTTTAAATGTGCAGCTCCACAGTTGCCGCACGTCATGACGTCATGGCATTCGTTGCGCCACTGCGCATGCGCAGTTCGGTCTTGCGTTCGGGCGCGCCTGCGCATCACGTCCCTCGGTGTTGCCGTAGGTTTTGGCGCGCAAAAAAGCACGCAAAACGGCCGCCCTCGTTCGGGCCGCGGGCCGGGAGGAACTCGATCGCCTGGACCCATTCGGCCTCGTGGGGCACCTGGCTCGCCGATCCGGTCGCGTAGGATCCCCTCCACGCCGATTCGGTCGCCTGAAATTGGGCATAGCGGCTAGTTGTGTTCTCGTGCAGGACACAGGCTTCGATTGCAGAGGCTAAGGTTAGGCCTTTTATTTTTAAAAGCTGCTGGCGTAAGGTGCCTGAGGTGATCTCAAAAATGATCTGGTCCCGGATCATGGATTCTGAGGTGGTGTCGTAACCGCAGGACTGCGCGAGTTTGCGGAGATGCGTCAGGAATGACTGTAAGAGCTCATCCTTACCTTGCAGGCGCTGCTGGAAGACATACCTCTCAAAGCTCTCGTTGACCTCGACGTTGAAGTGTTGGTCGAGCTTGAGGAGGAACGTCTTGTATTTAGATTTGTCCTCGCCTTCCGCGAACACCAGGGAGTTGCAGTGTTGCTCGTTTTAGCCTTAGTTTAATTGCTCTTGTTCTATCACCTTTGCTCTTGAGTCGCCAGGTATCTTTCTGATACCGCCACGTGGTTCAAGTCCGAGTAATGATCAATAATCCAACTCACCGCTTAGTCAGAGTTAAATCAACGCACATTTATTATATACAGTAATCAATACTTATACATTAATTCTACTTCTAAGCTACGTCCTGCAACTAACAGGCCAATACTTAACTTTGGAAATGGCCCACCAGGTCAGGGAAACGAATGGCCTTTCGTATGGGTTCTGAGCCTGCGGGATTCAAAGCTGGTACAGGTCGGTAGCCAGGAGCGCCTATCTCGTAGCGAGCGTTGAAGTAAGACTTACGATTCTAGCGGTTGTTGCAGAGGGTCAGCAGAAGGCAGCAGGGGTTGCAGTAGGGTGAAGAAGGGCCGATTTGAACTTGGACTCTATTCTTATAGTCCCCAGGGGCTTCCCGCCTTTCGGGGCGGACCGTGTACCTGGTTCCAAGTGATTGGACTTTGTCCCAATCACTTGGTTCGATATTCTCCAATGCTGGAGGGATTCCTTGGTCGATGGGCGGTTTTGGGGTGGTCGTTCACCTCTCATTGTGTAGACTCCTGCTGGCACCGAAAAGTCTGGGTTGGCTTTGTGTGTCTAATTTGTTGCACATTGTTCCCGGGGATTGCTCATTTATATTCAGATGGCTGGTGTGTTGTTATGCTGATGGCTGCAGGTATCGATTCTGTCTGGCCTCTCCAGAAGCAAATACACTGTTTTACCTGCAGCTGCCTGTTTGAGTCCTGTTGGCTGATTTTCCCATCAGCCTCTTCCGTTTGCCATTTTAAATCGGGGTTTGGCCATTCCAATCGGGAATTAGCCATTTTAACTGGCTACAGTAGACATGGATGGCGTGCTGACCTGCGGTGGTGAGGAGGATGGCGATCTTTCTTTTGTCCGAGGCGCTCTCTTTGTCATTGGCTTCCAGAAAGAGTTCGAAACGCTGTTTGAACAACGTCCAATTTACGCCCAGGTTCCCAGCGACTTGAAACGGCTGCGGTGTGTTAACGGTGTCCATGGTGCAGGATGGCAGATTTGTGGGTAGGTATTAATTCACTTCTGGTACCATGAAGTGTTGGGTACTCTGAGACACAGATGAACCAACACGGTTGCGGATGGTACAACGCAGTTTTATTTCATTTAACTATTGACATAGTAAACTCTGGTAGTCAGCACATGGTGACTGTCTGAGTGGCTGGCAATGAGGTCTGCGCCCTGAGCCGTCTCCTGATGGACTGCCCAGGAAGTGTTGTGTTCCTTGTTTTGTACTTTGTATGCTCTTGTCTGTGATTGGCTGTCGTGTTGTGTGCTAATTGGTCCGTTGATCTGTCCATCATTATGTACGTGTGTATGTGCTGTGATGTTCACTTGAATATCATGACATCCCCCCTTTTTTACAAGATTATGTGCCTACGTGGTTATAAATAGAGATGTGTACTGAGTGCAGCTAAATGTGTGTGTGTGTAATATTTACAGCATGTACATGGGGCTTAACTATATACAAGGGGCGATGTCGGGTGTGACATAATAACAAGGTTGTACCATAACAAAGAACGGGGAAATGTGGAACGATAAAACAAATGCCTGTAACGAGAAGAACATAAACATGTTAACACAGTGATTGCAAGAGTTCAACGTGTAAACAGTCTCATAAGTCCAGTCTAGTAGGTGGGCGACAAATTCAGGTTGACCGCCTCAAGGGTAGGTCTGGAACCACCGGCTGAGGTGCGGGCCTGGCCACGGGTGGCGATGGAAGGGGCATGGTAGCAGGCAGCTCCACAAAGTCGCTATCAGGAACAGGAGGACACGGTGTCAGTGTAAGGTCTCGTAGCGAGCGTGGAAGTAGGCGAAGAGCCCGGCAATTGCGCCTACGAACGGATCCATCAGGCATGCAAACCAGGAACGAGCGGGGAGCCACGTGTCGGAGACCTTCGGCAGGTGCTGAACAGCCACCTTCTGGTAGGTGGATGCGGACTTCGTCTCGAGGGGCCAGGGCGGGAATATCAGTTGCCCGTGTGTCATTGACCTCTTCTGGCGACCGCGCTGCAGTTGCATCCTGCCTTGCAGAGGAGCCGCTTTACAACGTGAACGCCCTTCTCCGCCTTTCCATTGGACTGGGGGTGCAGAGTGCTAGACGTCACGTGTGTAAAGCCATACGAGGCAGCAAACGATGACCATTCCTGGCCCATTGTCCGACATGACAGTCATCGGAATGCCGTGGCGAGCGAAGGTGTCTTTGCAGGCCCTTATGACAGCAGACGACGTCAAATCGTGCAGGCGCATGACTTCTGGGTAGTTGGAGAAGTAGTCAACTATGATGACATAGTCTCTGCCGAGCGTGTGAAATAGGTCCACACCCACCTTCGCCCAGGGGGACGTCACCAGCTCATGGGGCAGAAGCGTTTCAGGAGGTTGCGCCGGCTGAAACCTTTGGCAGGTAGGACAGTTGAGCACCATGATGGCAATATCGTCACTGATGCCCGGCCAGTATACCGCCCCTCGAGCCCTCCGTCTGCACTTCTCAACCCCCAGGTGGCCTTCGGGTAGTTGGTCGAGAACCAGCTTGTGCATGCTGTGCAAAATCACAATCCGGTCCATCTCGGTTGAGACCGAGCAAAGTGCTCCTTTGGCCAAACTGAGCTAAAGTTTCTGTGGGACCATAAATCCCGGTCGGGAGTGCGTCCGGATGCAGACAAGGTGAGCGCCATTACAGCCATGCCGCAGCCGGCAGACAAGAAAGCAGTGCTATGCTTTCTAGGCATGGTCAACCCAACCTTGCCTCCCACACACCGGCTCTTCGCCACCTAGTTAAGAAGTCCACGGAGTTCCAATGGCTGCTCGCACACCAGAAGGAATGGGAGGAGCTCAAAATTAAGCTCACCACAGCCCCGGTATTGGCGTTCTTCGACACCTCTCGGGACACGAAGATCTCGACTGATGCTATCCAGTCCGGCATTGGGGCGGTACTCCTGCAAAGGGACGACACTGCATCATGGGCCCCGGTCGCCTATGCCTCGCGGGCCATGACTCCCACAGAACAGCGCTATGCGCAGATTGAGAAGGAGTGCCTGGGTTTGTTAACCGGAATAGATAAGTTCCACGATTACGTGTATGGTCTTCCCCAGTTTACCGTGGAAACCGACCATCGTCCCCTGGTCAGCATCATACATAAAGACCTAAACGAGATGACCCCTCACCTCCAGCGCATCCTGCTCAAGCTCCGGAGGTACAACTCCCAACTGGTCTACACCCCGGGTAAGGACCTCATCATCGCGGATGCCCTATCCAGAGCAGTGAGCACACCGCCCGATTCGGAGGGGTACGTCTGTCAGGTCGAAGCGCAGGTGGCCTTCACATCGGCCAATCTGCCAGCTAATGATTCAAATCTGGCCCGTATTCGCCGGGAGACTGCGGCTGACCCCCTTCTACAACGTGTGATGCGCCACATGACGGGAGGGTGGCTCAAAGGACAGTGCCCACAATTCTACAATGTCCAGGTCGCCTTGGCCGTCATTGACGGTGTCCTCCTAAAGCTGGACCGGATTGTGATTCCACACAGCATGCACAGGCTGGTCCTCGACCAACTGCACAAAGGCCATCTCATGGGGCTGAAGCATTTCGGGGGGTTGCGCCGGCTGAAACCTTTGGCAGGTGGGGCAGTTGAGCACCATGTTGGCGATGTTGTCGCTGATGCCCGGCCAGTACACAGCTTCTCGGGCCTGGGCGAAGGTGGGTGTGGACCTCTTTCATGCGCTTGGCAGGGACTACGTAATCATCATAGATTACTTTTCAAATTATCCAGAGGTCATACGCCCGCACGATTTAACATCGTCCGCTGCCAAAAGGGCATGCAAAGACACCTTCGCTCAACATGGCATTCCGATTACTGTCATGTCGGACAATGGGCCCTGTTTTGCAAGCCAAGAATGGTCTTCTTTTGCTGCTTCATATGGCTTCACACACGTGACGTCCAGCCCTCTGCATCCCCAGTCAAATGGCAAGGCGGAAAAGGGCGTTTATATCGTCAAGCGGATCCTCTGCAAGGCTGCTGATGCCGGATTGGATTTCTGCTTAGCCCTGCTAGCCTATTGCTCGGCCCCACTAGCCACTGGCCTCTCACCAGCCCAGCTGTTGATGGGTCGTGCCCTCAGGACCACTGTGCCATCCATTCTTGTCCCTACACTCGACCACATTCCAGTACTGCAAAGGATGCGACAGCAGCGTGCTCAGCAGAAGGTGGCACACGACACTCGGGCAACTGATCTTCCTGCCTTGGCGCCTGGAGACAACGTCCGCATTCACCTACCAGAGGGTGGCTGGTCGGCAACTGCCGAAGTTCTCCGACGCGTGGCTCCCCACTCGTTCCTGGTTCGCATGCCTGATGGCTCCATTCACCGGCGCAATCGCCGGGCTGTTCCCCTGCTTCCGCGCTCGCTACGTGATGATACGCCGGTGCCACGCCCTCCTGTTCCTGATGTTGAATTTGTGGAGCTTCCTGCCACCATGCCCATTCCTCTGCTGCCTGTGGCCAGGCCCATTCCTCAGCCGGTGGTTCCTGACCCATCCTTGAGGCGATCAACCCAAATTCGTCGCCCACCTACTGGGCTGGACTTATGAGCCTGTTTGAACATTGGACTCATTAAAAGTTTTATGCCACTATGTTAATAAGTTTCTCTTTTGTCGTTACAGGAGTTCATTTTGATGCTTGATGTTTGCACTTGTTTTGTTGATGGTACAACCTCGTTGCTATGTTGCACCTGACACCTTCCTATACAGTTTAACCTCATGTACATGTTGTAGATATTGCACACACACATTCAGCTGCACTCTGTACACATCTATATTTATTACCACATAGGCACATATTCTTGTAAAAAAGGGGGATATCATGATATTCAGATAAACATCATGGTGTAAACACACATACACACTGATGGACAGATCAATGGACCAATCAATACACACGCAACATCACAGCCAATCACAAGCAAGAGCAGACACACTATAAAACGGGGAACACGACACTTCCGATTCATTCCAGCAGGAGACAGCTCAGGGCACAGAGCTAACAGCAAGCCACTCAGACATTCACCATGTGCTGAGTGCCTCTCTAAGATAGTGTTAGGGCTGGGTCCACAGGTTAGAGGGTAATGAACGAACCACAGCAACCAGTTTATAAATGTTAATAATTGTTAGTAATAAAACTGAGTTGTACCTTCCGCAACCATGTTGGTTCGTCTGTGTAGCAGAGCACCCAACACGACACCAACCTTCTGAAAGAGCACCCCACCTAAGCCCCCTCGCTCGCCTTATTCTCATAACCCCACCTAACCCGCACATCCCCGGACACCAAGGGGCAATTTAGCGTGGCCAATCCATCTAACCCGCACATCTTTGGACTGTGGGAGGAAACCGGAGCACCCGGAGGAAACCCACGCAGACACGGGGAGAAAGTGCGAACTCCACACAGTTACCCGAGGGCCGGAATTGAACCTGGGGCCCGGCGCTATGAGGCAGCAGTGCTAACCACTGTGCCGCCATGCCACACCCTTCGTTGCATTCCTTCCTTTCGTAAAATGCATTGCGTTCTTCTTAAAATCATTCAGCCACTCTCTCCGGGACGGCCCCTCCGGCTCCGGGACCATCATCACATCGCAGTCTCCAGCCGCCATTTGCCAACACCCAGAGCCTGGCACCAGCTTCCGGAACTAAGAACTCGCCACCCGGTGGATGGAGGTCAAGTGGTAGTAATCACAATCAAAGTAGATGGTAGGAGCCGCCAACAGAATGTGCTGAAGCTGGAGTGAGTTTTTTTGTGACGACTTTTCACTAGAAAGCAGTAGAAGTTGTAATTTCTTTAAAATATCTGTGGCAACTGTCATCGTTTTTAAGAATGTTTGAAAAGAAAGAGTTTGCATGAATTGTAATTGTCTTCAATAATAGGAAATACTGATCCATACATGACAACAAAGAACAAAGAAAAGTACAGCACCGGAACAGGCCCTTCGGCCCTCCAAGTCCATGCCGACCGACTAAACTACAATCTTCTACACTTCCTGGGTCCGTATCCCTCTATTCCCATCCTATTCATGCATTTGTCAAGATGCCCCTTAAATGTCACTATCGTCCCTGCTTCCACCACCTCCTCCGGCAGCGAGTTCCAGGCACCCACTACCCTCTGTGTACAAAACTTGCCTCGTACATCTACTCTAAACCTTTGCCCCTCGCACCTTAAACCTATGCCCCCTAGTAATTGACCCCTCTACCCTGGGGAAAAGCCTCTCACTATCCACTCTGTTTATGCCCCTCATAATTTTGCATACCTCTATCAGGTCTCCCCTCAACCTCCGTCGTTCCAGTGAAGAACAAACCGAGTTTATTCAACCGCTCCTCACAGTGTCGACCCACAGCTGAATATGTACAGCAGTTCATCTAGTTGAATAAAACAGTGTTGGATCTTACCCTGTGTTAGACGTCTGTTTCTAACTTCCCTGCATCGAGTGCAGCCCACATCGAACCAACCTGCCTAACACATCAGAGCCCAAGTTGGAAAGACGGAGATCGCACTTGGTGCCACATTTGTGTGAGGAGCGATATGAATGCTTGTTATCTCGTAAGGCAACTTTTGTTTGATCTGCTAACCCACGTGTCATTTATAGTCAGTACTGAACATTATTTGCCTGTTAATGAATGTTACGGAGTCTGGTTCACGGTTAAGTAAAAGCTACAACAAAGTGGAATCTTGTTGGCATGCTTTTTTATTTGGGGCTCAATCAGTAAATTTGATCAAAGGTTTCCCCGCGGGGATTGTTAATACTCGTGATTTTAGCAACAGGAGAGGCAAAACTGCCACCATGTTCCTCCAGTCCAACATGAGCACAGAGGTGGTCTTATCTGATCTTAGAAGACGCAAGGCTGGTATCTTACTGTTACCTTTTAAAGAGAGAAAATTGCATTTATATAACCCCTTACACAATATCAGGAACATCGAAAACTACTATTTAGCCTGTGAAGCACTTTTCAATTGTGGTCACTGTCGAAATGCAGGAATAAGCAATGTTTTTTTTAATATAAATTTAGAATACCAAATTAATTATTTTTTTCCAATTTAGGGGCAATTTAGCATGGCCAATCCACCTAACGTGCACATCTTTGGGTTGTAGCAGTGAAACCCACGCAGACATGGGGGAAATGTGCAAACTCCCCACAGACAGTGACCCGGGGCTGAACCTGGGTCCTCAGCGCCGTATGCAGCAGTGCTAACCATTGTGAAATGAAATGCAATGAAAATGAAAATTGCTTATTGTCACAAGTAGGGTTCAGTTAAGTTACTGTGAAAAGCCCCTAGTCGCCACATTCCGGCGCCTGTTCGGGGAGGCTGTTACGGGAATTTAACCGTGCTGCTGGCCTGCCTTGGTCTGCTTTCAAAGCCAGCGATTTAGCCCTGTGCTAAACAGCCCCATTGTGCCACCGTGCTGCCCTAGGAATAATAATAATCTTTATTGTCACTAGTAGGCTTACATTAACACTGCAATGAAGTTACTGTGAAAAGCCCCTCGTCGCCACACTCCGGCGCCTGTTCGGATACACAGTGAGAATTCAAAATGTCCAATTCACCCAACAAGTATGCCTTTCGGGACTTGTGGGAGGGAACCGGAGCACCCGGAGGAAACCCACGCAGACATGGAGAGAACGTGCAGACTCCTAAGCAATAGTATGGGGCTGATTTAGCACAGGGCTAAAGAGCTGGCTTTTAAAGCAGACCAAGGCAGGCCAGCAGTGCGGGTTCAATTCCCGTAACAGCCTCACCGAACAGGCGCCGGAATGTGGCGACTAGGGGCTTTTCACAGTAACTTCATTTGAAGCCTACTTGTGACAATAAGCGGTTTTCATTTCATTTTCATGTAGCAAATAAATGGGTCTCAACTATTTTGTGTCAAAACAATTTCAACTAAATCAAATGAACTGAGGGACAAATTAAAAGAGGCAGCCCCTTAAAGGGACAGTGCCCTAAGCAGAAACAATTCACAAACCAAACTGAAAACATCAACCCAAAATGTGATTAAAGTAGCCAGTTCCTGCGGCGCCCAACGAGCACGGAAGGTCTCGATAATGTCAGTGGACACCGCACGCTCCCCCTTCAGGGATGCCCGGCAACGACTAAATTGGTTTCAAGGGTGTCTTTGAATGTCCCTCGTCAATGGTGGGCATTCATTGACAATAATTGGACGTGTGAAATTCCTAGTGTCCAACTGGGGTTCAAAAAGGGAAGGCGCTTGCTGCTGGTGACATCGTACAGTTCTCCACGACAGTTACCTGCTCCGGCAAGTCTCAGCTTCAGCCCTAACCTTCCCGCAACCCCCCACCCCCCTTCTATTCCGGTGTGCATCGGTAGACCACTGAGAACGTCTTGTGCAACATTCACGGAAACGAATTCCGGACAAAGAGACCTTTTTACTTTATTATTCATGCGTGCCATAACCAAAGTGGAATTTGACCTGGAATATAATTAAGTGACTAAGACTGTGCTTTGGAGGGAAGACAGAATTTGCTTCCTTATCAATTGGCTATTAAGTGCATTGCATCAAACAGTGACCCAGAATTTGTTGTGTCAATCGCACTTCAACCGTCAGCTTTTGAGGTCATTACCCCATTGAAATTCGCTGCCACTTCAGGCGTTTCAAACATGCGACGGAAATCTAGAGGTTGTTCCTCGTTAAGCACACCGCAGAGGCGCTGATGTCATTGTTTTTCCTTTTTAAACAGAGCAGTGAATTCACTAGTGCTGCTCACGCACCTCGCCACTCCGGATACGTCATGGGAATATGAAATGTCTCCACATTGATAGCAAATGTTTTCAAAGTTATTTTCCACAGAAGTCTTGGGGAGGACCTTTGCAGCCCGATGTCCCACCCACGGGACGGGTGACCAACGTAAAGTGTCGCAAGACATCGGTGGGACCGGAAGATCACGCCAGCCGTGCTACAGCGAGGGGGAAAATCCCACCCTTTGGGCTGGATTCTCCGTTCCCGAGGCTAAGTGCCGGCACGAACGCAGAATCCACGGGAGGTTCACGACAGGAAAATCGGAGCGGACCCCTCATCGATTCCGGTACCGGTGAAGGGCTACAGCATGTCTGCGTGGGTTTCACCCCCACAACCCAAAGATGTGCAGGTTAGGTGGATTGGCCACGCTAAATTGCCCCTTAATTGGAAAAAATAATAATTGGGTACTCTAAATTTATTTTTTAAAAGAAAGAGAGGGGGGACATAGTGCATGTGGGGGGAGAACATGTGCTTGTGTGTGGTGGTGACATGTGTATAGATAGATTTAGCTTGAAAAGATGTGTCTACAATTATTTCTGTGTTTGCACCGATTTTGTGGCATTAAAGGGTGCCAACATTATTGGAATGGTTGGGGTTCCCTGAAGCACTTGGGACATCACGAGGGGTTCCGAGGCTCGAAAGGTTTGGGAAACTGTGGTGTAGCATATTAGCATGGATAGAAGATTGGCTGAGTATGCACAAATGGGTATTTTTCTGATTAGCAGGATGTGACGAAAGATGTCTGTCAGGGTGCTTCAACTTTTTACAATTTATATCAGTGACGTGGGTGAGGGGAGAGAAGGCATGGTAGCTAAATCTACAGGAAAGTATGTTGTGAAGAAGACATAAGGAGATGGCAGATGAATATAGATAGGTTGAGTGAGTGGGCAGAAAACATGGCAGAAGGAGTTTTATGTGGCAAATGCGACATTGTTCATTTGGCAGGAAGACAAAAAAGGCAGAGTATTACCGAAAATGGAGAACGGTTGACGAATTCTGAGGTGCAGAGCGATGTGGGTGTTCCAGTGCATGAATCACAAAAAGGTAACATGCAGGTACAGCAAGTAATTAAGAAAGACATTGTCCAAAGATGTGCAGGTTAGGTGGATTGGCCATGATAAATTGCCCTTAGTGTTGGGTGGGGTTACTGGGTTATGGTGATAGGGTGGAGGTGTTGACCTTGGGTAGAGTGCTCTTTCCAAGAGCCGGTGCAGACTCGATGGGCCGAATGGCCTCCTTCTGCACTGTAAATTCTATGATGACAAGGGAATGGACAAAGCTGAACTCTAGGGGTGAGGTGAGAGAGACTGCCCTTGACACCAAGGCTGCATTTGACAGAATGCGGCATCAAGGAGCCCCAGCAAAACTGGAATCAACAGGAATCAAGGGGAGGTCGCCACTGGTTGGAGTCGTACCTCGTGGAAAGGAAGATGGTTGTGGTTGTTGGAGGTTAGTCAGCCCTGTTCCAGGACATCACTGCAAAAATTCCTCAGGGTAGTGTCTTGAGGCCCAACCACCTTCAGCTGCTACATCAATGACCTTTCTTCCATCATATGGTCAGAAGTGGGGATGCTTGTGGATGACTGCACAATGTTCAGCACCACTACCGACTCCTCAGATAATAAATCAGTCCGTGTCCAATTGCAGCAAGACCTGGACAAGATCCAGGCTTGGGCTGACAGGTGGCAAGTAACATTCGCGCCACACAAGTGCCAGGCAATGATCATCGCCTACAAGAGAGAATCTAATCATCGCCCCTTGACATCCAATTTTTGAATCGTCCACTGTCAATAACCAGAAACTTAGCTAGATCAGCCATGTCCATGCCCTGGCTACAAGAGCAAATCAGCGGTTGGGAATCCTGCAGCGGGTAACTCACCCCCTGACTCCCCAAAACCTACCATCCACAAGGCTCAAGTCGGGAGGTTGGCAGCTGAGTGGCATGAACGTTACTTGCCACTTAACACATTTATCCAGCTCAGCAAAACAAACAGGTTTCATTCTGGCCTTAAGAGTGATCTGTTGCAATTAAAGGACAATTAGGGATGGACAATAAACTGGCCTGGCCAGCAAAACCCAGAGTCCTTGAATTAATTTTTTTTTTAAATCTGCCACCCACTATGCACTTGTTAAGATTAGGAAGACAATAGGCCGGATTCTCCATTTTTGCGACTAAGTGTTGACGCCAAGGGAGAATCCGTGGACTTCTTCGACAGGAAAATTGGCACAGGCCGCTACCAATGAGGGGCTAGCACCGGTGCCGCGGGGAACACCATCGAATCCCAGGAAAAACGGTGCAGGACTTGCCGGGTCCGTGATGGACACTCGCACGGCTGACAAGCTACCACCGTGTATAAACAGTACACTCCCCACGCACACACTTATCGAGGCCGACAAGGTGGCACTGGTTGTGCTGGAGCGCCCGTACAGCTGATGGGTCGGCTGAGGCCAGAGGGCACTCAGGGGTGACCTATACAACCCAGGGCACCAGGTTTAAAGCGGACTGTCAGCGGTGAGCGCAGTTGCATGGCTGCCTTGCCGACTGCAGTAATGGTGTTGCGTAGCCGTCCACCCCGACCCCACAGCCCATCTCCTGGCCACCCACCCCCCCCCCCCCCCCCCCACTACACCCCCCAGCCCTGGCAGAAGCCCTCCGGCCAACTGTTGGCGAAGTATGGCGGTGGTGGACACTGTCCGTACGCCGTCCCTCGCTCTCTCTCTCAGCAGCCACGCCAGGTTCACGATGTTTGAGAGCACACGTGGACCGCGCCGTTGAGAACTCGACCCATTGGAGTTGGAGAATCGCGGATGAGCCCGCTAACGATAGGCAAACGGTGATTAAAGTACGCGCGGCGGGCGTCGCATTGACGCCGTTTTCGAGGTGACGGAGCATCGCAATTTGGCGTCAAACCGGTGCCTGCCGCGATTTTGGCGTGAGAAGCTATTCTCCGCTCAATCGCACACCCTGATTTCGGCATCGGCTGACAGAGAATCCCACCCTATATATTTTACTCTTATTCATTTTTTTCAATTTGTTTATGGGATGTGGGCATCGCTGGCTGGCCCAGCATTTAATGCCCATCCCTAATTGCCCTTGAAGGGACAGTTAAGAGTCAACCAAATTACTGTGGGTCTGGAGTCACACGTCGGCCAGACTAGGTGAGGACAACAGATTTCCTTCCTTAATGGACATGAGTGAACCCAATGGATTTTTACATGAATCGACAATGGTTTCATGGTCATCATTTGGCATTTAATTCAAGATTTTTATGAATTCAAATTTCGTCACCTGCCGTGATGGGACTCGAACCCGAGTCCCCCGAGCTTTACCCTGGGTCTCTGGATCACGAGTCCAGTGACAATATCACTATGCCACTGTCTCCCAGTGGGGTGTGGGCATCACCGACCAGGCCCAGCACTTATTGCCAGCTTACCCGAACAGGCGCCGGAATGTGGTAACTAGGGGCTTTTCACAGTAACTTCGTACTTGTGACAATAAAAGATTATTATTATTATTATTATTAAGTCAGGATGGTGAGTGACTTGGAGGGGAACCTTCAGGTGGTGGGGTTCCCGGGAATCTGCTCCCCTTGTCCTAGAGGGCAGTGGCCGTGGGTTTGGATAATATACACCAGTACACTTTAGTAATGGAGAGGGATAGGTACGTGCAACAGGGCAAGGTTTACAATTGGGGCAAGGGTAAATACGATGTTGTCAGACAAGAATTGAAGTGCATAAGTTGGGAACATAGGCTGGCAGGGAAGGACACAAGTGAAATGTGGAACTTGTTCAAGGAACAGGTGCTACGTGTCCTTGATATGTATGTCCCTGTCAGGCAGGGAAGAGATGGTCGAGTGAGGGAACCATGGTTGACAAGAGAGGTTGAATGTCTTGTTAAGAGGAAAAAGGTGACTTATGTAAGGCTGAGGAAACAAGGTTCAGACAGGGCATTGGAGGGATACAAGATAGCCAGGAGGGAACTGAAGAAAGGGATTAGGAGAGCTAAGAGAGGCATGAACAATCTTTGGCGGGTAGGATCAAGGAAAACCCCAAGGCCTTTTACACATATGTGAGAAATATGAGAATGACTAGAGCGAGGGTAGGTCCGATCAAGGACAGTAGCGGGAGATTGTGTATTGAGTCTGAAGAGATAGGAGAGGTCTTGAATGAGTACTTTTCTTCTGTATTTACAAATGAGAGGGGCGATATTGTTGGAGAGGACAGTGTGAAACAGATTGGTAAGCTCGAGGAAATACTTGTTAGGAAGGAAGATGTGTTGGGCATTTTGAAAAACTTGAGGATAGACAAGTCCCCCGGGCCTGACGGGATATATCCAAGGATTCTATGGGAAGCAAGAGATGAAATTGCAGAGCCGTTGGCAATTATCTTTTCGTCCTCACTGTCAACAGGGGTGGTACCAGGGGATTGGAGAGTGGCGAATGTCGTGCCCCTGTTCAAAAAAGGAACTAGGGATAACCCTGGGAATTACAGGCCAGTTAGTCTTACTTCGGTGGTAGGCAAAGTAATGGAAAGGGTACTGAAGGATAGGATTTCTGAGCATCTGGAAAGACACTGCTTGATTAGGGATAGTCAGCACGGATTTGAGAGGGGTAGGTCTTGCCTTACAAATCTTATTGAATTCTTTGAGGTGACCAAGCATGTGGATGAAGGTAAAGCAGTGGATGTAGTGTACATGGATTTTAGTAAGGCATTTGATAAAGTTCCCCATGGTAGGCTTCTGCACAAAGTAAGGAGGCATGGGATAGTGGGAAATTTGGCCAGTTGGATAACGGACTGGCTAACCGATAGAAGTCAGAGAGTGGTGGTGGATGGCAAATATTCAGCCTGGATCCCAGTTACCAGTGGTGTACCGCAGGGATCAGTTCTGGGTCCTCTGCTGTTTGTGATTTTCATTAATGACTTGGATGAGGGAGTTGAAGGGTGGGTCAGTAAATTTGCAGATGATACGAAGATTGGTGGAGTTGTGGATAGTAAGGAGGGCTGTTGTCGGCTGCAAAGAGACATAGATAGGATGCAGAGCTGGGCTGAGAAGTGGCAGATGGAGTTTAACCCTGAAAAGTGTGAGGTTGTCCATTTTGGAAGGACAAATATGAATGCGGAATACAGGGTTAACGGTAGAGTTCTTGGCATTGTGGAGGAGCAGAGAGACCTTGAGGTCTATGTTCATACATCTTTGAAAGTTGCCACTCAAGTGGATAGAGCTGTGAAGAAGGCCTATGGTGTGCTCGCGTTCATTAACAGAGGGATTGAATTTAAGAGCCGTGAGGTGATGATGCAGCTGTACAAAACTTTGGTAAGGCCACATTTGGAGTACTGTGTACAGTTCTGGTCGCCTCATTTTAGGAAGGATGTGGAAGCTCTGGAAAAGGTGCAAAGAAGATTTACCAGGATGTTGCCTGGAATGGAGAGTAGGTCTTACGAGGAAAGGTTGAGGGTGCTAGGCCTTTTCTCATTAGAGCGGAGAAGGATGAGGGACGACTTGATAGAGGTTTATAAGATGATCAGGGGAATAGATAGAGTAGACAGTCAGAGACTTTTTCCCCAGGTGGAACACACCATTACAAGGGGACATAAATTTAAGGTGAAAGGTGGAAGATATAGGAGGGATATCAGAGGTAGGTTCTTTACCCAGAGAGTAGTGGGGGCATGGAATGCACTGCCTGTGGAAGTAGTTGAGTCGGAAACATTAGGGACCTTCAAGCAGCTGTTGGATAGGTACATGGATTACGGGAAAATGATATAGTGTAGATTTATTTGTTCTTAAGGGCAGCACGGTAGCATTGTGGATAGCACAATTGCTTCACAGATCCATGGTCCCAGGTTCGATTCCGGCTTGGGTCATTGTCTGTGCGGAGTCTGCACGTCCTCCCCGTGTCTGCGTGGGTTTCCTCCGGGTGCTCCGGTTTCCTCCCACAGTCCAAAGATGTGCGGGTTAGGTGAATTGGCCAATGATAAATTGCCCTTAATGTCCAAATTGCCCTTGGTGTTGGGTGGAGGTGTTGAGTTTGGGTAGGGTGCTCTTTCCAAGACCTGGTGCAGACTCAAAGGGCCGAATGGCCTCCTTCTGCACTGTAAATTCAATGATAATCTATGATTAATCTAGGACAAAGGTTCGGCACAACATCGTGGGCCGAAGGGCCTGTTCTGTGCTGTATTTTCTATGTTCTATATCATGGTACAGACACACACTGATGGACACACAGTGGGACCAATCAATACACACAACACCGCAGCCAATCACCAGTTAGAGCACACGCACTATAAAGACAGGGAGCATCAGAGTTCCCGCTCATTCGAGCTGCAACTTCCTAGCAGGTCAGAGCTCACAGCCTGCAGCACAGATCTTCACCATGTGCTGAGTGCATCGACTGGTTAGGACAAGGCAGAGGTCTTTAGTTCAATCTAATATCGTGTTAACCCACAGTGAAAGTGTGTTAAATAGTTTCTGACTTAATAAAATAGTGTTGCACTATTTCAAGTGTTGGTGGCCTGTATGTGTTCCACGGATCCAGAGCGCCCAACACAACAGAAGGTGCTGTCGCAGAAACCTTGGCAATGCATCTTGTAGATGGTATACACGGCTGCCACTTTGCGTCAGTGATGGGGGATTGAATATTTGAGGAAGGGATAGCAATAAAGCGGGGCTGCTTTGTCCTGGATGGCGTTGAGCTTCTGGAGTGTTGTTGGAGCCACACTCATCCAGGCAAGTGTAGAGCATTCCTGACTTGTGTCTGGTGAATGGCGGGCAGGCTTTGGGGAGTCGGAGAGGAGTTGCTCGCTGTGGGATTCACAGCCTCCAGTGTTTATGAGGTCAGTCCAGTTCAGTTTCTGATCAATGGTAGCCCCCCAGGATGTTGATACTGGGGGATTCAGTGGTGGTAATGCCGTTTAACGTACTGTAGCTAACAAGGAGATGAATATGAATAAAGACATAGCAATTCAGTAATCATTCGGTTTACATGCTGCAACAGGAATGTACATCTTTCCCCGGGCTGGCCACCTCTCACTGCTTCATATTCCTATCCAGCTGGTCTGGCTTGCATACTTCTCCTCAGGTGAGACTAAGTATACGAAGGATTGCTGTACAAATTTAATACAATGCTGTTCGAAAGCAGGCTGGTGAAGAAATAATACTTCTGAATCAGGCTAAACCCATTTAACCTAGCAGACATTGCCCCCTATCTTGTGTCTCATGTAATTACAGGGCATGGAATCGCTTCCCCACTTCATGACGTAAGCATGACCGGTCGAACAGGTAAAGTGTGGCTAAATTCTCTTTACGATGTGATGACTTCCTCCCCTCTTGAAAGAAAAGTCACACTTAATAGTTTATTCGATACAGACTCACAATAAGGAAAAATATGGGAACTATTAGATTTATGACAATATCTCTGAACAGCAGTTTGGGCCAACGACATCTCTTCATATTATGAAATTAGGTGTCAACAGGATGGTTTATATTTGTGGATACTTTTTAAGACAGTTTGAGGGGAAAAGGAGCAGTAAATAGCAGCTCCATCACATTCTCAGGATGCCTCACAGGCAGCAGACGCATGGGAACACCACCCCCTCGACATGGTAGCACAGTGGTTAGCACTGTTGCTTCACAGCGCCAGGGTCCCAGGTTCGATTCCCGGCTTGCGTCACTGTATGTGCGGAGTCTGCACGTTCTCCCCGTGTACGCATGGATTTCCTCCGGGCGCTCCGGTTTCCTCCCACAAGTCCCGAAAGACGCGGTTGTTAGGTGAATTGGACATTCTGAATTCTCCCTCTGTGACACCGAACAGGCGCCGGAGTGTGGCGACTGGGGGCTTTTCACATTAACTTCATTGCAGTGTTAACGTAAGCCTACTTGTGACAATAAAGATTATTGAGTCACTCACCACCCCGACTTGGAAATACATCGGCCGTTTCTTCAGTCGCTGGGTCAAAATCCCGGAACTCCCTCCCTAACAGCACTGTGGTGGACATACACCTCACAGACTGCAGTGGGTTCAACCAGGCGGCTCACCACCACCGTCTCAAGAGCAATTTGGGGATGGGCAATAAATTCTGGCCCTGCCTGAGATGTCCACATCCCAGCAATGAATTTTTTAAGAAAGTCCTTTTAATGGCTTAGAATCGTCCCTGTTTTGCAGTGAAGGACAGCGGTCGGGAGGGCTTATGATGCCTCGGTGAGGTGCACAGTGCTAGTTTGGTTGTAACCACATAACTTGTTTCAGAGGCAATCCCCGGAATGTTGTCGTTCTGAGACCAACACGCGGAAACATGAGAGTACATAGTCACAACGTTCAATGGGGGATTAACAATGTTCTGGGAATAAACCTTCCTGCCAAAATATCAATTTGTTGAAAATTTTCTATGGCTTCCTCACCTCGATTCAAATCCTTCGTCATCTCCTAAGTCTCCTCTAACTGCATTTCCCCCACACACGATGTCGAATCCTCCCACGCCCGCTTGCTGCTTGCTCCCCACTCTGTTGCTGAAGGCTGGCACCTGGCCAGCAGTCAGGTCAACCTCTGAAATTCTCTTGTTGCTTTGCCTTTTATATCTCCTCACTTCCCAAGTGAGGTTATCTTTGGTCTCCCTCTCCCCGTCACCTTTTTCCGCCTTGGGTTTCAACTCAAGACATTTCACTCCGTGAGATTTACCATATAAACGAGGGCTGGTGTATTCCAATGTGGCCAAATACCAGCAGCCCTCTGTGATGACAACTTTTCCTCCTGCGAGCCCAATCCAGCCGTTTGAACATAGAACATACAGTGCAGAAGGAGGCCATTCGTCCCATCGAGTCTGCACCGACCCACTTAAGCCCTCACTTCCACCCTAACCCCATAACCCTTCCTAATCTTTTTGGACACCAAGGGCAATTTAGCATGGCCAATCCACCTAACCTGCACGTCTTTGGACGTGTTGGAGGAAACCCACGCAGACACAGAGAGAATGTGCAGACTCCACACACAGTGACCCAGTGGGGAATCGAACCTGGGACCCTGGCGCTGTGAAGCCACAGTGCTAGCCACTTGTGCTACCGTGCTGCGTTTGGGGGAAGCATAAAGTCAAAAAAAGTCTGAACAGTTGTAGTTAATCATCCTTTATTTGCAGTCACATCGTACACTATTAGGAAAAATAAGGATCAGAATTTCATAATTATAGACGGCCAAACAGAGGCACGTAGTATTACAGTTTTACCCCTTCACATTAGCTTGTCAGTGGGAGTATTGATATTTCTATAAGTGAAATTATTTTGCAGCCTCCACTCCCCACAAGCTGATGAGAGGAACAGCATTGACATGATCCACCAAGTCACACTTTTCATAAAACACAACCACCAAAACCGAGAGTATAATTTAAATAAATTAAAACATATCATTAAGGAAAGGCAGTCAGTTCAGTCTCAATCAGTGACCATGGGACAAAAGGAAACAGTGAAAATATAAATTCGGTCCCTCCCGTTTGCCCATTTCTGAGGCAGTGTGTCATCAGTTCGATCAAGGACGCCAAAATAAAATTTGCATTAATATAGCACCTTTCGCAGACTCGGGAGAATTTCAAGTGCTTTGCGGCCAATTAAGTTATTTTTTTTGTTAAAAGTCTACCCACGATTGGGAGGTAGGAACACAGCAGCCAGTTACTATACAGCGAGGTCCCACAAATGATACCACCAGATTTTTTATTTTACGCCCACCAGAGGGGGCAGGCAGGGCCTGGGTTTAAATGTTTCATCCGGCCGAATCATGGGCGAAATTCCCCTACCCGCCCCGCCACATTTCTGCCCCGACCGGCCGGCGGGAGTCTCCGTAACACCGGCCGGTCAATGGGGTTTCCCATTGTGGGGCAGCCCCACGCCGTCGGGAAACCCCCGGGCGCCGGCAAAACGGAGACTCCCGCCGGCGGAGAATGACGCCCCATATCTTTAACTTAAGCCAAACAAATATCTTTGGGATACCCCTCTGACTGACATTGAACCCGTTTTCTAGCTGAACTAAATTGGGATGGTGGAGGGGGGAAAACTACACTGTGCTAAAAAGTCATTCCTGTCTCCTGTAACAATGAACCAAAAAAATATATATTGCCTTCTACGCTCACCAACATAGACAAATACATTCTTTTCAGAAGTGACTCAGAAGTTTAAGAATTCCCACAGTACGGTGCGACAAAGCAAAATATTACGGGAACTGTAGTCCGCACACATTTTCCCCAATTGGTCAATGAACAAATGACGTTTGGTCCACAACTTAACGACGATAGCTTACAGTGTCCATCCAGTCTGATAAGGCCTCAAATGTTTTCTCAGTTCCTAACACTTCCGCCGACAACAATGTGGACTGACACAGCTTAAAGACAATGAATAAAAAAGGATAGTAATATACAATGGCCATCCATTTCAGGTGCCTTGGTTGTCAATAAGAGTTTTTCTTCCTCCCCTTGAGTGTCTGGCTAACTCTGATAAATCGGCGTTAAAAGTCAATGTAAGAAGGGCTATACTCTAGACACATTTTTAAAAATGGTTTAATTCTACACGGCTACAATTATCGTGATGCCTAACGTACTTTCAGGTTTATAGAAATCACACTGAGTCATCATCCCAGTACAGGGTGCTGTTGCTGCTATTTGCAGAGCTGATACTCAATCTAGTAACCTGCAGTAAACTCTGGGATTTTTGTTTTGGAAGAGGAGGCAACCAAACCGTTTACAGCTGCATTGGTAAAGACACAATGGAGGCCATTCAGCCCATCAAGCCTCCTCCTAGCTTCCACGAACCAGGAATTGGCCACCACTGCTGAACAGCCATCCTGCTCAAATACAAAACGCAGGTGAGCAAGCACGAGAAAAGGGAGGCTGGACATGTACACTCCAGGCCAATGTTTCTTCTCCAATTGTCTCTTTTGTGCAAGGCACAAAGGTTCTTGGGGTCAGCCAGTGCAAGTGTAGTACAAAGCAGCATTGTTTGGTTTTAATTATCAGCATTAGGACAATTTAATATATCTAGAGCAGCAAATGTTCAGACAGCTCCCGCAGCACTGATATGCCTGCAGCAGCCTTCAATTAATCCTTCCTTTTTCTCCTCCCCCCACCAAGGTCAAGCTCTTAACAGGAGGTGGGCAAGTTGTTGGATTCTCTCCCTCTCCTGGTGGATGTAAATTTGAGTGTCCCAAAGCATGTTGACCAAGATAGCGTCGTCAATCTCGTCCAGCATCACATCCGTCTTCAGCTGCGAATTGAGCCTGGAAAAGCGACGGCAACACCAGGTTAGGCTTATTTGTAAAACTCATTCGCACGGTCACACTCAGCAAGTCTTCCCAGCTGTTTCAGAGGTGTCGGCGAGCACTACACTTACAAACCTTGCTGATGGACGGGGGAGAAACAACGCAGAGGACGGTCTTGCGGAACATTCCAAGCGCATAGTGGGGGCAGCACGGTAGCATAGTGGTTAGCACTATGGCTTCACAGCTGCAGGGTCCCAGGTTCGATTCCCGGCTTGGGTCACTGTCTGTGTGGAGTCTGCACATACTCCCCCTGTCTGCGTGGGTTTCCTCCCACAGTCCAAAGATGTGCAGGTTAGGTGGATTGGCCATGCTAAATTGCCCATAGTGTTCAAAAAGGTTAGGTGGGGTTACTAGGTTGAGGGGATAGGATGGAAGTGTGGGCTTAGGTGGGGTCTTTCCAGTGTGGACTTGATGGGCTAAATGGCCTCCTTCTGCACTGTACATTCTATGTCCAAGCCAGCAGGATGACAAACACAGAACGTGCCCTCCAGCAGGCTTGAGTTACCAAGCCTCGGAGACATGCATTAAATCGAGAGCTTCGGCAGGCGAGCATTTGATGATGATAAAGAGCCAGCGGCGCTCACATCTTGAGAGAGAATTCACAAAAGCAATACCTGAAATATGGAATGTCCACCATTTCACACCAGGCTCTGGCTCGGTCCACTGCTCGACCATCAGAATCAGTGCACTAACAAACAGAAGGTAGAGGTCCCGTTACTACACATGCTCATGTGTTTAGGCTTTCCCCTCACATAGTCCAATGAGATTCTGTTGTCTCACTGTCACGCGCCCTGCACCGGTGTGGCAACATCTCCCAGACTGGCATCAGTTCCAAACACCAACCAATTTAGATGTAGCAGTGTGGGCCGACGAGGACAATAACATTCTTTATGTTAATTTTGAAAACAAATATCCAGTATATACTTTTTTTTTTTAAATCCCATTTTATTAGTGATGTTAATTATATTAAAATGTCCTACAAACAAATAAATTACATCAACACTCAATACTAGATGGTCCGTGGATGCTCAAAAGGGTCTAGTTTATTTAGATTTTCAATCGATTTATCCCTTGCCTGTCATCAGCGAGGCCTGCATTAGTTGTAAAAGGCAGTGGAACTCCATTGAGGCGCCAAAGTAAATGAAAGGACTGAAACTAGCAGAAACAAAGATAATGCAAGGTAAGGCGTTAAGTGATGTCAGCCTTGGGTTTCAAAGTCTTGAGGATTGCAGGAGGAGTTGGAAAGACCGAGGGGGGTCCCGGAGCGGACCGGGAGGGGTCTCGAGGCAGACCGAGAGGGATCCCGGAGCCGACCCAGAGGGGTCCCGGAGCGGACCGAGAGGGGTCCCGGAGCGGACCGAGGGGGCTCCCGGGACAGTCCGAGAGGGGTCCCGGAGCAGACCAAGCGGGGTCCGGGGACAGACCGAGAGGGATCCCGGAGCGGACCGAGTGGGGTCCCGGGACAGACCGAGAGGGGCCCCGGAGCGGACCGAGGGGGGTCCCGGGACAGACCAAGAGGGGTCCCGGGACAGATTGAGAGGGGTCCCGGGACAGATTGAGAGGGGTCCCGGGACAGATTGAGAGGGGTCCCGGGACAGATTGAGAGGGGTCCCAGAGCGGACCGAGGGGGGTCCCGGGACAGACCGAGGGGGGTCCCGGAGCAGACCGAGGGGGGTCCCGGGACAGACCGAGGGGGGTCCCGGAGCAGACCGAGGGGGGTCCAGGAGCAGACCGAGGGGGGTCCCGGAGCAGACCGAGGGGGGTCCCGGAGCAGACCGAGGGGCGTCCCGGAGCAGACCGAGGGGGGTCCCGGAGCAGACCGAGGGGGGTCCCGGAGCAGACCGAGGGGGGTCCCGGGGCGGACCGAGAGGGGTCCCGGGGCGGACCGAGAGGGGTCCCGGGGCGGACAGAGACGGGTCCCGGGACGGACAGAGACGGGTCCCGGGACAGACAGAGACGGGTCCTGGGACAGACAGAGGGATCCCGGGACAGACAGAGAGAGGGATCCCGCGACAGACAGAGAGAGGGATCCCGGGACAGACAGAGAGAGGGATCCCGGGACAGACAGAGAGAGGGATCCCGGGACAGACAGAGAGAGGGATCCCGGGACAGACAGAGAGAGGGATCCCGGGACAGACAGAGAGAGGGATCCCGGGACAGACAGAGAGAGGGATCCCGGGACAGACAGAGAGAGGGATCCCGGGACAGACAGAGAGAGGGATCCCGGGACAGACAGAGAGAGGGATCCCGGGACAGACAGAGAGAGGGATCCCGGGACAGACAGAGAGAGAGGTCCCGGGACGACAGAGAGGGATCCCGGGACAGACAGAGAGAGAGGTCCTGGGACAGACAGAGAGGGGTCCCGGGACAGACAGAGCGAGGGATCCCGGGACGACAGAGAGGGGTTCCGGGACAGACAGAGAGAGGGATCCCGGGACAGGCAGAGAGAGGGATCCCGGGACAGAGAAGGGTCCCGGGACAGACAGAGAGAGAGGTCCTGGGACAGACAGAGACTGGTCCTGGGACAGACAGAGAGGGGTCCCGGGACAGACAGAGAGGGGTCCCAGGACAGACAGAGAGGGGTCCCGGGACAGACAGAGAGGGGACCTGGAAAAGAACGATGAAAGGACATACGCTGCTCCAAAGCTAAATGTATAATTAACAGAAACAGGAGAGCAAAGTTCAGAGGAACATGAAACATGGCGGCAAAGGTTACGAGGCCACCATTCATTCTGTGCATTGTTACGTTTGCTATCGTACAATCACCAGTTTGAAGCTTATCTGGATGGTAGTAAAAGGCAGATTTAATTTGGAATTGAAAAAATGCAAAAGGTGACAAGAATCACAAAAATAACAGACATAGTGATTCCGTAAGCGCCCCACTCTCAGGAATAGTAAATTCACACAATAGGAAAAAATTCCAAAGCATGCTCCCCCTGCATGTTATACTTACACAGTCAACCACCATCTTGCCCAGCTCTCTGGCACCAAAGACTGTTTTAGCCAGTTCCCAGGGATTGGAGGGACGGAAGACATCAACAGAGGTCACAGATACCTGTGGCGGCTTCCCCGTTCCGAGAGAAACAACAGCACCGAGCTTCTTCACCTGACTTCCCCTCCCCTGCAAATCGACCAGTGTAAAGAACAAATTGTCAGAAACTGAAGTTGCACAAACAGTTGCCCAATTTCTGTTACTCACCGTGTAACGTTTATTGATTAAATTAGGGTGCATTCACGAGACTTTTTTCAGACTACTGTATACAACTCATCACCGGGGAGAGAATGGAGTTCTCCACTGATTTCATGAATTCCATTCTTCAACACCCGTTGTCAAGTGGGTGACTGGTCAGATGGGATTGTGCAGAGCGAGCGACGCTTCGCGGTTTGGCGGACTGCAGAGTGGAGTTAAATCTGGTTCAGTCTCGTCCTCATTCAACCTCAACATGTGCAGGCTTGTAGGAGGACACTAAACAACAATCCTACCGATGTTCTCCTACATCCACGTCCCTCCCGAGCCGGGTTCAATCATAACAGCCCAAGCATCGTTCCAACCGAGGTCAGCAAGACCTGTCCATCTCGCACAAAACGATTCATGTACTCGCTGATGTGCCATCAATTAACACTAGATGAGTAGTGAACGAAACTGTGGCTTTAATAAGCTAAACAGAAAGCCTCCTGGCCACTGATCCCGAACAGGGGCAGGGCCGGAGGTCAGCTGACTTTATACCGAGCCCATGGGGAGGAGGCACAGGCGGTGCCATCAGGCAGTGGGGTTTACCACAATACATGTAATACAGTAACAGTTTACCACAATACATATAATATACTAACAGTGGTTTACCACACTCACGGAGCCATCGGAAGAGTGACAAGCCTGTTTAAAGCAATCTTTCAAATGCTCAAAGATGTGCGGGTTAGGCGGATTGGCCATAACCAATGCGCGCGCGGGATAACAGGGGTAGGGCGGGGGGGCGGGTCTAGGTAGAGTGCTTCTTATGTGGGTCAGTGCAGGCTCGATGGGCCAAATGTCCTCCTTCTGCACAATAGGGATTCCATGATAACATATCTCCTTTGTCTCCAGTTATAAGGTCTTGCGATAAATGAGGTGAAAAGTTCAATGGTCATGCTGAACGTTTAAAAATCAGCATCACAATTCCAAGATTTTGATAGCAAATGGATGCATTTTTATGGCTTCTAATATATATTGGATTAAAAAAGGACACCGAATAATTGTTCAGAATCATTGTTCAGGATGCAAATCTCCAAGCAAGAATCTTTTGCCCAATGCAGAAATGGAACTAAAAGGATGAAATAAAGAAAAGTGGGTAAAATGTGGACTGGAATTCTATTTGGAATGGGATTACTTTTCCACCTAAAATGCCCAGGTTTCTAACAACGTAGCAACTGGATCTTGAACGATTTACAGTCCAGACTTTGCAGCAGCAAAACGAAACAAAACCGGCTTCCTACACCTGCCTGAGAATCAGCAGCATGTTTATAAAATCAAAGTGATGCCCACCTTCCTCTTCAGGTTCTGATTGTATTCATGGATTTCGGTCAAGGCGTCTAGTGTCGGGTTATTCGCAAGCAGCCCCCCATCCAGAAAGCGGCCCATAGGTCGGAAGTAGGTAGGGGCTGCCCCGCTGCAGCGAGCAGCCCGCCACACCAGCTGGTCTATTTAAAGGAAGGCCACAGTTTAGAACGTACACATGGCATGCAGCCCCTAAGTGGCCACCCACACTCACAGTACTTGTCCCACATTTGCCACCAACCTTTGCCTGCCAGGTGCGCGCGGTTACTCACTGACCAAAGTCCAACATGCAATGGTCAGGCCCCCCGGCTGAAGGTGTCCGCAAATAAGTTAGTTGCCCTCTTTTATGGGCAGCATGGTAGCATATGGGCGGCACAGTAGCACAGTGGTTAACACTGTTGCTTCACAGCGCAGGGTCCTGGGTTCGATTCCAGTTTGGCTCACTGTGCAGAGTCTGCACGTTTTCCCCGTGTCTGCGTGGGTTTCCTCCGGGTGCTCCGGTTTCCTCCCGAAAGACGTGCTTGTTAGGTGAATTGGACATTCTGAATTCTCCCTCAGTGTCCCCGAACAGGCGCCAGAGTGTGGCGATGAGGGGATTTTCACAGTAACTTCATTGCAATGTAAGCCTACTTGTGACACTAGGTTATTATTGTATCAATTACTCTTCCAAGTGCCCACAAAATCACCACCCCCCAAAGTATAACCCAACGATAAAAAGATTGCATTTATATAGCGCTTTTCACAATCAAAGCACTTTACAATCAATGAAATACTTTTGACGTCACTGTTGTAATGTGGCAAACATGGCAGGCAATTTGTGCACAGCAAGCTCCCACAAACATCAATGCGATCATGACCAGGTAATCTGTTTCTCCAACGGTGATGGAGGATAAATATTGGCCAGGGCACATGTGGAAAAACTCCCTTCCTCATCTTTGAAACAGTGCAATGGGATCTTTGACAACCATACCAACAGGCTGACGGGATCTCGGTTCAGTTCCCATGTGAAAGACACCGTGGCACTTGCTCAGTGTTGCACTGTCAGCTAATTTTTGTTTTTAATGTGCTCAAGACCCTGGAGTGAAAATGGGACTGGAAACCTCGTGGCTCAGAGGGGAGAGTGCTGCCAACTAAGCCACAGCTGAGCTTTGGGTTCACGGGAAGCAGGGGGCCCACCCATGGAACTTGCCTATTTATTCATTCTTTTTTTTTTTCTTTCCAATTACGGGACAATTTAGCGTGGACAATCTACCCAACCCTGTACATTTTTTGGGTTGTGGGGGTGAGACCCACGCAGACATTGGGGAGAATGTGCAACTCCACATGGATAGTGACCCGGATCGAACCCGGGTCCTCAGCACCGTGAGGCAGCAGTGCTAGCCACTGTGCCGCCCTGCTTCCCGGAACTTGCCTTTTACGAGGAATATCCGCTGAAGAGCTTTGGGAACAAGCTCAAATTGGAAAGCCCCATTTCATGATGCAGCTAGTGATTTGGACAAAAGGTGTTTTGTTAAATTGAACAGAATCACAGAGCTCAGTTGCTCCAAGGAAGCTTTGGCCTCCATTTTCACACCGGCAGGGATCAAAAATAACTAGCGAGCCACACATCCAAACTTGCGGGAGGAAGCAACTACACTGGCTAGAGACAGCGACCAAACCCCCAGCATACTGTGCATTCCTCAGCAAATGCTCGAGGAAATTCCATCCCCATGGCAGCCCACATTCTTAGACAATTTTGCATCTGTGGGAGACGGTGCAGTTAAAAAAAAAACATATGTACACGTGTTTTTTTTTAAAAAAGCACTTTGCAGCATTGATGCAATTGCAATTGTTGTGGCGGGGGGAACTCTAGCAATGATTCGGCATCCTGAGATTGCTGACAGGTTGTGTTGAACTGTTTATGAAGCAGGAGAAAAATAGTAACAGGATAATTTATGAAAGCTTTTGTTAATTTTGCGCTAATTGTTTCTTCCCATCCCTCCAAGGTGCTCACGGGACATTTCTAATGAATGAAAATTGCTTATTGTCACAAGTAGGCTTCAAATGAAGTTACTGTGAAAAGCCCCTAGTTGCCACATTCCTTCCGGCGCCTGTTCGGGGAGGCTGGTACAGGTAAAGATGCCATATATTAATTCAAGCAGGCGGGGTTAGCAAGGTGTATTTTTTTTTTTTAGGAATTTATTGCTAGGGCGACACGGTGGCACAGTGGTTAGCACTGCTGCCTTGCGGCGCAGAGGACCTGGGTTCGATCCCGGCCCGGGGTCACTGTCCGTGTGGAGTTTGCACATTCTCCCCGTGACTGCGTGGGTCTCACCCCCACAACCCCAAAGATGTGCAGGGTAGGTGGATTGGCTACGCTAAATTGCCCCTTAATTGTGGAAAAATAAGGATTGGGTTAAAAAAAAAGGCATCTATCGCTTTATCTTCAGAAACTTTGTGCATGGGGGCGTCAGGGCCAAGGGCATTTTTCTCTTTCCCCCCCCCCCCCCCCTCCCTCAAGTCAAATCGGGATAGATGACAGTGGATAATATTTAAAGTGGGGGGGGGGAACAACGGGAGGAGCTTGAGGGGAAGGGGAGAGCCAAAAATGAATGGAGAGAGCAAACGTGTGGCAAGATTAGAGGGGTGATGAGGGGAGATGGGGTGGCCTTTTTCTCTTATGTGGTTCTCAAGTACTTTGCGCATTATTGTACTTTAGGTGACATGATGCTCACAGCTCTACTTGCAGGACATGATAGTCGCAGCTCCACCTGAGGTGCAATACTGTTGCAACCTTGCAACGTCCTTAATATCGCGCGGACGGTGTAGAGGAATTCTCATAGAGAAGCTGGATTTAACAGAATAGGTTTCGATTGAAAGTGATTGGGGAGAAAACAAGAACAGCAAAGGGAAAATTTGCATAATGTCATTGCCAAATGTTTGGAAAAGCACAGAAAGTTAGGGGGGGAAATAGATTGTTAAAACACCAGGCCAAAGACAGAAAAAATAAATTAACTGACCAATTAGCAATTGAAGACTTGGACGTGCATGAAATGGACAAGAAATTTCATGAGGAAGTTCGAAAAAGATGTTGTAAGCCTATAATTCTGCTATGTCTAGTAATTTCTTAAGCAACTTTTCCGAATTACAAGTTTGATCTAAAGTGCACGACTTACCTTTTGCTCCAAAATGACAATTACAGCTGGGGGTTTTTATTCATCAGGATGTAGGCGTTGCTGTCTGGACCGGCATTTATTGCCCATCCCTAACTGTCCTTGAACGGAGTGGCTTGCTGGGCCACTTCAGAGGGGCAGTTAAGAGTCAACCACATTGCTCTGGGTCTGGAGTCACAAGTAATGACAAGCCTCACCAAGTAATGTCCGAAAGGGTATTGGTGAACCAGATGGGTCATTACAACAATCAACAATGGTCACCGATTTCGTCCCAGATTTTTATCATCTGCTGTGGTGGGATTCAAACCCGGGTCCCCAGAGCATTGCCAGCTGTGACAGAGAGTCGTCCAGACTCGCAACGTTAGCTCCGTTTTCTCTCTCTCTCTCCACAGATGCTGTCAGACCTGCAGAGATTGTCCAGCATATTCTGTTTTTGTTTCAGATTCCAGCATCCGCAGTAATTTGCTTTTAGCCCCAGAGCATTGCCCTGGCTCCCTGGATTACTAGTCCAGTGACAATACCACTACGCTTTCGCCTCCCGTGGTCAGTAGAGCAGGTCCATCACCCCTTTTAAACAGCCTATTGTTGTAGATAAAATGTAATTAATGATTTGTGCTTTCATTATAGACAGATAGAATTTACAGTGCAGAAGAAGGCCACTCAGCCCATCGAGTCTGCACCGGCCCTTGGAAAGAGCACCCTACCCACCCCATCCCCTTAACCCAGCAACCCCACCCAACCCTTTTGGACACTATGGGGCAATTTAGCATGGCCAATCCACCTAACCTGCACATCTTTGGACTGCGGGAGGAAACCAGAACACTCGGAGGAAACCCACGCAGACACAGGGAGAACGTGCATACTCTGCATAGACACTGACCCAAGTCGGGAATCAAACCTGGGACCCTGAAGCTGTGAAGCAATTGTGCCAACCACTGTGCTACCGTGCCGCCCCTATTTTGGCGCATGATGCTCTGCAGATCTACAAATACACAATATAATTAAATGCCCACTCAAGAGGGCATGGTAGCATAGTGGTTATGTTACTGGACCAGTAGCTCAGAGAAAAGTGTTCAAATTTCACCACAACATCTGGGAAACCTAAATTCAATTAATTAAATTGGAATTGAAAGCTAGTATCAATAGGACTGACCATGATATTACTGGAGTAACTTAAAAAGCATCTAGTTCACTAATGCCCTTGAGGGAAGGAAATCTGCTGTCCTTACCCGATCTGGCCTACATGTGACTCCAGACGCTTAGCAATTTACCTGACGCTTTTTAAAAATAAATTTAGAGTACCCAAATAATTTTTCCAATTAAGGGGCAATTTAGCGCAGCCAATCCACCTACCCTGCACATCTTTGGGTTGTGGGGGCGAAACCCACACAAACACGGCGGGAATGTGCAAACTCCACACGGACAGTGACCCAGAACCGGGATTGAACCTGGGACCTCGGTGCAGTGAGACATCAGGGCTAACCCACTGCGCCACCGTGTTGCCCGCGAATTACCAGATTCTTAACTGTTCTCCAAAACGATCTAGCAAGCCACTCACCTGTATTCAAAAAGGGGAGCTCTGCACCACCTTTTCAAGGGAAATTAGGGGGGTGTGAGCTGCAGAAAGATTTAGACAGTTTAGGAGAGTGGTCCAAGAAATGGCTGATAAAATTCAACGTGGGCAAGTGCGAGGTCTTGCACTTTGGAAAAAATAATAGAGGCATGGACTATTTTCTAAACGGTGACAAAATTCATAATGCTGAAGTGCAAAGGGACTTGGGAGTCCTAGTCCAGGATTCTCTCAAGGTAAACTTGCAGGTTGAGTCCGTAATTAAGAAAGCAAATGCAATGTTGCCATTCATCTCAAGAGGCTTGGAATATAAAAGCAGGGATGTACTTCTGAAGCTTTATAAAGCATTAGTTAGGCCCCATTTAGAATACTGTGAGCAATTTTGGGCCCCACGCCTCAGGAAGGACATACTGGCACTGGAGCGGGTCCAGCGGAGATTCACACGGATGATCCCAGGAATGGTAGGCCTAACATGCGATGAACGTCTGAGGATCCTGGGATTATATTCATTGGAGTTTAGGAGGTTGAGGGGAGATCTAATAGAAACTTACAAGATAATGAATGGCTTAGATAGGGTGGATGTAGGGAAGTTGTTTCCATTAGCAGGGGAGACTAGGACCCGAGGGCACAGCCTTAGAATAAAAGGAAGTCACTTTAGAACAGAGATGAGGAGAAATTTCTTCAGCCAGAGAGTGGTGGGTCTGTGGAATTCATTGCCACAGAGGGCGGTGGAGGCCGGGACGTTGAGTGTCTTTAAGGCAGAAGTTGATAAATTCTTGATTTCTCGAGGAATTAAGGGCTATGGAGAGAGAGCGGGTAAATGGAGTTGAAATCAGCCAAGATTGAATGGTGGAGTGGACTCGATGGGCCGAGTGGCCTTACTTCCGCTCCTATGTCTTATGGTCTTATGGTCTAATATTGGCCTCCTCTGAATGAATTTATTTATTTTTTAATTGCGAGCTTTCCTGATTCCCAGGCGTCAGGATAACACAAGCTTTTCAATGGCACCTCTTGTGGGCCGGGCGCTGACACACTTTCTGTTTACCTTTAGGTTGGGTGAGAGCCTGGAACTCCGCTGTCTGCATGTAGGGTGGATCATATCGCGACTCCGGTGGGCTGTAGTTGCGGAACAGGTGAAGTTCTCCAGGATGCCGATCGGCAAGAGTTCCAGTCACCATGACTCTGTGGGCAGAGGTGGGTCAGTGGGGGGGGGTGCAATATGCAGAATGATGGAGGACAAAAAATAAACTTCCAGCTTCTACTTTCACAAAAATCAAAATTTCAAATAACAATGCTTTAATGGATAATATATTTTTGCATCGAGTTAAAATGCTTCAAGTGTAAAAGATTCCCCACCCAATACAGTGGATAATATAGAAAAGGATAAAGTTTTGCATTTATTTAACACCTTTCAGAACCCCATAGCTTCCCAAAGTGCTTTACAGACAATGAAGCACTTTAGTCTTTCTTGTAACGAAAGAAATGTGGCAACTAATTAGAGCACAGCAAGATCCCACAAACAAAAATGTGATGATGACCGAATGATTTGTTTCTAATGATGCTATTTGAGGGATAAGTATTGGCCGGGATACCAGGGAGAAGTTTGCTAAAATAATCTTTTAAGTCCACCTGAGAGGGAAAATGGGGCCTCGGTTTAGCATCTCATCTAAAAGATGACGGATGCGATTCAACCAAACAATTTCCAAGTGTTGTTTTGGGTGAGTTTGGCGGGGTGTTTCTCAATGGCTTTCTGGGTGAGTCCACACCGCTATTCAACCTCACAAGTCATTTTTAAGGCCTTGGGGAGTTTATCCCCGGTCAAGCCCACACTTAGAAATTTTTCAACACTGGTGAGCTGAACTTGTCAATGAGATCGGCTCCTCAGAGATCAGGCCGCCATTTTGAAACCGTGCCCCGATCTCTAAGTGAGCTTGAGGGTCCCCCGCATCCCACATCCATGGGTAATGTCACCACCCCCCCCCCCCTGCAAGTGAGGACATCCTGCTATGGAGTTGCTGAGGACCCACCCTTTTCAGGCCCCATCCCCCTTTCAGGACCCCCACTCAACCGTACTGCCAGACTTTATGAAGCCCCTTCCATACCTGCTAGGGTGACAGTGCCAAAGTGTCAGGCTGGCTGTGCCAAGGGGCCAGGCTGGCCGTGCCAAGGTGCCAGGCTGGCCGTGCCAAGGTGCCAGGCTGCCACCCAGCGAGGGCGAGATCCAGATCGCGACGTCTTGCGAGGTTCGGATGAATCTCGCGAGACATCTCAAGCGTCACGAATCTCACGAGAGACCTTTCGCGAGATTCAACAGCCTCGCCGCATGACCAAATCGGACATAATGAGGCCGGTACATCGTGCCTGACATCTCCGACACAAAAGCGCTCTCTCAGTACTACACTGGAGTATCAGTCTACATTTAGTACTCTGGAGTGACACTTGAACTGGTAACTTTCTGACTAAACTGCTAGAGAGTGCAACCCACTGAGCCGTCACTGAAGACCCATCTTTATGCAAGCTTTAAACAAGTTCGCATTTTCCATTTGAGTTGCCCTTACCTATCCACCACTGGCTGCAACGATATCAAACAAAGTAACAGACATACTATTTGAAAACTATGATATCCGCCAAGATGGTTCACTTATATTCTAAAAATTGAAGAGGGAATTTAATATAATATAGCATTGGGATTGGTTGCAAGTCTAGGTTAGATTGTAAAATAGATGGAGTATCCATTATTCGATATGCTCGGGACCGAGAGTGTCTCGGATTCCGGAATGTTCCGTATTTTGGAATGCTAAACTGCAAAGACCCTCGGACACTGCTCGGAGTCACCGGTCGGTGTGGCGTCTGACAGGGTTGCGCGGCTTCTCTCCCGACAGGGAATCAGGTGCCAGGTATAACTCTTTCGATCCAACAAACCCATGCTGTCAATTGGAAGGATACGCACGCACGGGTGTTCGGCCACAGGAACGGGTCACAGTGCTAGGAACAGCCGACACTGAAAAAGTGCGGATTTCAGAGCTTTCCGAATTTTGGAAAAGCGATACTCAACCTGTATTTAATATGCAGCAAAGTAACAGGAGGAAAATCAAACAGATGGGAAAACATAACCGGTAACGAGCTTTCATCGTCATTGTAAAATCAGTAACTCACTTTGGTTTGGTGACATCAGTCATTTTGGTGTTTTCCCCAAACTCCTTCTTCAGAAACTCCTCGAGCGGAGCTGAGGAAAATGGTCTGGATCCTTTAAACACTTCATCTTTCATCCGGAAATACAGGCAACGCAGATACTGCATGGATTTGCCTGCGATTGAGAGGAAAGCGATATCCTATAGCGGGTGCCTCGAGCAAAGCATGTGTCGCGAAAATTGGGATAGTCCACACTGAAGTTAGCACGGAGACAGACGTACTGACAACTTGAAACATTAACTCACTCATTCTCTCCATTGAGGCTGACTGGCCAGCTAATCGCTTCCAAAATCTTTTGATCGTAGTATTAGAGGGAAATCTGTGTCCAAGGAATGTTAACAAGGTACCGGGCAATGATCGGTGATCATAGAACCACAGTAATAATGGCACAATTCAAGCTCATAGAATTTACAGTGCAGAAGGAAGCCATTCGGCCCATTGAGTCAGCACCAGCCCTTGGAAAGAGCTCCCCACTCGAGCACACACCTCCTCCACCCCATCCCTTAACCTAGTAACCCCAATTAACCTTTTTTTGGACACTAAGGGCAATTTAGCATGACCAATCCCTCTAACCCGCACATCTTTGGAATGTGGGAGGAAACCAGAGCACTTGGAAGAAACCCACGCAGACACGAGGAGAACGTGCAGCCTCCACAGACAGTGACCCAAGCCGGGAATCGAACCTGGGACCCTGGAGCTGTGAAGCAACTGTGCTAACCACTCTGCTACCGTGCTGCCCCACTCATGGAACCACATTTCCAAACAGACAACACCCTCGGCATAAAAACAGCGGCGAGAAAAAAACTGGTAAAATAATAGCAAAGGATTTCTTCCACCCAAAAAAATAAAGGAAACTTATTGGACTCAAACTATTCGGGTGCATGGTGCCTCTCCTTCACGTAGATTACAGTACTGCTTGCAGATCATCATCGATTCACAAATGTAATTTGAGGTGCATTCATTCCTTGCAAAGTTAGTTTTGAGTTATCTTCCAGTTTTGACTATTTATTCACTGGGAAATATTATTAAGCAACTGCTGATTTAAACAATAATTGTGTATAAGTGCTTAGGCTCTTCCCCTGGTAGCAGAGGTGCAGATTGGGGTTGCAGGTCTTCTTTCCCCTCTGGCGTCTCTGCACGCACATTTAAGACCATAAGACATAGGAGCAGAATAAGGCCACTCGGCCCATCCGGTCTGCTCCACCATTCAATCATAGCTGATATTTTTCTCATCCCCATTCTCCTGCCTTCTCCCCAAATCCCCTGATCCCCTTATTAATCATGAACCTATCCATCTCTGTCTTAAAGATACTCAGTGATTTGGCCTCCACAGCCTTCTGCGGCAAAGAGTTCCACAGATTCACCGCCCTCTGGCTGAAAAAATTCCTCATCTCTGTTTTAAAGGATTGTCCCTTTAGTCTGAGATTCTGTCCTCTGGTTCTAGTTTTTCTAACAAGTGGAAACATCTTTTCCACGCCCATTCTATCCATGCCTTGCAGTATCCTGTAAGTTTCAATAAGATCCCCCTCATCCTTCTAAACTTCAACGAGTTCAGACCCAGAGTCCTCAACCATTCCTCATGCGAGAAGCTCTTTAATCCAGGGATCATTCTTGTGAACCCCCTCTGGACCCTTACCAAGGCCAGCACATCCTTCCTTGGATACGGGGCCCAAAGCTGCTCACAGTACTCCAAATGGTGTCTGGCTAGACCCTTATACAGCCTCAGAAATACATCCCTGCTCTTGTATTCTAGCCATCTCGACATGAATGCTAACATTGCATTTGCCTTCCTAACTGCCGACTGAACCTGCATGAACCTGAAGAGAATCTTGAACAAGGACTCCCAAGTCCCTTTGTGCTTCTGATTTCCTAAGCATTTCCTCATTTAGAAAATAGTCTATATGCCTCCTTCCAAAGTGTCTAACCTCACACTTTTCCACATTGTATTCCATCTGCCACTTCTTTGCCCACTCTCCTAGCCTGTCCAAATCCTTCTTCAGCTCCCCCTGCTTCCTCAATACTATCTGTCCCTCTACAGATCTTTGTATGATCTGAAAACCTAGCAACAGTGCCTTCAGTTTCTTCTTCCAGATCATTAGTGCATATTGTGAAAAGTTGTGGTTCCATCACCAATCCCTGAGGCACACCACTAGTCACCGCCTACCATCGTGAAAAAGACCCCTTTATCCCCACTCTCTGCCTTCTGCCAGTCAGCCAATCCTCTATCCATGCCAGGATCTTACCCTTAACAGCATGGGCTCGTAACTTATTTAACAGGCACCTATGCGGCACCTTGTCAAAGGCCTTCTGGAAATCTAAATAAATCACGTCCACTGGTTCTCCTTTGCCTAACTTCCTTGTTACCTCCTTAAAGAACTCTAACAGATTTGTCAGACATGACCTCCCCTTGACAAAGCCGTGCTGACTCAGTCCTATTTTACCACGCACTTCCAAGTACTTTGCGATCTCATCTTTAATAATGGACTCTAAAATCTTACCAATGACCCAAGTCAGGCTAACCGGCCTATAATTTCCCGTCTTCGACCTCACTCCCTTCTTAAACAGTGGTGGTACATTAGCCACTTTCCAGTCCTCTGGGACCCTTCCTGCCTCCAGTGATTCCTGAAAGATCACCACCAATGCCTCCACAATCTCCTCAGCTATCTCTTTTAGAGCCCTGGGGTGTTGTCCATGCGGTCCAGGTGATTTATCCACCTTCAGACCTTTCAGTTTCCCCAGAACCTTCTCCTTAGTGATGGCCACTGCACTCACCTCTGCCCCCTAATTCTCCTGGAGCTCTGGTATCTTCCACCGTGAAGACAGATGCAAAGTAACTATTCAGTTCCTCTGCCATTTCTTTGTTTCCTATTACTCTTTCTCCAGCCTCATTTTCCAGTGGTCGTACATATACATACAATTTTCAATGCGGAAGGAAGCCATTTGGCCCATCGAGTCTGCACCGGCTCTTAGGAAAGAGCACCCCACTTAAGCCTATGCCTCCACCCTATCCCCGTAACCCCACCAAACCTTTTTGACACGAAGGGCAATTTATCATCGCCAATCCACCTAACCTGCACATCTTTGGACTGTGAGAGGAAACCAGAGCACCCGGAGGAAACCCACCCACGGGGAGAACATGCAGACTCCGCGCAGACAGTGACCCAAGCCGGGAATCAAACCTGGGACCCTGGAGCTGTGAAGCAACTGTGCTAACCACTGTGCTACCGTGGTCCAATGTCTATTTTTCCCTCTCTCTTACCTTCTATATATTGAAAAAAACTCTTCCTTTCTTTTTTTATATTACTAGCTAGCTTGCACTCATATTTCATCTTCTCCCCCCTTATTACTTTTTTAGTTGTCCTCTGCACACTTTTAAAGGTTTCCCAATCCTCTGGCTTTCCCACTAATCCACGCCACTTTGTATGCTTTTTTTTTATTTTTATGCTATCGTTGACATCCCTTGTCAGCCATGGATGGCTTGTCCTCCCCTTAGCATGTTTCCTCCTCCTTGAGATGAATTTCTGTTGTGCCTCCCTAATAACCACCAAAAACTCCTGCCATTGCTGTTCCACTGTCTTCCCTTCTGGGCTCCTTCTCTAATCAACTCTGGCCAGCTCCTCCCTCATGTCTTTGTAGTTACCCTTATTTAATTGCAATACCGTTACATCTGATTGCAGCTTCTCCCTCTCAAACTGCAGGGTAAAGTCTATCATATTGTGGTCACTGCTCCCCAAGGGTTCCGTCACCTTAAGTTCCCTAATCAAGCCTGCCTCATTACACATCACCAAATCCAGAATTGCCCGTTTCCTAGTAGGCTCTGTCACAAGCTGCTCCAAAAAAACATCTCTTAGACATTCCACAAATTCCATTTCTTGGGATCCACTACCAACCTGATTTTCCCAGTTCACCTGCATATTGAAGTCCCCCATGATTATTGTAATATTGCCTTTTTTAACTGCCTTTTCTATCTCTTGATTTATTTTCTGCCCCACATCCGGACTACTGCTAGGAGGCCTGTACATAACTCACATCAGGGTCTTTTTACTTTTGCAATTCCTCAACTCTACCCACAGAGATTCTATGCCTTCCGATCCTGTATCGCTCCTTGCTATTAATTTAACTTCATTCCTTAGTAACAATGTAACCCCGCCCCTTTGCCCATCTGCCTGTCCTTTCGATAGGATACATATCCTTGTATATTTAGATCCCAGCCCTGATCCCCTTGCAGTCACGTCTCTGAGATGCACACAGCATCATACCAGTCAATTTCAATGTGCGCAACAAGCTCATTTACCTTGTTCCGTATACTGCGCGCATTTAGGTACAACACCCTCAGTCCTGCATTGACCACTTCCCTTCTCACACTTGTCACCTTTTTTGCTCTGCCTGAGGGTGATGTTGTTCTCTTATTTTAGTTCCCTATTTCCCCTTCAGTTATTACACCTTCTAAGCTAATGCTCTGCCCCCCCTGCCCCCCCCGCCCCCCCCCCCCCCCCCCCCCCCCCGATCAGGAGAGGGAAATCCTGACCAGTTTTCCCTTGCCCAAGGATAGTGAGCTAACTAGTCACCCAACATTGCCTCAGCTGAAGTTAACTAACTTAATGCGGTATGCCAATCAAAGTTGGGGCCCTTCGTGTTCAATGCCAAGATTACAGAAGAAAGCAGGGAGATTCTATTCTGTACTGAAATTACCCAAGGTGGGCAGACCTGGGACCAAATCAAGACCAGCTGGTTGTCCACGGCCAGGGCAGACTATGCATTTTCCCCACCCAGCCATCAGGAAGCCAAGACTTGTTTGTACATAATTACCCAGAAACTGCAAAAAAACTAATTTTACAAGAGATGGTTGAAAAACTGAATTAATCCCGTGAGGATTACACAATACACCTTTGTGACTAGCTTTGGAAGGAAAGAGAGAACCAAGATTTAAATGTGGGCAACTTAAAACATTGTTTGAATTTTCTCAATGGGGACAGCACATCAAAAAACACTGCTTCTGAAAACTAGGCAACGCTTTCTCCTGCCCCCAAATAAGTACCGACTTTGGTACGGAATGCATGCTTCCTGTGGAGGGACAGGAGTCTCGCCACACACTGATAAACAAATACAGATGTCAGTAATTGAACTGGTCAGGTTGTGAGCTCCCTCAGCAACGTCAAGTCTGGCCCAAACGAGGTGAATATCAACCCCAAAATACCATGCAAGGAGATGCGCTATGGTCGGTGCAACTAGTTATAGCATGGTATTGATAGGGCCTGGCAGTAGGTCTGCCAATCACCCTTTTGGCTGCAATTAGTGCATGCCCCAACAAACGCAGAAGGAGGGTGAAAAATAACATAACACTGCACTAATTTAACTGAAGGGGACAGAAACTACCTGGATAGCCGCTGGGATAGAAATGAGTACAAGATTTTTTTGAATTTTTTTTTTTAAGTTTACTAAGTTTTTTTAAAAATCAGTGTCACCTTGAATTTCACACCCCTATTTCTGATTTTAAAAACGGGTTACAGGGATATGGGGAACAGGTAGGGAGGTGGCTTTGAGACCAGGAGATCAGCCATGATCTGACTGAATGGCGGAACATGCTCCAAGGGCTGAATTGCCCACTTCTGCTCCTAATTCCTATGTTCCGATGTCGAAATCAAAATAAGCGGGGCCGCACGGTGGCGCAGTGGTTAGCACTGCTGCCTCACGGTGCCGAGGACCGGGGTTCGAACCGGGCCCCAGGTCACTGTACGTGTGGAGTTTGCACATTCTCCCCGTGTTTGCGTGGGTTTCACCCCCACAACCCAAAGATGTGCAGGTTAGGTGGATTGGCCTCGCTAAATTGCCACTTAATTGGAAAAATAAAATTGGGTACTTTAAATTTTTAAAAAACTAAGCACAGGGCCACCTGACATTCATAAGGATATCGTACAAGAAACACACACGTTAGATATTTTCCCATCCCAAATACCCCTCATGTCCAACTGATACTCCTTTACCCCACCCTCCCACCCCACGGGTTCAAATCCTGGTTCAAACATGTCCACTTTGTAGAGTACTTACCATGTACGATAGCGAGGGCCAGAATTCCGCCGGTGCTGGTGCCCGATATCCAATCGAAGAGCTCCCTGATGGGTTGGCCAGCAGTCTGCTCGATGGCAATGAGCAGCTGAATTAGGACAAGACCTCGAATTCCACCCCCGTCCAGGCACAGTAGACGATCGTGGCTGAAAACGAGCACCGTGCAATTAGAACATAAGAACTAGGAGCAGGAGTAGGCCATCTGGCCCCTCGAGCCTGCTCCACCATTCAATGAGATCATGGCTGATCTTTTGTGGACTCAGCTCCACCTTCCGGCCCGAACACCATAACCCTTAATCCCTTTATTCTTCAAAAAACTATCTATCTTTCAAAAAACTATCTATCTTAAATTGAACAACTAACTCCCTTCACACATTCCAACCCGTCCCCCCCAAAAAATGGGGAAACCACATTCACGTCCATTCAATTCACTTTCTCACCTCTGGCGCATATATCCATCACCGTCTACAGCGTCCATCCCTTTTGATAAGGACCCGATAACAGTGGCAATCCCGATGATATCCTCAAATCCTGAAAACAGAAGGCACTTTTCTTGGTTGCCATAAGGTGCTCTGCCCATCCACTCACAGGGCAAACTCCCACACCACCATCAGGTTTTACAATAGGTTTTGTTATTTGATTAGGGCCACGGCATTGTAGCAGATCGTTAGTGGGTTAGTACTTGAGAGGTTTGGGTTAATAATCTAGAGAACACGAGTTCAAACCCCACACCATGGCAGTATCAAGATGTGAATTCAATTTAAAACTTAGAAGGAGACAGATCAGTTCAGTGACCATGAGCTGTTGAGTTGTGCTAAAGGCCTCACTGGTTATTAATGTCCATTTGAGAAGGGGCCCTGCGTTCTAATTTTTGTGTGACTCCAATCCCGCCAATGTAGTCCAGCAAGCCACTCAGTTGTAATAAGACGCGACCACCAATTCAAGAAGATGGCGCACTCATCCTTTCTCAACTCCGAGTGGGAACTAATAGGAAGCCTTGCCTGGAGTACAAACTGTACTCACATCGAGTATTTTGAGAAAGAGATGTTTTGAAATGGTGACTCTGCATAGTCTCCGATTGCTGTTGTTTTTTGAGTTTAAAAGATCAGTAAACAAAAATTAAGGGCCTTGTTCATTTTGTACAAGAATTTAAGAACCCATACAGCAAACATCTCCCCATAGCTCATCTCACAATCACCTCTCTGCAGGTGTTAATCAGGGAATTTACAGTGCAGAAGGAGGCCATTTGGCCCATCGAGTCTGCACCTGCCTTTGGAAAGAGCACCCTACCAAAGCCCACACATCCACCCTATCCCCATAACCCAGTAACGCCAATGCGAGGATTGCCACTCATATATAATCAACTTTAGAAATTTAAACTTCAGAATGATTCAGAAATAATTAAAAGCAGCAATAAGAATCAGGAAAAATGAAGACAGAGGAAAGGCGCAGTAGCTTAGCCTGCAATACTTCTGACAAAACATTTACTTCGGAAAAAGAGCCCTTCGCCCACCCTGGCCCCTCTCCGCAAAGCAGGACAGGAATCCAGGTTACAGAAGCAAGGATGCAACAAAAGGGAGCCAATGGCTGAGGTTACCTAATCCGTGGTTGGTTTTCACTGGGAGTGATCTTGCAGTGTGGACGGGTGACGGTATGGGGGAGTCAGGAGAAGGCGGATAACAGCGTTCAGCCCCTATACTATACAGTAGGCTCAGCATCACCTTCCGGTTATTGCCTTCGAAGGCATCAAACAGTTAGTACCGGGACATAAACAGGCAAAGCATGATTTTAATTATGAACCAAACAGAAACACATCTACTACATGCAGGCTTAAATGTTATTTATCAATGCACTTTTCAAACACCATCAAAAATTGCAAAGTTTCAAACCAAAATGCTACACATGAGATGACCGTTTGTGTCTCTTTCTCAAGGCTGAGACTTTCACTTTAAGAAACTTGAACCTCCTCTTCTCCTCCACCTCCTTTTAACAAGGGTGGGGAGGGGGGAAAGAAAGGAAGGAGAATTTCACCTGGCTGAGGCAGGTTTGTCAGGTATAGCTTCTTTATTTAACACCCGGTTGATTTCTGTAATATTTTTGCTACTTTTCACTCTGGCATACGAATCGAGTCATGCAAATTTACTTAAAACTATTCTGCACTGCATATTTTCAGCAGTGCTGGCTAATCAGAGAAAGATTTTCTTTTTGAAACGCCTCTCGCCGACCTTTCCCAAACCTGGATGTCTTTTCAGCACAGCTTCCCAAGCTGTTGGTTCGCTGGCAACAACTCCGAAACTGTCTGGGTTAGTTACGCTGCTGCTCCCACGTCACCAGTGGCCAAGTAGGGAAGGCTGCACAGCTCCAAGGCATTTGCTGAGCGCGTCCTTATGCAAGTCATTGGGAACTGCATAGGATCGGCATGGGGAAACTTCCACCTCCCTCTCAATTGGGCGAGTAACCTGGCTTCCACTCAGAAACCAGGTCCCGGTTACCGCATTTCTGAAAAATCAGAGTTTACTGTTTTCGGGGGAGCCGTGAGGGCGGCGGGGGATGGTGGTGGGAGACAGATCAGGAACAAGCTACATCCCACTGTCTGTGGTAAAGTACACATGTACTCCAAGCATGGGATCATGACAGCATCTACATAATCGATTGAAACTCTCATTTTTACAAACTGAATGTTGACCTCTTTTCCCCAATATAAATCTCTCCGTCGGCATTTATCGTGACTCACTGAAATTACATCCTCCTAACAAAGATGGCGCTGATGTCACTGCCGACAGCTGGAATCAAATCACATCAGCCCTGAATGTTTTAGAAACATTAATGCATGCATTTTTTAAAAATGTATTGATTCATAGGATATCAGTGATGCTGACAATATTTGTTGCCATCCATAACTTCCTTTGAAAAGATGGTGGTGAGCCGCCTACTTGAGCAGCTGCAGTCCATGTGTGGTGTGGGTACATCCACAGTGCTGCAAGGAAGGGAGCTCAAGGTTTTTGACCCAGCGACAGTGAAAGAGCAGCGATATAGTTCAAAGTTCAAGATGACGCATCACTCAAGAGGGGAACCTGGGAGTGGTGGTGTTTCCTAACCTCGGCTGCCCATGTCCTACTAGATTGTAGAGGTCACAGCTTTGGAAGGTGCTGATAGAGGAGCCTTGGCAAGTTGGTGAAGTGTATCCTATAGATAATATACACTGCTGCCACCTTGCATTGGTGTTAGGGGGATCTTTGTTAGGTGAACTGGACATTCTGAATTCTCCCTCAGTGTACCTGAACAGGCGCCGGAGTGTGGCGACTCAGGGATTTTCACAGTAACTTCATTGCAGAGTTAATGTAAGCCTACTTGTGACACTAATACATTTTATTATTTAAAGTAGGGGATGGGGTGCTGATCAAGTATGCTGCTTTGTCCTGGATGATGTTGAGATGTGTGAGTATTGTTTGGGGGGGGGGGGGGCGGCACTAGGAATATTTAGGGCGCTCTACAATCCTGCAAACTCAAGAAAATGAAAAATGAAATGAAATGAAAATCGCTTATTGTCACAAGTATGCTTCAAATGAAGTTACTGTGAAAACCTAGTCGCAACATTCCGGTGCCTGTTCGGGGAGGCTGATACGGGAATCGAACCGTGCTGCTGGCCTGCCTTGGTCTGCTTTCAAAGCCAGCAATTTAGCCCTGTGCTAAAGAGTGGGGGTGCAAGATATTAGGAATATTTAGGGCGCTCTATAATCCGACAAACTCAGGAGTGGGGGGGGGGGGCAAGATATTAGGAATATTTAGGGTGCTCTATAATCCCACAAATCCAGGGTGTGCTACACTCACTAGTGGGAGAGTTAAATCTTACCGTCTCACTCCCTGTAAATGCCAATTTCTCATAAAGGACACAGAATCACATCTTTTTTCTGATTGTCAATAGACTCTCCAATAAGCTAGAACTCTGCTTAATCATTTCTGCTCTCAAATAAATAATATTCTGATTGCTGAATATAAAACGAAGTGCTGGTGTTTGGAGAGAGGATCCCCAAGTAGTACACAGCAGGCAAGGTGGGTCACATCGCTAGGGGTCTAACCAATCTTACTCTTCCAAATTCCAGGTCAAAAGAACCTTTGCTTTGCCCGATCTTTCAAGTTTGCCTCCCCCTTGCTTCAACTATTTACACTCGCTCTGGACCCATATTCGATTACTCTTTTCATTTTCACCCTTTTCTGCCTTCGCCATTCCTTTTGTCATTCAATCGCACCAGCCCGCCTCCACTTTTGTTCTCTTCCTGCTCCCTTGCTCTCTACATGTAGAAAAGTTGTTAATCCCGAGAAACTTCCAGCTCTGAAGAAAGATTATTAGCATGATATGTTAGCTGTTTCTCTCTCCACGGGTGTTGCCTGATCGGACAAGTGGATCCGGCACTTTCCATTTTTTATCTCAGTTTTCCACAATCTGTTCAGTTGTTTGTTCTTGGATGGTTGAAAGTTGTCTTTTGGAAATCACAGATAATAGTGCAGCACGGTGGCGCAGTGGTTAGCACTGCTGCCTCACGGTGCCGAGGTCCCAGGTTCGATCCCGGCTCTGGGTTACCGTCCGTGTGGAGTTTGCACATTCTCCCCCGTGTTTGAGTGGGTTTCACACCCACAACCCAAAGATGTGCAGGGTAGGTGGATTGGCCACGCTAAATTGTCCCTTAATTGAAAAAAAAATGAATTGGAAACTCTAAATTTATTTTTTTAAAAGGAAATCACAGATAATTTATTCCCAGAGGAATTTAGTTCGCTGTGCTAACTTTTTCCACTTCGAGACGATGAAGTGGACTTTTGCTCTTTCAGAAACTGTTGGAATAAACTTCCAAAGTTTCAGGGCACAGGTTCAACACAGGTTATGGAGCAAGTCTCGTGCTACTAGCTTTTAGATCTGCGATTCCACTTCTGGTTACTACTTTACCTTTGAGTTAAGTTTGAGTAAGTCATTTTAACTTTCCACCTTGTTCCCACTCTGACCTCCGCCTGCTACAGTGTTCCAGTGTAGCTCAAAAGCAAATTTGAGAAAAGCACTTGATTATTCGACAGGGCACGTTCCACTTTTCTGGACTCAAGTAAATTTAGATCATAACCCCTGCTCCGATTTTTTTCATGTTTCTTTGCTTGTTTGTTTCCTTTGCTGCCTCCTCTCGTTTTCTCACTTTGCATCCAGGTGGCGGCTATCCTGCCATTCACACCTCTTCTAGACACACCTTTTGTTTCCTTACTTGTTCCGTTACCATTTTCTTTGTCTTGCAACATTTGCAACATTAAAACCCTTTGTCATTTAATCTCTCCTGCCCGCCGCCCTATTACTTTCCTTTTGGGTTTTTTCCTACTCTTCCCACTTTCACTGGCTCAAATCTATTACATTTCCAATGAAAGCTTGCAAACCCGATATGTTGACTCTGTTTCTCTCCACAGATGCTGCCCTAACCTGCCAAATATTCCCAGCATTTTCTGTTTTTATTTCAGGTTTCTACCAGCCCTGCTTTTATATTTTGTGGAGTAAGGTGTGACTGTTAAGTTTCAGCCTGAACAATATAGACTGTGCTAAATGTATCACCCTGCTAAGTGAACAGGAGAACATAGTGGCCAATCAGAGTTAATTTCTGAAGCGGTATACTAAAGAAAGAGTAATCGGCAGTCCTGCAATAAACTATACCTTTCACTTCACATTTAAGATTGTAAGTTTCACCATGTAGACAGATCTGGTTTATTGAAACTGCTGGATGTCAGTGATCCACAGTTAAAAGTGTTGGAAGAGAGTCTAATTCTAACCGTTGTATAAAAGAAAATAACTTTAATTCTTGTATTTGTAAATCAGCTCTGGGACAGCAATAGCAATCAGTGACATGACCTGGTCACCAGTTGAAATCAATGCATCATAACGTCTCATGCAGCATGCTCTGGTTATAGTACACTTATTCAGTCAGACACGGTCAAGCACCTGCTATCACACAGTATACCATGCGTTATACATAACTCCGCAATACAGAAAGCAGCCCCACGTAAAACTCTCCCCATTTCCCGTACCTCTACTGCCTAGGAAAACGTTTACATTTTTTTGAAATCATATACACAAGGATAAGGCCCTAGAGCAGCGTCCATGTGGATACACATTCACACCATTCGATTTATTTACAACGCAAAAAACGAATGACGGAGCAGGCTCGATGGGGCGAATGGCCTGCTCCTATTATCTATTTTTCGATGTTTCAAACGTGCAATGGCTCAGAAGACTCGAGTGCAAACCCAAAAGGCCCACCCCTTCATCTCTGATCTCAGCCGCCGTGTTATTATGGGCTGGTTTAGCTCAGGGCTAGACAGCTGGTTTGTGATGCAGAACAAGACCAGCAGTTCAATTCCCGTATCAACTTACCTGAACAGGCGCCGGAATGTGGTGACTGGGGGCTTTTCACAGTAACTTCATACTTGTGACAATAAAAGGTTATTATTATTATTGGGGAGGCATCGAGCAGAAGCCACATAGCTTCCCAAAAAGGAAACCTTGGCCATATACTGCTGCTACTCCTTCACAATGAACACCTTTGACTTTCCAACCTAACATTATACAGGTGCACCATCGGCAGAAGGACTCAACGACTTGGGAAGAAACCAATCATCATCTTCTCCGGGCAACAAGGGATGGGGAATAAATGCTCCAGCACTGCACACCGTCACAAAAACAAATAAATAATGAATAACTCGTTTTTTTTGGCCCCTTTTGTCTGTCTCATACCAGACAGGCATGAGTGAAGTCTCAGAGCAGGCCACATTTAACCTTCCGGTTGCAGTCAACGGAGAAAAAAGGGATTTGTACATCTTGAAATCTGACCATGCAGTAGCTGCCCTCTGGGTTAAGAGTATTTTTCACACCTTATAACATTCTCCAAACACCCACTCGCTGTCCAATTTAGTGGGGGTTGGAAGGTTCGAAAAAAAATGTTGACTTAAGTTGTAAACAACGGGAATCTTTGCAAAGAAACATATAGATTTTACAGTGCAGAAGGAGGCCATTCGGCCCATCGAGCCTGCTCCGGCTCTTGGAAAGAGCACCCTACCCAAGGCCAACACCGCCACCCTATCCCCATAACCCAGTAACCCCAACCAACACTAAGGGCAATTTTGGACACTAAGGGCAATTTATCATGGCCAATCCATCTAACCTGCACATCTTTGGACTGTGGGAGGAAACCGGAGCACCCGGAGGAAACCCACGCACACAGGGGGAGGATGTGCAGACTCCGCAGACAGTGACCCAAGCTGGAATCGAACCTGGGACCCTGGAGCTGTGAAGCAATTGTGCTATCCACAAGGCTACCGTGCTGCCCCTCCAGAGGATAAAAACATTGTCGGGGTTCACTGTGAAGTACTTCTGTTTAAACTTCAGTTGGTTGTTTTTTATATAATATTTATTGTCACAAGTAGGCTTACATTAACACTTCAATGAAGTTGCTGTGAAAAGCCCCTTGTCGCCACATTCCGGCGCCTGTTCGGGTACACTGAGGGAGAATTCAGAATGTCCAATTCACCTAACAAGCACGTCTTTCGAGACTTGTGGGAGGAAACCGGAGGAAACCCACGCAGGACACGGGGAGAACGTGCAGACTCCGCACAGTGACCAAAGCCGGGAATCGAACCCAGGTCCCCGTGCTGTGAAGCAACAATGCTAACCATTGTGCTACCGTGCCGCCCCAATTCAGGGAGGGCAGAGTCAAAATCTTTTACGTCCTAAATTATTGGCTAAAGACTAAGCCAAGGCAAGTTAGTGATCACACCATTCCTTCCCTAGCATCCTACAGCTAAATCTTAACAGGTTATCGATTTCCCCACCTTTGCTGTGCCGAGCAGCAATTAAACCAGGTGTCTCGCCAAATTCATTGGGTGATTTCACATCCGCGCCAAATACGATCAGAGCCTTGATGAGATCCAGGTTATCGAGCTGCAACATCAGAAAGTTATATTACTGACTCTAGTCAAAGTATATTTCAAGGGCTTAACTTTACCTAGTCTTTCTTTAAAAGAAATCCTCCTTCAGTGCCTTGCCAAAGGCCAATTTAAAAAAAAAACCAACATATCGCTCCCACTCTTGAATAGCTTTGTAGGTGCCTGCACTGCTCAGTGTGATGTTTAGCTGCATCGACTAGGGTGTTCACAATGTTAATGTGGAGAGTGTTAGGAGGAGCTACAGCTCTGCTGAATGTTCCTGGGCTAGGAAGGAGGGAAAGAAAAATTAAAACTTCAAATGGAAGGATAGAGAAATACTGCGTGACTGCAACATCCAATGCCGGCTATGGTTAAACAGCCTGCCATCACTCGCAATTTAACCCAGCAAATGAATAGTTGGCACTGAAGGGGAGCCAGTGTCAATCCAGCAGTGCCCCAGCATGTGTAAGTAAGTGATTTTACGAGAAATGGAGAGATAAATCATGGAATCAAAGAACAAAGAACAAAGAAATGTACAGCACAGGAACAGGCCCTTCGGCCCTCCAAGCCCGTGCCGACCATACTGCCCGACTAAACTACAATCTTCTACACTTCCTGGGTCCGTATCCTTCTATTCCCATCCTATTCATATATTTGTCAAGATGCCCCTTAAATGTCCCTATCGTCCCTGCCTCCACTACCTCCTCCGGTAGTGAGTTCCAGGCACCCACTACCCTCTGCGTAAAAAACTTGCCTCGTACATCTACTCTAAACTTTGCCCCTCTCACCTTAAACCTATGCCCCCTAGTAATTGACCCCTCTACCCTGGGGAAAAGCCTCTGACTATCCACTCTGTCTATGCCCCTCATAATTTTGTATACCTCTATCAGGTCGCCCCTCAACCTCCTTCGTTCCAGTGAGAACAAACCGAGTTTATTCAATCGCTCCTCATAGCTTATGCCCTCCATACCAGGCAACATTCTGGTAAATCTCTTCTGCACCCTCTCTAAAGCCTCCACATCCTTCTGGTAGTGTGGCGACCAGAATTGAACACTATACTCCAAGTGTGGCCTAACTAAGGTTCTATACAGCTGCAACATGACTTGCCAATTCTTATACTCAATGCCCCGGCCAATGAAGGCAAGCATGCCGTATGCCTTCTTGACTACCTTCTCCACCTGTGTAGCCCCTTTCAGTGATCTGTGGACCTGTACTCCTAGATCTCTTTGACTTTCAATACTCTTGAGGGTTCTACCATTCACTGTATATTCCCTACCTGCATTAGCCCTTCCAAAATGCATTACCTCACATTTGTCCAGGTTAAACTCCATCTGCCATCTCTCCGCCCAAGTCTCCAGACAATCTAAATCCTGCTGTATCCTCAGACAGTCCTCATCGCTATCCGCAATTCCACCAACCTTTGTGTCGTCTGCAAACTTACTAATCAGACCAGTTACATTTTCCTCCAAATCATTTATATATACTACAAAGAGCAAAGGTCCCAGCACTGATCCCTGTGGAACACCACTGGTCACAGCCCTCCAATTAGAAAAGCATCCCTCCATTGCTACCCTCTGCCTTCTATGGCCTAGCCAGTTCTGTATCCACCTTGCCAGTTCACCCCTGATCCCGTGTGACTTCACCTTTTGTACCAGTCTACCATGAGGGACCTTGTCAAAGGCCTTACTGAAGTCCATATAGACAACATCTACTGCCCTACCTGCATCAATCATCTTAGTGACCTCCTCGAAAAACTCTATCAAGTTAGTGAGACACGACCTCCCCTTCACAAAACCGTGCTGCCTCTCACTAATACGTCCATTTGCTTCCAAATGGGAGTAGATCCTGTCTCGAAGAATTCTCTCCAGTAATTTCCCTACCACTGAAGTAAGGCTCACCGGCCTGTAGTTCCCGGGATTATCCCTGCCACCCTTCTTAAACAGAGGAACAACATTGGCTATTCTCCAGTCCTCCGGGACATCCCCTGAAGACAGCGAGGATCCAAAGATTTCTGTCAAGGCCTCAGCAATTTCCTCTCCAGCCTCCTTCAGTATTCTGGGGTAGATCCCATCCGGCCCTGGGGACTTATCGACCTTAATATTTTTTAAGACACCCAACACCTCGTCTTTTTGGATCACAATGTGACCCAGGCTATCTACACCCCCTTCTCCAGACTCAACATCTACCAATTCCTTCTCTTTGGTGAATACTGATGCACCAATCTCTTACAGTGCAGGACGCCACTTGGCCCATCGGGTCTGCACCGACCCTCTGAAAGAGCACCCCACTGAGGCTCATTCTCCCCCAACACCGTAACTCCACCTAACCTTTAGACACAGAGGGCAATTTCGCACGGCCAATCCACCTAACCTGTACATCTTCGGACTGTGGAGGGAAACCGCAGCACCCGGAGGAAACTCACGCAGACACGGGGAGAACGTGCAAACTCCATAAGGCCGGAATTGAAACCTGGACCCTGATGCTGTGAGGCAGCCATGCTAACCATTGTGCCGGCCCAAACATTCACAATTCTTGGTAGAGCGTCTATTAACAAAGTCTCCTTCCTCTCCAGCTGAAACAACAGAACGGTTAGCCTTCCTACACCAGCAATTAATGCCATCCTGAGATCAGTTGGCTGAAAATGGGGTTTAAGCACTGCAAGGTTATAGAGGCTGATCTTGCCTTCGCAAAGTTTGTTTTTTAGTTATCCAGATAACGGTTGCACTGAAACCCATGATCACACTTAAACTGTCCTCGCTCAGAAACCATACAGAGGAGCGTTCCATTTACCTGATTCTCTCGCAATAGTACCCTACTCAACAAGCTCGAGAGACTAGACATAGGTGAGCATGAGCCAAGACTTAGGAAGCTGGTGGATTTTTCTATACAACATTAAATCGTACTGACCTTCATGGCAAGATGAAGGGGTGTATTCCCACTTTCTCCCTTTGCATTTGCATCTGCTCCATGTACTAACAGAACCATAGCACACTCAAAACGCCCACGTTTCACCATGATGTGCAGTGCTGTTTCTCCAGTTTTACTCAGGTAGTTCAAAGCACATCCGTGGTTAATCAGCAGTTGGATCATCTGAAATGATTTAATCAACATAGCACTGTAATTCCATGTTGAAAAACTTGCACTTATACAGAGGCTTCTACAGCCTCAGGGCATTACAAAGTGCTTTACAATCTATGAAGTAATTTTGAATTGTAGTCGATGCTGTAGAGAAATGAGGTGTCCAATTCACCAACAACAAAGTACTACAAACAACAATGCGATAGTCGACTAGATAATCTGCTTTCGTAACATTAATTGACAGATCGATGTTGGTCCAGACACGGAGGTATTGCCCTGTTCCTCCCCAAGTAGTGCCATGAACCTGTACCATGACTCACAGACTTTAGATGTGTGAGGAAAAAGTCTAAACCTGGCAGACTTAGGTCAGATTCCCTTTTGGGAGACGCCAGGTGCGCCTTTGGGACTGTTAACAGTAGACATAAATATGCTGTAAGTGATAAGGTTCTTGGAGCTGTTGAGTTATTTAAACTTCCTGGCCTTTAAATTTTGAGGGGGTGGGGAAGAAACAGCTGCAGTTGAAAAAAAATAATCAGTGCTTGCAATTTCACTAATTGTTGCCTGTTGGACTGCTTCCACAACCTATCATTATCGCAGCTGGGTGGGTTGGGGGGGGGGGGGGGGGGGGGGGGGGTTCTGTAAGTCCGCAGTTCGATTGATAACTCCAAGTGGTCATAAAGAGTTTAGCTGTTGGGCTATGAGTAAATTGTTTTATAAAGATCAAGTACTTGACGAGATTTAAATATACTGTATCATTTTTGCATCCGAGTGTTTTCCAATATAGTAAGTTTGTAGCGGATACCTAGAGGTTTATTTTATTTCATCGCAGCATAGCTCCTGAGGCCTGCCTCCAGTGGATACTGGATGAGTTGACATGGAGGGTGTAAGGGCAAAGGGTGGTGGTTGGGGGGCTCAGGGTTGGCATGAGTTGGCACTAAGTTGGTATAGGGGTCATAAAGGGCCATCGGGATAAGTGGTAGGGCATAGGTTGCCATGGAGGAAATGAGGGGCTGTGTTGTTGGGTGGGAAGCTCAAGTTGGCATGGATGGGGCATGGGGAGAGAAGGTGTGAGGGGTGAGGATTAAGGGGTGCTACTTTACAAGTGGGAGAAAATCTCAGAGCGCTGATGGGGGCCTTTTAACCAGCCCAACGTAGAGCCCGGCAGCTCCTGTGGCTGTCTCTCTAGTGCTTCCAAGGTCAGTGGGCCCCACACCCGGCAACCTCCCCACAGTGGGCCCCACACCCGGCAACCTCCCCATCTCCCCTTCCTACCAGCATCACCACTCCAATATGAAAATCCGGTGGTTCGGTGCAATTTCTCCCAAGTCAGGTTTGTGGAGTCAAAGAATTTCCTGACTCTGCGTGCCCTACTCAACAGTGAAGTTGTGTGTCCCCTCCACCTCCCCCCCCCCCTCCCCCCAGTCTCATTTATAACCTCTATTCAGATTTATATTCTTCTACGGCGCAGAGTATTTCAATGGTAAGCTAAGTACTGTGCACAAACTCTGCAAAGGTTTGAAAATTGTGACTCGTAACCAACACGATTGCATGCCATTATGGATCCACGCCAGCCAAAAACAGGACTACCCGGTTCAATCGAGGCAATAACCCACCCGAGCATCATCACGATTCCAGAGTATCAACCTCCCAGATGGATAAGCCTATGAGCTGGATAATAAAGAGAAAAAAATTACATCTGCTTTCTTGGCCCAGTGGAGGGCTGTACCTCCGTAATGAGCATCTTCAGTGTGGATCTGATTTGGGTCTGCTTCGAGGATGGCCTCAGCACACCTAGAGAGAAACAAATAGGAAAGATGACCGGTGCTGGCATTACACATGCCACTAGCTTACACATTTACAACTGAGGTGGTAAGAGCGATTGGGATTTATAACAAAGCAATCCAAGTATTGAAGGGAATGTTTTCTGAAGATGGAGGATCCCTTGACTCGGCAATGTGGCCCAAAATGAGCATTCTTTTCACCTCCCCCCCCCCCCCCCTTTTTTTTCCCATTCGCTCCAGAAGGTAGAGTGTGGCTCCACAGGCACCCTCCGCTGCAACCCCCAAGTGGTAATGTTTACACGAGAACCCTGAAACTGAATGTCAGCTGACTGGTCAATAGTTGACGGGGCAACCGTGCTAGAGCATGACATCCAGGGGGATGCCAGGAGGATGGGAACCTAAAAATGCCAGGGGGATGGGAACCTATGCAAGGAGTCAGAGAAAGAGGGAGGACAAAAGCAAAAGGTAGAAAAGTGAATAAGAAAAGTGATATGTGGAGAAACCAAGGACAAAAGTCAAACAGGGCAGTGGAGAAAAATATTGAGAGCAAGACAAGCATTGTGAAAAAGACAAACTTAAAGGCTCTGTGCCTTAATGCACGGAGCATTTGCAATAAAATGGATGAACTAATCGCGCAGATAGATATAAATGGGTATGACATAATTGGGATTACGGAGACATGGCTGCAGGGTGAACAGGGATGGGAACTGAATGTCCCAGGGTTCTCAGTATTTAGGAAGGACAGGCATAAAAGAAAAGGTGGTGGCGTGGCACTGCTGGTTAAAGAGGAAATTAACACAATAGTGAGAAAGGATATTAGCTCTGACAATGTGGAATCTGTATGGGTAGAGTTGAGAAATACCAAGGGACAAAAAACATTAGTGGGTGTCATATATGGACCCCCAAACTGCACTGGTGAGGTTGGCAATGGCATTTATCAAGAAATTAGTGATGCATGTGATAAGGGAATATTGGTGATCAAGGGTGATTTTAATCTTCACATAGATTGGGCAAATCAAATTACCCACAATGCTGTAGAGGCAGAATTCCTGGAGTGTATACCGGATGGTTTTCTTGACCAACATGTGGAGGAACCAACTAGAGAGCAGCCCATCTTAGACTGGGTACTGTGTAATGAGAAGGGAATTATTGCCAATCTGGCTGTACGAGACCCCTTGTGGATGAGCGACCATAACATGATAGAAGTTTTTAGAGTGAAGTAGTTGATTCGGAGACTAGGGTGCTGAATCTTAATAAAGGGAACTATGAGGATATGAGGCGTGAGTTGGCCTTGATAGATTGGGGAGAGTTACTTAAAGGGATGACAGAGGATAGACAACATTCAAGGAACACATGGAGGAACTACAGCAACTGTTCATTCCTGTCTGGCACAAAAGCAAAGGGGCTAAGAGGGCCAATCCATGGCTTACAAAGGAAATTAGAAATAGTACCCGATCCAAGGAAGAAGCATACAGATTGGCCAAGAAAAATAATAGGTCTGAGGATTGGGGGCAGTTTAGAATTCAGCAAAGAAGGATGAAGGGATTGATTAAGAAGGGGAAAGTACAATACGAAAGGAAGCTTACAGGGAACATAAAGACTGATACTAAGAGTTTCTACAGATATGTGAAGAGAAAGAGATTGGTAAAGAGAAATGTAGGTCCACTGCAGACAGAAACAGGGGAATGCATAAAAAGGGACAGAGAAATGGCTGAGCAATTAAATATATACTTTGGTTCTGTCTTCACAAATGAGGACACAAATCAGATCTCAGAAATGTTGGAGAATGAAAGGTTTAGTGAGAGGGAAGAACTGAGGGAGATCAACATTAGTAGAGAAATGGTGCTGGGAAAACTGATGGGATTGAAGGCGAATAGATCCCCAGGGCCTGAGAATCTGCATCCCAGAGTGCTTAAGGAGGTGGCTCTGGAAATAGTGGAGGCATTGGTGGTCATCTTCCAGGATTCTATAGACTCTGGAACTGTCCCTGCAGATTGGAGGGTAGCTCACGTCACTCAGATATTCAAAAAGGGAGGTAGAGAGAAAGCAGGGAATTATAGACCAGTAAGCCTAACATCGGTAGTGGGGAAAATGCTTGAATCCATTATTAAAGACTTTATAGCGGACCATTTAGAAAGCAGTGGCAGGGTCAGTCAGAGTCAGCATGGATTTATGAAGGGAAAATCATGCTTGACAAATCTGTTGGAATTCTTTGAAGAGGTAACCAGTAAAGTCGACAAGGGGGAGCCAGTCGATGTGGTATATTTGGACTTTAAGAAGGCGTTTGACAAAGTCCCGCATAAGAGATTATTATGCAAAATTAAAGCGCATGGGATTGGGGGAAATGTATTGAGGTGGATGGAAAACTGGTTGGCAGAGAGGAAACAAAGAGTAGGGATTAATGAGTCCTTTTCAAATTGGCAGGCAGTAACCAGTGGGGCACCACAGGGATCGGTACTGGGACCCCAGCTATTCACAATATATATTAATGATTTGGATGAGGGAACAAAATGTAACATCTCAAAGTTTTCAGATGATACCAAATTAGGTGGGAGGGTGAATTGTGACGAGGATGCAGGGATCCTACAGCAAGATCTGGACAGGTTGGGTGTGTGGGCAAACCAATGGCAGATGCAGTATAATTTGGATAAGTGTGAGGTTATTCATTTTGGAAGCAAAACCAGGAAGGCAGACTACTACCTGAATGTTTGTAAATTGGGAGGGGGGAGTGTGCAGCGGGACCTGGGCGTCCTTGTGCACCAGTCGCTGAAGGTAAGCATGCAGGTGCAGCAGGCGGTAAAGAAGGCTAATGGTATGTTGGCCTTCATTGCAAGAGGTTTCGAGTATAAAAGCAGGGATGTGTTGCTGAAATTGTACAGTGCCTTGGTGAGACCACACCTGGAGTATTGCGTGCAGTTTTGGTTTCCTTCTCTGAGGAAGGATGTTCTTGCTCTCGAGGGAGTGCAGCGAAGGTTTACCAGACTGATTCCAGGGATGGCGGGACTGTCATATGAGGAGAGATTGACTAGGTTGGGATTGTTCTTGCTGGAGTTCAGAAGAATATGGGGGGATCTCATAGAGACTTATAAAATTCTAACAGGACTGGACAGGGTAGATGCAGGGAAGATGTTACCAATGATAGGTGTGTCCAGAACCAGGGGTCACAGCCTGAGGATTCAGGGTAAACCATTTCGGACAGAGATAAGGAGACATTTCTTCACACAAAGAGTGGTGAGCCTGTGGAATTCATTGCCACAGGAAGTAGTTGAAGCTAAAACCTTGAATATATTCAAGAGGTGGCTGGATATAGCACTTGGGGAGAATGGGATCAAAGACTATGGGGAGAAAGCAGGATTAGGCTATTGAGGTGGATGATCAACCATGATCGTGATGAATAGAGGAGCAGGCTCGAAGGGCCAAAAGGCCTCTCCTGCTCCTATCTTCTATGTATCTATGTATTCACACACTTTCCTGCTTGAGTATTGCATCTAAAAGAGACAGACTGTTGAAGATTTCCATCTTGCGCGCATCAGAACAGATGGGACGATGCTAAATTTTAACGTAAGCAACAATTTATACTGCATGTTGCTCCCTTTAAAATTTGACATTCTTGCATTAGTCCTGGTGAGTTCAAGACAAAACTTCAACAGCATGTCTCTTTTATTCCAGCAATACTGTATTACCGAGCGACTATGTGAACTCTTTTTCGAGACTCGTTCAATAGCAATCAGGAGCTTCAGCGCTTTCCTGATGCCTTAACATTGCTAATTCAGTGCAGCCAAGGGACTGTCCCTATTGATGCTTCCTCTGATATCATTTAGCTTCGCAATGAGCAGCGCATATACCTAGAACCCTCCTGACCTCAATGCTCCTTTCCTGCTGAATCACAATGAGATTTTGCAGTGTTGCGTTACAATTTTGTTCAGTTTAAATCTTTGATTGCTGATGACAGCAATGGGCAATGGGTACGAGCAAGAAAACGTTTAATTCTCCAACAAGGTTATCTTGAAATCTTCAACGTCCCGCATGTAACGACACTCGGTTCCAGTGCCTTAAACTGCAGAGATTTTCAGTGACATTATTTTCCACAGCACTTGAGGGAAGAAAAAGAATAAGGAGCAGGAGGTTGAAACATTTCTTGCCCTTACCCAGCCTGGATGAACTTCATGGCTGTATGGATTGGATAACCATGCGATCCAACAATATTACAACTGGCTTGGCAACGGAGCAGGGATTTGGCCACATCAGTCTTTCCCAGTCGACAAGCGATGTGAAGTGGCGTCTCGCCACCACTGCTCAAGTGATTCACTCCAACAGAACGCTGTTTACTTAACAACTGTGAATTAAAAACAGACATGAAAAAAAGGTGTAAGAGAAAAAAAGGGTCAGCGTTTCTTTGTACGATTTAGTAGGTGGCTGCGGACAGGGTCGTGGCCATCTGAGCACATGGGTTCACATCCAGCCCCAATGCACGCAACAAGTCTCCTCTGCAAGGTGCCCATTAAAAGACCTCAGTAAAAAACGAGTGGAGGCTTCAAGTCTGTTTCTAACGCGCACCAGCAGATTGAACAAACAGCCCATAATCTAACAATGACGGACACTAGTGAGGGACTTGGCAAAATCCACAGGTGCGCCACTTCGATCTAAGGAATTGAAATGGTGGCACATTAAAGAGAAACAGATGGATCATGTTAAAATGCCTGGAATAATTTCAAGTCAATTCTCCCAATTTCAGAAATCTACTTCAATCCATCAAGCTCACAAAAGAAAACATAGATTGCTTTTAGGCTATACGAACGTCCCTGAAAGGGACTGACGCGGGCCCGGTTGATCGGCTGCTCTCCTTTGTGTAAGCAAGCTGGTTTCCTTATCAGGATATCAACAGAAACAATTAGAAGTCAGGATAAGGGTACCTGTGGCGGAAAGCCAACCCTACATATTTGCTTTCTGTGGCCAAGTACAGTCCTGTGCGCTTCTGGCTCCCCATCCAAAGTGGTAAAGGATGGATAGAACAGGAGTAGTTTGTGCCTGAATATTAAAACTATCTTCAATAACAGTTAATGAGAGCGTTTAGGTTTTTTTTTATTCGTTCATGAGACCTGGGCATCGCCAGCATTTATTGCCCATCCCTAATTGCCCTTGAGGGGGCAGCTAAGAGTCAATCACATTGCTGTGGGTTTGGAGCCACATGTAGGCCAGACCAGGTAAAGACGGCAGATTTCCTTCCCTAAAAGGACATTAGTGAACCAGATTTTTTTTTACGACAATCGACAAATGGTCATCATTAGACTTTCAATTCCGGGTATTTTGTTGAGTTTAAATTCCATCACCTGCTGTGGTGGGGTTCGAAACAGGGTCCCTGGATTCGTGAAGGGTAGGTCGTGCCTCACAAACCTTATTGAGTTCTTTAAGGTGTATATGGATTTCAGTAAAGCGTTTGATAAGGTTCCCCACGTCAGGCTACTGCAGAAAATACAGAAGCATGGGATTCAGGGAGATTTAGCAGTTTGGATCAGAAATTGGCTAGCGGGAAGAAGACAAAGGGTGGTGGTTGATGGGAAGTGTTCAGACTGGAGTCCAATTACTAGTGGTGTACCACAAGGATCTGTTTTGGGGCCACTGCTGTTTCTCATTTTTATAAATGACCTGGAGGAGGGCGTAGAAGGATGGGTGAGTAAATTTGCAGATGACACTAAAGTCGGTGGAGTTGTGGACAGTGCAGAAGGATGTTACAAGTTACAGAGGGACATAGATAAGCTGCAGCGCTGGGCTGAGAGGTGCCAAATGGAGTTTAATGCAGAAAAGTGTGAGGTGATTCATTTTGGAAGGAATAACAGGGCTAATGGCAAGATTCTTGGCAGTCCCCAAGAGAAACAATTTCCATCTTAAATAGGAATACTCCTTGCACTTGAATGTGTATTTGTCATTATACCTTGCTGCAACATTACCTTTTAATCAGATCAAGAACCCCAAGCAGGTAAGCTTATTGTAAATCTGGAATTGGAAGGGAGGAACTCAAGAAAATTGCAGCACAGAAAGAGGCTATTTGGTCCATCGTGTCTGCACCGGCCACCAAGCACTTTTCTACTCTAATCCCATTTTCCAGTACTTGGCCCATAGCCCTGTGTGCCATGGGGTTTCAAGTGCTCATCTAAATACTTCTTAAATGTTGTGAGGGTTCCCACCTCTCCCACCCTTTCAGGCAGTGAGTTCCAAATTTCAACTACCCTCTCAGTGAAAAGGTTTTTCCTCACATCCCCTCTATCTAAGCCCCTCATAATTTTATACATCTCAAATCAGGTCCGTCCCCCCCCCCGTCAGCATTCTCTGCTCCAAGGAAGACAACCCCGGCCTATCTCTCTTGATAGCCGAAACGCTCCAGCCCAGGCAGCATCCTGGTGAATCTCCACTGCACCCTCTCTGGGGCAATCACATCCTTCCTATATAGTGTGTCAGCCAGAACGGCACACGGTTCTTTACCTGTGGCCTAGCCAGCGTTTCAGACAGTTCCATCATGACCTCCCTGCTCTTATATTCTATGCCTTAGCTAATAAAGACAAGTATACCATCTGCCTTAACCATCTTTTCTATCTGTCCTGCTGTCTTCAAGGAACTCTGGACATGCAGAACATGATCCCTCTGTACTTCCGAGCGTCCTACCATCCATTGTATATTCACTTGCCTTGACAGTCCTCCCAAAATGAAATACCTCACACTTTTCAAGGTTAAATTCCAGTGAAGTGGAATTTAGCAAATTATTGGAACTGCAGGTTGACAAGTCCCCGGGTCCTGATGGGAGTTCATCCTAGGGCCTTTAAGAAATGGCTAGCAAGATAGTTGATGGGTTGGTTTTAATTTTCCAAAATTCACTAGATTAGGAAAGGTTCCTGAAGATTAGAAAATAGCTAGTAACTCCTTTATTCATAAAGAGAGGGAGGCAGAAAGCAAGAAACTATAGGCTGGTTAGTTTAACATCTGTCATGGAGAAAAAGTTAGAAGCCACTATTAAAGATGTTATAACAGGGCACTTAGATAAATTCAAGATAATCAGGCAAAGTCAACATGGTTTTGTGAAAGGGAAATCAAATCGAACCAATTTATTGGAGTTCTTTGAAGAAATAACAGATGCTATGGTACTGTATTTGTATTTTCCAAAGGCACATTATCAGAAGCTATTGCGAAAAATAAAAGCTCATAATGTAGGGGTAACATAATGGCACAGATAGAAGATTGGCTAGCTAACAGGAAACAGAGTAGGCCTATAGGAGTCATTTTCTGGTTAGCAGGATGTGACAAGTGGTGTGCCACAGAGATCAGCGTGGGGGCCTCAACTCTTTGCAAAATAAATTATCTAGATTAAGAGTATGATTGCTAAACTTGCCGATGACATGAATATAGGTAGGGATGCAAGTTGTGAACAAGACATAAGGATGCACAAAAGTTAGGTGAGTGGGCAAAGATCCGATAAATGGGAGTAAAATGTGGGCAAATCTGAATTGTTCATTTTGGCAGAAAGAATTAAAGCGGAGTGTATTAGTTAAATGGTGAGAGGTTGCAAAGCTATGAGATGCAGAGGGATCTGGGCATCCTAGGGCATGAACTGCAAAAGGTCAGTATGCAGGTGCAGCAAGATCACATCTGGAGTACCATGCTCAGTACTGGTCTCCTTATTTAAGGAAAGATGTAAATGCATTGGAAGTAGTTCAGGAAAGATTTACAGGCAGTCCTGGGAAATACAACACAATTGGTTCCTGGAAACTGCACTGTACATCAGAACTGATTTGCCCATGCGGGGCAAGGCAGCATTTTTACCAGCAAATTACGACCTAATTTCTCGCGGGTTTTAGACCTTCATTCAGATGCATTTAAGTCTCTGCCAGCGAGCCACAGCAACTGTTCTCCATTGCAATCTTCCGACCCGGAGTTATGACCCAGTGACTGAAGGGTGCAGGAAGTTTGGGTTTGGGGGGGGGGGCACAACTTCCCCTGGGCTCATATAAAACAGATCAAATTTATAAATTATATTCATAAAAATATAAACGGTGAACTGGTGTGGCGTAGGAAAGTCAAAACCGGATGTCAATTTTTAAATGTCGTATACTGTTCATCGTAACTTGAATGTCGTAAAGTCAAGGATTGCCTGCACTAGATTAATGCCTGGAATGGGCGGGTTGTCTAATGAGTAAAGGTTGGACAGGCTGGGCTTGTATCTGCTGGTGTTTCGAAGAGTAAGAGGCGACTTGATTGAAACATGTGGATGTGGAGAGGATCTGCAACACATTTACTGCGAGATGCATTGGGATGTCCTGGAATCAGGAGAGGTGCACGATGAAGTTCTTTCTATTCTTTACATTAGCGAGCTTGAAAACGAGGAAGCAAATCATGGGCAAATGATTTGGCGATATCTTAGTTTAAAAGTTTGAAAAAAGTGTACAGGAAACAAGGAATGTGGATGAAGATAAGCATTTCCATAGTTTGGAACTCTTGGGAAACATGAGCAGCATGGTAGCACGGTGGTTAGCACAGTTGCTTCACAGCGCGAGGGCGCCAGGTTCGATTCCCGCGCTTGGGTCACTGTCTGTGCAGAGTCTGCACGTTCTCCCCGTGTCTGCAAGGGTTTCCTCCGGGTGCTCCGGTTTCCTCCCACGGTCCAAAGATGTGCAGGTTAGGTGGATTGGCCATGCTAAATTGCCCTTAGTGTCCAAAAAAGATTAGGTGGGGTTACTGGTTACGGGGATAGGGTGGAGGCATGGGCTTGGCTGGGGTCCTCTTTCCAAGGGCTGGTGCTAACTCGATCGGCCAAATGGCCTCCTGCTGCACTGTAAATTCTATGAACTATGAGGTGGCTGTGCAAGGATGCTTAATTTCAACGTAGTGAAGATACAGAGTCGAAGAAACAGCATGTGGTGTGGTGCACCTGGAGCTATGTTCGAAGAGCTTACAAATCATTTACTCTTCTAACAGTCCTCCAACTCTGTACGGCTAATTGCTGATTGTTCTGGACAAATCTGTTTACACAATCCTTTGGAACTTGGCTGCTCACCATGACAAAGGGAACAGTTTGACCCATTTCACGTCCACAGGGACTGCAGTTTTCTCATTAAATGTGGACAGAGGTTTCTTAATTACACAATGATCTCCGCGGAAATCATTACCCGGCAAACCTCAAATTTGCAGACTCGGCAAGAGCACAAAAAGCTCTTCAAACATGAAATTTGTCTCCAAGCTCAGTAACACAAAAAACTGCTGGCAAGGGGAACCCAACATAATAAAATCACTTCTGCAAGTAGACTAAACACCTGTCACGACCAATGTTTCACTCCTAAATATCAACTCACGATGCTGGAAACTTGGCTAAAACACAGTTTCATCATCTCTACAGCTCTTCACCTGGAATCTCAGCAGTCAAAGAACAGGTATCGCTTTCCTCTCTGAACTTTTAGTAAAGTCCAAAGGGGAAATGCAAGTTTTGCAAAAATAATTCACACAACATGGTACTAACATTCCATTAGCATTAAGTAACAACATTTACTTGGGTTTAAGGCTCATATTTTACCATTCGAGCTTTCAGGCCCTTTGAAGAAATTTCTTCAAAGTCTTGATAGATATTCAGGATTTGAATAACTCACGGGTTTTTTCTCAAGAAGCGTAACAAAAAACACAGGTCATTTTGCAATGCAAATGACATGGCAGCAGTAACAACTTACATTTAAACAGTGCCTTTAATGTAATAATACGTCGCAAGGCCTTTCACAGGAGCATTATAAACTAAAACCGGAGTGACTACACAAAGGGATTCCAGGGCAGGTGGCTTAAAGCTGGTTTAGAAAGGTGAGCAGTGAAGCCACAGGGACTTCAAAGACGTCAGATTTGATACCCTGTGCTAAGTTAGTTCATCTAAGTCAAAGCCGCACTTCTGGGCTACTGGAGAGGAAAAATCAACCAATATCCAATATCTTGGAAACGCAAAGAAAATTGATCATAATATGTATGCAAGCAGGACCAAGGAAGGGATAGCCTCAATGTTGACATGTAAAAAGTACTGCATATAGCATGGAGAAATGGATTGGTGTTGAAACAGCTAAGGCTAAAACTGCAAGAGGTTAGTATGTCTTTGCAGATTTATCCTTCAACGTGACTCACTAATGCGGCGCTGGTGTAAAAGATTGGAATTACGAGGAAGGACTGGGTGAACATGGAGAGAAGGCATCGGAGTAGAGAGCATATCGAGGTAAGGAAGTGGAAAATCAGAGTATCACTTTTAACTGCCAGAGTATGACTTGGACCCAGTAAAAGGCAAAGTTGGCAAGTCATGCTGCAGAACCTTAGTTAGCCCACACTTGGAGTATCGTGTTCAATTCTGGTCGCCACACTACCAGAAGGATGTGGAGGCTTTGAAGAGGGTACAAAAGAGGTTTACCAGGATGTTGCCAGGTATGGAGGGCATTAGCTATGAGGAGAGGTTGGATAAACTCGGTTTGTTCTCACTGGAACGACGGAGATTGAGAGGCGATCTGATCGAAGATTATGAGGGGCATGGACAGAGTGGATAGTCAGAAGCTTTTTCCCAGGGTGGTAGGGTCAATTACTAGGGGACATAGGTTTTAAGGTGCGAGGGACAAAGTTTAGAGGAGATGTGCGAGGGAAGTGGTTTTTTTTTTACATAGAGGGTAGTGGACGCCTGGAATTCGTTGCTGGAGGCGGTGGTGGAAGAAGGTACGGTAGTGACATTTAAGTGACATCTTGACAAATACATGAATAGGATGGGAACCGACACCCCGGAAGTGTAGAACGTTTCAGGTTAGACGGGCATCATGGTCGTTGCAAGCTTGAAGGGCCGAAGGGCCTGTTCCTGTGTTGTACTTTTCTTTGCTCTTTGTATATCAGGGAAATTCAACATTATTAAGGGGTGATCAATACAGGAAATGGATTGAAGTTGAAGAAAAACCCTGAAGGCATTTAAAGAATTATCAGAAGATGCTAGGGAAGCACTCTAGGATGCTTCTGTCTGGAGGAGCTAAGATTAGTGTTATTCAGGATTTTTTTATTTTTTTTTAAAGTTAGAGTACCCAATTATTTTTTTCAAAGTGGCAATTTAGCGTGGCCAATCCACTTAACCTGCACATCTTTGGATTGTGGTGGTGAAACCCATGCACACGAGGAGAATGTGCAAACTCCACATGGACAGTGACCCGGGGCCGGGATCAAACCTGGGTCCTCAGCGCCGTAGGCAGCACTGTGCCACCACGCTGCCCCGGAAATTGAGGAATAGGTACGTCACTGGCCCAACCCAGGAGAACAAGCCCACAGCCACTCTCATCCAATTTCAGACATTAGATACACCCATTTCAGTCAGGCATCAAAAAGATGGCTGCAGCACATGTGGAACTGCATCTTCAGGAAAGGAGGGTATAAACTGAAAGGATAATTATGAGTAAGGCAAGTATGAGGAGAGAGTATATTCAAGACAGAGGTTGATAGATTTCTAGATACTAATGACATCAAGGGATACGAGGACAGCATAGGAAAATGGGGTTGAGGTAGATGATCAGCCAAGACCTAGCTGACTGGTGGAGGAGCACCCTCGAAGGGCTGAATGGTCTACTCCTGCCCCTATGTTTCTATGAAAATGACAGCCTGGGTAGCTTTGTGGTGCTGATTGGTTACATAGCTTCTTGGTGCACCAATTTAGCCCTCTGATTAGAACGTTAAGTCAGGACCCGCACGCCTTATGACCGAGGCCCTTGTTTTCTCTTTTGAAGGTCTTCTGAATGTCTGAACCGGCCTGTTGGAAAGTCAGTTCTTGCCGTTTTTCCACTTCCTGCCAGCGTTGTCTGCTGTTTCGTTTTCTTTCCCAAAGTAATTTAGTTGTTTGCCAGCTCAAGTTTCAATTCCGAATGGCATTTCTTCAAATCGAGTTTCCTACTCTCCTCGATGGCCGACTGGCATCTATTTGTCATCTTCCGCCACCGTGTTTAAAAGTCACCATCGCCTCCTCGACACCTTCTGCCTGCCCACAAAAGTTCAAGAAACCCAGGCAGCGGCTACGCATCATTCACACCTTTCATTTTGTTAAAGGCCCGTGATTCAGTCTGAAACTTAACTGATCACTGCTCCTGTGGCTGCACCCACTACTTCGAACAAACACCTTTTTTTTTTGGGTGGCAGCCATCAGTGCCTGTTCATCGGAGAGGAGACATTTTAAAATTCAGGATTTTGGCATCCATTTCACAAGCACCCCAATCTAAAGCCAAACAAGCACCAAGTTGTGATCCGCCCATTGTTGGGCTAAAAGTTGGGGAAATCAGACTGAGCGCCACTCAGAGTGCGCAAAGATGCGATGACGGGCTACCAGCATAATTTGTATTTTCTACTGCCTGTTGTGCCGAGGCTGAACCAACGTGTAAACCTCTATTACATCAGAGTCGGCGTTAAATCAGAAAGGACACAAATCCCAAGTACAAAACAAATGCCTCTTGCCAAGTTCTTTGCCAAGACCATAAATAATAATTACGACATAAAAATCCTCCTTTCCTGGGGCCAGCAAGGAAATGGTTTGAACAGCTCTTTCATTCCACAGCACCAAATCATTCCTTTTGGAAAAAAAAATCTCTCCGCGAAAAGTTAGAAAGATCTAAGGAGAGCATAGCCATAGATCAGTGAGGCCATTTAGCACCACAGCCGAGACTGACCATGTCTTCACTTCCAGCAAAGGTTACTGGGCAACAATCAGGACTCTGCTTGAATTTGTTTCTTCTTAGCTTAGAAAGAGAGGGAAGGAGAGAGAGAGAGAGAGAGACGAAGGCCACTTTTCCCCCACCACCTCCTCCCCTGCCAAAGCACTAAGTCAGCATAACTTGGACTTGGAAGTTTCCTCATCCGCACAGTCGAGAACCACATCACCTGAAACACTGAACCATCTCAAGAGAGCTCAGCAATACACACTGACACGCACATGAAGGAGTTCGCCATGGCATGGATTTACTTATGCACTTTTTGCAAAATATTTTTATCTGCCCCTTTTCGCCAGAGGCAGGCGACCAACTTGCCTGCTGCCAGTGAGATTCTGTCAACGACGCTCTTTACACACAAAAAGAAACTTGGATAGTGAGCAGGCCAGACTGCTTGCAAACCCTTCGCCCTCCCTTTCACAGTCCAGGCGGGACTGCTGTAATCATAGACTTGCCAATTCCCTTCCAAGCTTTCTCCTTTCATAGCCCTTATGTGAATTAAGCAAATTAATTCACACCCTTTTCATGTATGTCCCCCATAGAAAAGATTTGATGAAACGTTGTATTTGCTCGAACCAACAACACCAGCAAAAAATATGTACCATTTTTTTCACTCGAGTGTCACACGACGGAAAATGCTTCCTCCAAGGCTCAGCTGTTTTTCTTACCATTCTTGAGGACTTTGCGTGAATACCTCATACACCACCATACTTTGCTGAAATTCTAGGGACAATAATACATTCTTGCGAGGTACTTTTAATCTCAAACATTTCTAATACATGCTGCTAGTGGAGAATGCCTCGCAGTGACCTGGAAAGCTCGATGATGGAATGCACAAGAAAAAACTTACACATACACTGACATAGCACACAAGGTTAGCTTAAGCTAAACCTGCATAAGAAACCGGTTGCGAAGACTGTGCTGGTTTCAGACAGTGGGGTAGTTGGTGGATAATATCCTAGACGCAGGACAAAATGCACAGCTCTGCAAAAAGCTCTACTGGGCAATCTCAGGAGGAGCGCATAGCCATAGCGTTACAAGCCGTGTCCTTCTGGGTGTATAAAGCGGGAGGAGGCAAGTACTGGCGTGGAAGGTGCTGAAAGCTCTTCACTGTATCTAACCCATGTTGTATCTGACCTGAGCGTATATGATGTCATCACTGGCTGTAGAGAGAGACATGCATGTTCATTTCCCAGCACTGTTACCCTTCACCTTTAGAAGCATAAAAACAAATATTTGTTAATAAAATACACAGACACACAGACACTACTTTCCACAAACTAACGTAAAATTGCTTATCAACACCAGCTTGTTTTATTCTTGCCCGCCCCCCCTGCACTGATTTGCTCCCTTCCTCTTCTGATTGTCCTGATCCACACTGGGCCACATTTACATATGACCCAAGCATCCTCCAGTACCAGGCTCAAGTGACTGTGAAGCACAGCTGAGCAGAACCCGATCCTCGTGCATGCGCTTTCCTGCAGGCCACTGTATCGGGAGGTTGAATCCCGGCTTACTTTACCCGGGGCCCACAGCTGCTGCTTCACTGGCTGAACTCAACCAATTCAACACCGTTTCGAGTTGGACACCAAAAAGCCAAGATTCTGCAACCAAACCGGGATCAACAGCGGACGCACGAAAGGCGGGTAGTGGAATTATTCGACTGGAAGGCCACATAAAGGGTGGTGGAACTGTGGAACTCTTCATTCCAAAATACTACTGAGACTCGGATGCCAATGGAAAATTTCAAAATTGTGATGGGTAGGTTTGTATTCAGGGTTAAAAAGTCAAACCGAGTAAATGGAGTTGAGTTACAGATCTGCCATGGTCTCACAGAATGGCGGGACAGGCTGGAGGGGCTGAATGGTCCACTCCTGTTCCGATTGTAAAAGAGGAACTGAGAATGGCAAAACAATTACCGTCATACAAATAGGATGGCAAATTTTGTCCTCTCACTTAGGAGGATATTAAACCCGAGTCCACAGGTGTTGAAAGATAGAATACTCACACTGAATTTACACCCTTTCAACGGAAATATATTGCTGCTTGCACTCTTCTGAACTCAAGGGCAATCCACAAAAGGCAACCAGGTCCCTTTTGTCATTCAAAGAAAAGGACATCCTCAAAACAATGGGCGCGATCCAAATGTCGAAAAGCAGCTCGCCGCGGCGCAGCGTGGCCGATTAAAGATAGAAAACCCCACTCCTGGGCTCAACCTGGCTCAATATAAAGCCTGCCCATTGTGGGCTGAATCACCTTTTAGCATATCTGCATATTAGAGCAAGACAGCTAGTCCCACTCTAATATACAGTTCCCCGAGGTACCCGAGGCTTTGGAATCTGTCCCCTTCCCCTTGGAGACCTTCAGCCATTCAGCACTGGTTCCGACAAACCTTTTGGCTAAGATCAAGTGTAGTATCGCACTTGATCAAGTGAAGCTGAGGATTTCAATGTCGATCGTGGATTGGAGAGCACGGAGGGATTGAAGACATCGAAGAAGAAACGTTTAGAGCTCTGCTGCTATTGGTGGATCTTCATGCTGGTCTAAGCCTCTGGTTTAGGCCTAACGCGGATACAGTTTAGACTCAACGTGTGAGCTATGGCTGCAGCTGCATCCCAACCACCAGGCTGGGGAGTGCGAAACACTGTCCGAGTTACAGTGAAGAAGTCGGAAGGGGAGTCGTCTGTGGATCGGAATTTCTTCATGAAGCGGGTGCTGCTCGAGTGCTGCGGGTTTCAAGCAACAGACATCTTCTGCTTGCAAGACTTCCCCAACAATGGATATTTTGACGTCACCTTCAAAAGTGTTGCAGCTTGCATCAAATTCTTGAACTTGTTTAAAGAAAACGGCAACCAGAACCCCCTGTCTATCCTGATTGCGGAGCCTCTGTTCACGCTACCGTCGCAGCAAAACCGGGTTGTTACACTACACACGTATAACCCCCACGTCCCCGTGTCTGATGTGCTTACGTTCCTCGCCAGGTACGTTGAGCTGAAAAGTAACAGCGTGCAACTGAAGGACACCTTTGGAATTTGGACAAGTGAGCACCAGGTCAAGGTGACCCTGAGAACAGACGGCGACGGAACCATCCTGCATCCCCCCTCCAGTTTCGCCATTGGAGGAAATCGAGGCTATCTCTACTACGTGGGGCAGCCACGAGTATGTCGCACCTGTGGCAAAACGGGGCAAGTTGCAGTCAACTGCAATGTCACCTTCTGTAGAAACTGCAGGCAGAAGGGACACATGACAAAGGACTGCAAGGAAGACAAATGCTGCTAGCTGTGTGGGGAGGCCGGCCATCTTTACAGGGCCTGCCCAAAACACGGGGCTACGCACGCACAAATCACCAGCGGCGGAGTCAAAAAAGCAACCACAGAGAAGATTTATGCACCCTCCATCGACAATGACACCACAGCACAGAATGCTGGAAATCAACAGAAGGGCCCTCAACAAAACGTGGAGGCTCCAGCACACCCTGACAACACAACCCCAACTTCATCTGACGAGAAAGACTCAATGGAAGAGGATGGAACGAAGAATGAAGGGGGCTGGGAAACGGTGAATAGGGACAAACTAAAGAGGAAACAAAAATAAACTGAAGAAATCCCTAATGGTGAATGGCAAAAAGCGGCCTTAGCGCCGACACCTCCTCCAATGAGGAAAAACAAGCTAAGGATCAGCCTCAAATTAAGAGGCCAAGCACCAATGTGGAACGGGATGTACAGACCCCCAGACTACAGGCAGAAAAGACAATGAAACACGCCGCTGGTTGATGGGAACAGCAATGTGACCAACGCCCACCAGACGCCGGATATTAAAAACAAGGTCACAGACCAGCTCCAGAAATAGAGCAGCAACAACCCAGGCGAAAACCGGCCTCCAACCCCAACGCCCACTGACTGCAACGACGGACGCCAGGGCTACATTACTCCCCCATTGCATCCCCGTCGAGTTCACGGGCCCAGTGCGGACCAGGACACCTTTCTCAGCCCTGCAACTGTGCAACAGTTTGCGAGCACCACCAGCATGCTGGGGAACATTCAACAGCTGGAACACCCAACTGCATAGACTCTGGACTCTGAGACTGGTAAATCTACCTTTTTAAAATGGGGTTTAAAATTGCATCTATTAATGGGCGAAGCATTAAAGGTACTTTGCGGTGTGTAGCCACACTCAACTACTAGCAAACGTGAAAGCCGACCTACTGTTCCTGCAGGCGTGCGGAATTCCTCAGCAACTACAGGCGCTGGTCGAGCTGGTAGTCCCACGGGCCATCCATCTGGTCAGGAGGAAATGACTGTCGTTCCTCCGGCCTGAGTATTCTGCTGCGGGGAGGCAACTTCACCATCTCCAACATTAAGGAGATGGTGGGCGGACGCCTCCTCGTAGCAGACGTCAAATACAAAAACGTCCCTCTCAGACTTATTAACGTGTACGCCCCGGCCGTAAGGAGTGAGCGGCTGCCAGTCCTTCAGCAACTCCCACTGCTGTTGGCCACCTCCAATCCGGTCATTCTGGGCGGTGACTTCAACTGCATCATCGATGCGGCTGGACGATCCAGCAGAGCCGACAGCAAACTAGACGCTACATTCAGACTCCTGATGGAAACAGTAAAAGACGCCAAGCTGCTCAACGTCTTCAGCAACCCTGCAGAAGGAGCGCAGCGTAGATACACATGGTCCCAGCCAGACGGGTCCGTCCGCTCCAGGATAGACTTCTTCTTTGTGTCCCGTGCTTTCAAGGTCAGGTCCACCGATGTTGAACCAGTGTTCTTCTCTGACCACTGCCTCCTACCGGTCGACTGCCACCTGCAGCAAAACCAGGGGCGGGCAGGGGGACATGGAAGCTGAATGTAAAACTGCTGACTCCTGAGAACCTCGAGGAACTTAAAAGGGATTACAAAGGTTGGAGAATCGTGAAACCCCTCTTTGAGTCTCCACATCTCTGGTGGGAAGCAATCAAGGGGAACATCAAAAGGTTTTTCATCCTCAAAGGCATTCAAAAGGTGAGAGAGAGATGAGGGGCCATGTCCAGACTCCAGAAAAGTATGCAGAATTTGCTCCAGCTGCAATCGATGGGGGTTGATGTCAAGGAGAATCTCCAAGAAGTGAAGAGCCAGCAAGCCTCGCTCTACACCTCGGAGGCCTCCAGGGTTATCTTCCATTCCAGAGTCCGCTTCGTGGAGCAGGATGAAAAGTGCTCACGCTTCTTCTTCCAAAAGTTACACAGAGAGACCTCTGTGATCAGCAGCCTGAAGGAAGAAAATGGCTCTGTAACGTCATCGCAGTCTGACATCCTGAGGATCAGCAAATCCTTTTATCCCGGACTGTATGATCTGAAGCCAACAGATAGCACTGTTTCCCAGACCTTCCTGTCGTCTATCACGGAGGTCTTAGGCGACAACGAGCAGGAAAACCTGGACAAACCGCTAACTCTGGATGAGCTGACAAAGGCCGTCAAGTCCTTTGAGACGAGTAAAACTCCCGGAAGCGACGGCTTACCGGCTGAGTTGCATTCGGCTCTGTGGGACTGGATGGGCCCAGACCTGCTGGAAGTGTACGAGAGTATGCTTCTGGACAGCAGCATGTCAGAATCCATGAGGAAAAGCATCATCACCCTCATCTACAAGCAGAAGAGGGAAAGGGAAGAAATTCGAAATTGGCGACCCATTTCACTGTTGAATGTGGATTATAAAATTCTAGCCAAGGTCATCGCCAATCGGGTCAAGTCTGCTCTGGAGTCGGTGATCCACCCTGACCAGACCTGTGCTGTACGGGGCAGGAAGATCTCTGATAGCCTTGCACTTCTCAGGGATACGATCGCCTACAGGAGGGTGGACACCTGCCTCATCAGTCTTGACCAGGAGAAGGCCTTTGACAGAATATCGCACACCTACATGATGGATGTGCTCTCCAAAATGGGGTTTGGGGAGGGAATTCGCAATTGGATCAAACTGCTCTACACAAACATCTATAGCGCAGTCTCAATCAATGGGTGGGAATCAGAAAAGTCCAGATCAAATCTGGAGTCAGGCAGGGCTGCCCTCTCTCCTCGGCCCTGTTTGTGTGCTGCATAGAACCTTTTGCCGAGTCCATCAGGAAGGATCCGGGTATAAGAGGAGTGACGATCCCAGGCAGCGGAGGCGTGCAAGTCAAGGCCTCTCTGTACATGGACGAGGTCGCCGTCTTCTGCTCGGATCCCGCGTCTGTACGCAGGCTCTTGAACGTCTGCGACCAGTTTGAACTGGCCTTGGGAGCAAAGGTAAACTGCGGCAAGAGCGAGGCCATGTTCTCTGGGAACTGGGCCGACCGGTCCTTTGTCCCCTTCACTGTCAGGTCAGATTACCTGAAGGTGCTGGGGATATGGTTTGGAGCGGCCGGGGATTGCATCAAAAACTGGGAGGAGTGCACAGCCAAGGTAAGACAGAAACTGGGCATGTGGGAGCAACGCTCTCTCTCCATTGCGGGAAAACCCTGGTCATCAGGTGTGAGGTACTCTCGGTGTTACTGTACGTAGCGCAGGTCTGGCCCATTACCCGACCCTAGGCCGCAGCAGTCACCCGGGCTGTCGTGTTGGGTGCTCTGCTACATCGACGAACCAACACGGTTGCGGATAGTACAACTCAGTTTTATTACTAACAATAACAACATCTGTAAACTGGTTACTGTGGTTCGTTCATTACCCTCTAACCTGTGGACCTAGCCCTAATACTATCTTGGAGAAGCACGCCGCACATGGTGATTGTCTGAGTGGCTTGCTGTGAGCTCTGTGCCCTGAGCTGTCTCCTGCTGGAATGAGTGGGAAGTGTCGTGTTTCCCGTTTTATAGTGTGCTGTGTGTGTGTTGATTGGTCCGTTGATCTGTCCATCAGTGTGTATGTATGTTTGCACCATGATGTTTATCTGATTATCATGACACGGGCCATCTTCAAATTCATCTGGAGATCCAAGATGGACCGTGTCCGAAGGGACACCATGTACAAACCTCTGGATAAGGGAGGGAAAAACGTACCCAACGTCTCCCTCATCCTGATGGCACCTTTGTGTCCAGCTGCATCAAGCTGGGTGTGGACCCCCAGTATGCAAACACCAAGTGTCACTATATACTGAGGTTCTACCTGTCCCCGGTGTTACGAAGGATGGGCCTGGCCTCATTGCCGCGGAACGCTCCAAGTAGTTGGACCGTGCCGTACCACCTGTCTCTCGTGGAAACGTTTTTGAAGAAAAACACCTTTGACCACAAGGCAATGAAGCAGTGGTCAGCACGTAATGTCCTCGAGGCCCTCAGGGAAAAGGAGACTGGGGAGGACGTTGGACGGTTCCCTGAGCAGACTGTCAGAGCCATCTGGCAGAACGGCTCATCACCAGAACTTACAAACAAGCACCAAGACCTAGCTTGGCTGGTGGTGAGAAGGGCCCTCCCCATGTACACCCGAAGGCTCAGCGCCGTTGCACGCTGCCCTCGGAGTGGCTGTGGGGGAAATGAGACGGTCACCCACCTCCTTGTGGAATGTGCCTTTGCAAAGAAGGTCTGGAGAGAGATGCAGTGGTATTTGTCAAGGTTCATCCCGAGCAGCTCTGTGACACAGGACTCTGTGCTCTACGGACTGTTTCCAGGGACACACACCGAGACAAACATCAATTGCTGCTGGAGGGTCATCAACTCATGAAAGACGCTCTTTGATCTGCCCGAAACGTGCTGATCTTCCAGTGCAAAGAATTGTCCTCGACCAAGTGTTGCAGACTGGCACATTCCAAGGTCCAGGACTACGTGCTGAGGGACGCACTCAAGCTTGGGGCAGCTGCCACCCAGGCGCAATGGGGAAAGACCACTGTGTAAGGTCTTACCAGCAAATGTACACTGAGGGGCGGGTAACAGTGTAAACCCCCCTCGGTCTGGGTCATTAACACTCCAATGTATAAAAGAAACATGACGATGTAAATATTTAAGAAGGAATTGTAATGTAAAGAGGGACATGTGTGTAATGCCATCCCAATTGAATGGAAGAAAGTCAAGTGGACTTTGATGGAAATGTACAGTCAAGACAATTCAAAATGTTCTGTAATGTTTATTTTAGATTTTATGAATAAAGCATATTTTTTGTTAAAAAAAACTGGTCCCCGTTTGCCACTTGTGGGGGTTTCCCAAGGGATTGGAGATTCCCAGGTGCTTGCCCTTTGTGGAGGGCGATACACTGGCACTGTTGGTGCCACCTGGACACCCCACCTGGGTGCCAGCCTGGCATTTCAAAGGTGCCCTAGTGGCACTGCCAGCTGGCAAAGGCACTGCCAGGTTAGCCATGCCAAGCTGGCATTTGGCTGGCGATTGGGCCAGCGGTGCCCTGCGCAGGTGTTGCCATTGGGCTGGGGACCTTCCCATAGTGCATCGGGGTTTGGGGATCGCATTGGGGCTCAGGAGATCTAGGTGCCATTTCAAAATGGAGTCTGACCTCTCGCTGCACTGAGGAGTTCCGGCGGGCGGAGCTCCTCGGTGTAGATAACGGGGCTATGTGCGGCCTCGTCCACGCATTGCCCCCTGAGGACCCTTATTTAATGCGAGTGGCATTGTATAGCCACGTGTTTCTCAGCGCTGCGAGCGCCAGGAAAAATGAGGCTAAACGCGCTCGCATTTAGTTGAATCGCGCCCAACAAGAGTTGGAAATACTCAGCTCTGGTAGCTTCTGTGGGGAGAGAAACAAGAGTTAATGTTTCTGGTGCAACATGACTGCATTCCTGAAGAGTCTCGGAACGCTAACTCTGGTTCTCTCTTCACAGTTGCTGCCAGGCCTGCTGAGTATTTCCAGCACTTGCCGTTTTTAGTTCAGATTTCCAGCAGCAGCCATTTTGTTTTTATTTTCACTTGATAAGGTTCACCGTGTCCATACAGGCTCACCGTGTCCATACAGGCTCACCGTGTCCATACAGGCTACCCACCATTAAGTCTAACACAGCCAAATCAGGCTCCTCCAAATCTTTGCCAGGTAATGGATCAGGAGTTGGCAAACATTTATAACCATCTGGCAACTTCACCCGCAATTACAAATTTCACCAAACAAAAAAGTCCCGTTTCATCCTTCCTGCTGAAAGAGCAATCTAAAAAAAAAATAATCACCTTCGACATTCCCTATCGAGTCAAAACTTGTTTTAAAATAAAACAAGTACCGTGTGGCTGAAGAAAAGGATGAACATAGAACATACACTGCTGAAGGAGGCCATTCGGCCCATCTAGTCTGCACCGACCCACTTAAGCCCTCACGTCCACCCTATCCCCGTAACCCAATGATCTTCATTAACTTCTGCAATTATCTCTCACCTTTTGCATCTTGGTCTCACAATCACAAAGTAAGGATATAAACACAGCAAACTTCTTCATTGTACATGACAGACATTTTGCAGGGACCGGAGTTGTGTGCTCGCCAGAGATCCTGTACACCTCAGCCAGAATACACAATGCAATTAGGTATACTTTGTGGTCATTGTAATCTCGGCAGTTATTCCTGCACAAATGATGACTACAGGTTCTTCGGTACTTAATTCCCTCCGATGTCAACATTTGTTCGCAGGTGACTCGTGGATCAGGTCCGTTTGAAAGCATTCCGCGTCAGCCATCAAATGGAACAAATGCCACTTTTACACACAATATGACGCCTCCACAATATCTCGGAGAAGCAGCCCCCCTCCTCCCCCCAGCCCCTAAGTTAGAGTGCCAGGGTAAACTTCACAATGGGCTGAAGTGCAAACATAAAGGTTTTCGTTCCGTTGGAGGAGGAGCAGAGAACAGTACCAGGGATGGGGAACTTCAGTTAGAGCAGGCTTAGAGGAGCTGGGACTGTCCTCCTTTGAGCAGAGAGGCTCGAGGGAAGATGCAATAGAGGAGTTCAAAATCATGAAGGGTCTCAGAGGTTGCGTAAATAAGCAGAAAATGTTTTCTCTGGCAGGGAGAATCGGTGATCAGAGAAAACACATATTTGAGATAATTGGCAAAGGATCTAGTGGGGAGATGGGATGATATTTCTTAAACATATGATCTTGAATGCCTCAAAGGGTGGTGGAAACAGATTTTAATGGCAACTTTCAAAAGCAAATTGGAAAATTTGAAACGGAAATATTCTCAGCGCTGTAGGAAAAATGCAGTGTGTGTCGGGAGAGGGGGACTAATTGGACAGCTCTTTCAAAGAGCTGGCATAGTCATGATAGGCTGAATGGCCCCCTTCCGGGTTTTGTCCTTCTCAGATAACTTTTCATCCCTCAGGGTGCTTCAACAAAGCTCAGCGAAGGATTCGAAAGACGTTAAGGAGCCAAGGGAGCCCCGAGGGTAATTCTGTAAAGTCGGTACGTACCTCAATGACCTGGCAATTAGACTGGCGAGCTGCATAGTGGAAGACAGTTTCCCCATTCCTGTCTGCAATGTCCAAACGAACTCCGCACCCTTCCACCAGCTCACGGACACAGTCGATATCCTCCTTCTTGCAAGCAAGGTGTAGCGGGGTGAAGCCCTCTTCGCTCTCCGTATCATTGATGCAGCTGTACAGAGAAGTGCACATTAGTCCCACTAGTCACACAATTGCACATATCAAAGAAAATCATGCATCAGCATTGAAGCAAGCGATCTATGGACTTCCATACCCAGTGAAGCAGTTGGGGCTCCTTCATTAAATGCTTTCAAGATAAAGATAGATAAGTTTCTTGAAGGATAAAGGAATAAAGGGTTATGGTGTTCGAGCGGGAAAGTGGAGCTGAGTCCACAAAAGATCAGCCATGATCTCATTGAATGGCGCAGCAGGCTCGAAGGGCCAGATGGCCTACTCCTGCTCCTAGTTCTTATGTTCTTATGATCCAGGTCTGGCAACAGCACTACATCCCATTTTTCTTGACACCATAACTTGTCAAAACCATCAGAAAATAAATTGGCATCCAGTCTGATTTTCAACTTACTTTTCTAGAAGACTTTGTAACTTTTATTCTTTTTATTGTTGTGAATTTCTTCCACATGACTAGGTTCTGGCTCCCACATGACTAGATTGTGGCTCCCTCATGTTCCGTTCAACCCCAATCTTCCCTCTCTTCCAGGAACAGCAATGCGTCTGCTCAGCTTTTATGACTGATCCAGCCTCACTGCCGCTGAAAGCCCACCTGACTGTCCCAGTCCCTATTCCATCGGCAACTCCTCGGAGGTCCTCTGCCTTTCTTTTGGAGATGCGCATTTCCCCAGTCCTTTCCCCCTTTCACGGTGTCTCCGGCTTGGCATGCCATCACTAAAATGACACACAGGATAACCTGCTCTCGAGCCCTCTATCCGCATTACCACATCACCAGCCAGCCCCGGCATCTGCGCAACCTAGAACAGGCAGAGTCAAACTCGGGGGCGCGACCCGCGGGTGGGTGTCAGGAGGGTCGCGGAGCCATCCGTCGCGGCGCTCCTGATCACACAAATCTGCGCTCAACAGCCGCAGCAGCCGGCTGTTAATAACGCCGGCTGCAAGCGGCCTTCAAAGTGGCCGCGAACATGTAAATAAAATGCGGCCGCATTGCGCAAAACTATGGCGTGGGTCGCGAACGTCGGCCGGCGTGGGTCGCGGAGGTCGGCCGGTTGGTAAAAATGGGTCCCCGGAAAAAAAGTTTGAAAAACACTGACCTAGAACACGCCAGATGTGAGAAATCGTGGCACAGTTATAGGCCCAGTTCCAGACCATCACTTATAAAAAGCAGTCACTCTTTAAAGCCATAACAAATAACCGTGAACAAAAACAGAAAATGCCAGGAATACTCAGCAGGTATCTGTGGACAGTGAGGCAAAAGTTAACATTTCAGGTCAATGACGCACAGGACTGATGAAAGGTTGTCCACGTAAAGTGTTGATTCTGTTTCTCTCACCACAGATGCTGCCCAGCCTGCTTTGTATTTTCAACATTTTCTGTTTTTATTTCAAATTTCCATCATTGGCATATCTTGCTTTTCTTTTGTTTAACTATAATCTTTGCCGGATATCTCAGAAACTGTCTTTGCTGTTACGTCGCTGATGGGAAAGTTAGAGAGCTCATTCAATAACTATTAAGAATTTATGATTTACAGCTTCTTTCCACTATTAATAATCAGCTATGCGTTGGTTCATAATGCGAATTCTGCACTAGTCCTCAGCATATCCAAACAGGGTTATTTAAATTCATTCCATGGAGCAATTATGGGCCACAAGGGCCAGGCAATGACGAACACCAACAAGAAAGAATCGAACTATCGCCTCTTGACGTTCACCAGCAATACCATCACTGAATCCCTCACCATCAAATGCTGGGGGTTATCATTAGCCAGAAACTTAATTGGATCAGCCATATAAAGACTGCGACTACAAGAGAAGGTCAGAGGCTGGGGATTCTGTGGCAAGTAACTCACCTCCTGATCCCCCAAAGCCTGTCCTCCATCTACGAGGCATAAGTCAGGAATGCGTTAGGCTGCTCTACCTGCCTGGATGGGTGAAGTTCTGACATGGAAGTGCGACTCCATCCAGGTCAAAACATTCCGTTTGATCAGTATCCCATCCGCCAAATTCAACATGCACTCCCTCCACCATCGGTGCACATCGTCATCAGTGTGTACCATATGGAGGAAATACTTTGCTTAACTTGCTCAAATTTCAAGAGCAATTTCCAAAGTCATGACCTCGGTCAGCTAGAAGGACAAGGGTAGCAGATGCATGTGGCGACCACCATCTGCAAGGCCCCCTCCAGGCCACACATCATCCTGACTTGGAACGATATCCCCATCACTTTACTGTCGCTGGGTCAAAATCCTGGAACTCCCTTTCTAACAGCACTGCGGATTGCAGTGGTTCAACAGGCAGCCTTCTCAAGGGCAATTGCGGATGGGGAATAAATGTTGGCCTCACCAGCGATGCTCAGGTACCATGACTGATTTTTTTAAAAATGCATGAAATGGCAAGATAGAGTCTCTGACTGTTCCATTCATCTCCCACCCTCTCCAAATACAATCATGCTTTCTCCTTCTGTTTGTCTTTGAAATTTAGAATCATAGAATTCCTATAGAGCAGAATTCCTACAGTGCAGAAGGAGGCCATTCAGCCCATTGAGTCTGCACCAACCCGTTGAAAGAGCACACTACCCCAGCCCACTCCCCCGCCCCATCCCTCCACCTAACCTTTGGACACCAGGGGGCAATTTAGCGTGGCCAATCTACCTATTCCGCACATCTTTGGACTGTCGGTGGAAACCGGAGCACCGGTAGGAAGCCCACGCAGACACGGGGAGAACATGCAAATTCCACACAGACAGTCACCGAAGGTGGGAATTGAACCCGGGTCCCTGGCGCTGTGAGGCACCATTGCTAACCACTGTGCCACCCATAGGCAGACTGCAAAGCCATATTGACCAAGAAAATAAGCTTTAAATTGACACTCAAAGTCTTGGTTAATACTAGGCATCACCGACAATGACTCTCATCCTCCCCTTCTCTCCATTTTTCCATCTCTCACTATCTAATGAGTAATGAATCCTCAGATCACCAAGAGTAGTGATTCCATCAATACTAAGTCCTACAACTTAATCACAGTGCCCATATGCCTTGCTAAAATTCCCTTTCTTTTTGTTTTACTCCTTCCCATTCTTTCAGAATATTCCTTTTCTCCAGTACCCGTTGTCTCTCCACCCTGACTAGGATGGATTGGCCAGTCAGCAAAGTATCCTTTATTTCAAGATAATGCTTTAGTGCAGGGAAAACAAATATTTACCACCCAAAATCAGCATTTAGCATTCATGTGCACAATGTGATGTATTTATGGGACAAACGCATCTACTCTGTTCCACTAGGGGCGGCACGGTGGCTAGCACCATGCCTCACAGCGCCAGGGACCCAGGTTCGATTCCGGCCTCGTGTGACTGTCTGTGTGGAGTTTGCACTTTCTCCCCGTGTCTGCGTGGGTTTCCTCCGGGTGCTCCAGTTTCCTCCCACAGTCCAAAGATGTGCAGGTTAGGTGGATTGGCCATGGTACATTGTCCCTTTGTGCCCAAAGATTAGGTGGGGTTACGGGGGAGTTGGCCTGGATGGGGTGCTCTTTCAGAGGGTCGGTGCAGACCCGATGGGCTGAATGGCCTCCTTCTGTGCTGTATGGATTCTATGATTTCTCTCAGCCTCAGAAGAACACCTCTACGCCTCCATTCTGCCATGCTAATTCAACCATCATTTTGAGCTCTCTGCCAACCAACCAGGTGAGTCAGTGACACAGTGGTTAGCACTGTTGCCTCACAGCACAAGGGACCCGGGTTCGATTCTGGCAAAGATCAGCAGGTTAGGTGGGGTTACGGGAATAAGGCGGTGGAGTGAAAATACATTGGGCGCTCTTTCAGAGGGTCAGTGCAGACTCAATGGGCCGAATGGCCTCCTTCAGCACTGTAGGGATTCTATGTTCAAATTTAAATTTCAGACAGGGTTACACTCGGCCAGGTAGTCACCTAGAACTAGGAGACGAGGAGAGAACAAAAGTATTAACCCATTCAGTAATTGCATGAAATGAATCATTCATAACACAATCTGAAGCTGGAGATCATTGGATATAGGAAGCTTGGGGGAGGCGGGGGTGGTCGGACATTACATACACCTACACCTGCCGAACACAAATCCTTTACCACATGATGTGATTGTGGCGGAAGCTCTCCTTCATGCTCATCTCTACGGCCACGTGTGCCAAGGGCCAGTTTGGGTGGCTTCGCAAACAGTCGGTCAGCTGTTGCACAGTGTCAACCTTCAGCACGTCCGGCGAGATCTCGTAGAACGGTCTCATCTTTGTTGCAAACTGTGAGAACACCGTTCTCGCCTCCACCTCGGAGCTCACCTGGAACAACCTGCGAAGACATAAACCACCAAAAGCAAATCATTTATAAAAGACTTAGGGCAGCACGGTAGCATTGTGGATAGCACAATTGCTTCACAGCGCCAGGGTCCCAGGTTCGATTCCGGCTTGGGTCACTGTCTGTGCGGAGTCTGCACATCCTCCCTGTGTGTGCATGGGTTTCCTCCGGGTGCTCCGGTTTCCTCTCACAGTCCAAAGATGTGCAGGTTAGGTGGATTGGCCATGATAAATTGCCCTTAGTGTCCAAAATTGCCCTTAGGTTGGGGTTACTGGGTTATGGGGATAGGGTGGAGGTGTTGACCTTGGGTAGGGTGCTCTTTCCAAGAGCCGGTGCAAACTCGATGGGCCGAATGGCCTCCTTCTGCACTGTAAATTCTATGATAATCTATGAAATCACTTGCTCCTTTCCTTCAGTCCTCCCCCCATATTTGGGCTGGCAGTGACTTTGAGGCAAGAATCCGTTATTTTCGAGAGAAGAAAAAAAAAGTTTTCTGACTCAGAAGTTTGAACTGCAGTTTTTGAACCCTCGTTACACACAGAGCTGCTTCTAAAAAGGAGCTCAAAACATTCTGCAATGCGTCTCCTGCTGGTTAAATGATCTTGTTTATACCACAGAGCAGATTCACTCAAGGAAAGGCGAAAACTGCGGCCAAACAAACTTTGTTGCTGCCAACCAACCCAGCTGCCTGCTGGCTCTGCTCTGCACCACGACTGATGTTGCTCTATGTACATCAATAGGTCCTAACAAACGACTCAGGAAAATTCAAAGCACAAAAGAATTGGAGGCATCCTTGCGCCATGGGTCGGTGAATGGTTGGGAGTGTGGGGATAAAGAATTCGCGCTCTTGACTGGAGGAATGTGACCAATGATGGGCGGCACAATAGCACAGTGGTTAGCACTGTTGTTTCACACCTCCAGAATCCCAGGTTCGATTCCCGCTTGGGTCACTGTCTGTGCGGATTCTGCAGGTTCTCCCCGTGTCTGCCTGGGATTCCTCCGGGTACTTCCGGTTTCCTCCCACCGTCCAAAGATGTGCAAAGGTAGATCGGCCATGCTAAATTGCCCTCAGTGTCCAAAAAGCTTAGGTGGGGTTCCAGGGATAGGGTGGAGGTGTGGGCTTGGCTAGCGTGCTCTTTCCAAGGGCCTGTGCAGACTCGATGGGCCGAATGGCCTCCTGCTGCACTGTAATTTCTAGGATCTATGAATGGTGCTCCCCAGGGAACTGTATCTTCGCACAGGGCAAACAGGATGACTGGAATTTAAGCCTTTACCTCAAGACCGTTGGAATTCGGGGCGGCACGTGGCGCAGTGGTTAGCACTGGGCCTACGGCGCTGAGGACCCGGGTTCGAATCCCGGCCCCGGGTCACTGTCCGTGTGGAATTTGCACGTAATCCCCGTGTCGGGGTGGGTTTCATCCCCACAACCCAAAGATGTGCAGGTTAGGTGGATTGGCCATGCAAAATTGCCCCTTAATTGGAAAAAGAATTAAAATAATTGGGTACTCTAAATTAAAAAAAAAAAGGGATGTAATTCGAGAGTCAGGAACTCATGCTTTAGTTTACCCAGGACCTGGTTCCGATTCCATCTGGAGTACAGGCTTCCATTTTGGAGACCGACCCCAGAAGAACCTTGGAAGAGCTACAAGCTCAGATTCACCAGGATGACACCAGGGCTTAAAATGATTAAATCACGAAGACATGTTGCATAAACTTCGATCGTATTCACTAGCAGACTGAATGGGTGATGTGACCCGGGTGTTTAAAATGATGAAGGAATTCAATATGGTGGATTCAGAGAAACTATTTTCACTGGAATAAAAATGTATAATTTTAAAATTGGAGCTAGGCCGTTTAGGATGTCAAATCAGGATCCATTTTTTCCAGACAAAGGAGAGTGCAAATGTGCAATACTGGAACGGTTTCTATACGACATAGGAGCGGAAGTAAGGCCATTCGGCCCATCGAGGCCACGCCACCATTCAATCATGGCTGATTTCAACTCCATTTACCCGCTCTCTCTCCATAGCCCTTAATTCCTCGAGAAATCAAGAATTTATCAACTTCTGTCTTAAAGACACTCAACGTCCCGGCCTCCACCGCCCTCTGTGGCAATGAATTCCACAGACCCACCACTCTCTGGCTGAAGAAATTTCACTCAATAGCAGGCCAAAGGCTAGGAATCCTGCAGCATGTAACTGACCTCCCGGCTCCCCAAAGCCTGTCCACCATCCACAAGGCATGAATCAGGAATGTAATAAAACCAAATTAGTACGGATGCTGGAATCTGAAACGAAAGAGAAAATGCTGGAAAATCTCAGCAGGTCTGGCAGCGTCTGCAGGGAGAGAAAGGAGCTAATGTTTCGAGTCGCTTAGACAAAGAGTCATCGGACTCGAAACGTTAGCTCCTTTCTCTTCCTACAGATGCTGCCAGACCTGCTGAGATTTTCCAGCATTTTCTCTTTCTATAAATCAGGAATGCAATGGAATACCCCCCACTTGCCAGGGTGAGTGCAGCTCCATCAACATTTAAAAGGCTAGACGCCATCCAGGACAAAGCAACCTGCTTGATTGGCACTCCCATCCCACACTCCCTTCACCACTGATGCACAGTGACAGCAATGTGAAGCATCTCCTAGGTGCACTTGTAGCACATTCCAAATCCACAACCTCTACCACCCGGAAGGACAAAGGTAGCAGACGCATGGAAACACCACCACCTGAAGGTTCCCCTCCAAGTCACACACCATCCTGACTTGGAAATATATCATGGTTTCTTCACTGTCGCTGGATCAACATCCTGGACCTCCCTTCCTAACAGCTCCGAGGGTGTTCCTGTAACACGTAGACTGCAGCGGTTCAAGAAAGCAGCGTGGCACACCTACTGCAGGGCAATTAGGGATGGGCAATAAATGCTGGCCTAATCATTGACGCCCATATCCCACGAACAAAGATAACAAAAAAAAGCTGTGGGTGCGCTGTCAACTGAATTTTTTAAAACTGAGAACAATCAATTTTGTTGAGTTTAGAGTGCCAAACAATATGGGATAAAGATTGGTAGATGGGATTGAGGTGCAGACGCACCATAGACTAATGGAACAGGCTTTCATGCTTCAAGAGGCCCACTCCAGTTCCTATGCCCTGAGATTTCTAAATGTAACATGGGCTTACAAGACAAAATACAGTTTTTTTTAAAAAATAACCAAAGGAACAGTGCTGGAATTTGGGCTCGTGTCCAGCTCCAATAGATAAGAGAAAAGGTCCATTTTGTGATGATTCCCGTAACAGCCTCCCCTAACAGGCGCCGGAATGTGGCGACTAGGGGCTTTTCACAGTAACTTCATTGAAGCCTATGTGTGGCAATAGGCGATTTTCATTTTCATTATATTGAACCTACTTGAAACAAGTCTGAAAGAGCTGCATGACGTAGATTTTGTCCTTCAGATGAAAATGTTAAACTGAGGCCGCACTAGCCTGTTTCAAAGGAGCTAAAAATTCATGTCACGATGCAAAGATTTTCAAGGTTGATTTTGCACTGAACAAATTGGATACACTAGAAATGCCTTTTAAGCTATTGAATCTTCGGTGAGGCAGGATGTCCAAGTACAGTTTTTTTGGATTCCATAGGTGTGTACCACTGAGCCTTAGGTTTTGCATGGGAAGGTTAAATCTATGTGGCAAATAAATTGTGTCCCAAGTTACTGACATTAACATATCTGGTGCTCAGATTTGGATCTATCCAGCAGCTAAACAACGGTGCCACGAGCACCCAATCATACAATCAGGATAAACCAGTGAATCAGAAACCTAAGTCCTAATAGGACCGAGTTACCTCTCCGCAAGGGCTTTAATGCTGCATGTTATTCTTCTGCTTCCAGTTGCACAACCCTGAAAAAAGCTGGACAAATTCTGGCACTGGGACCAACTGCCAGAAGTCAGGCCAACACTAATTGTGCCAGGGCAGCACAGTGGCGCAGTGGTTAACACTGCTGCCTCATGGCGGCGAGGTCCCAGTTTCGATCCCGGCCCTGGGGCCACTGTCTGTGTGGAGTTTCCACATTCTCTAGTGTCTGCGTGGGTTTCATCCCCACAACCCAAAGATGTGCAGGGTAGGTGGATTGGCCACACTGAATTGCCCCTTAATTGGAGAAAAAATAATTGGGTACTCAAAATTTATTTTAAAAAACACTGCTGCCGAAGGCACGGAGGACCCGGGTTCAATCCTGGCCCCGGGTCACTGTCCGTGTGGAGTTTGCACATTCTCCCAGTGTCTTCGTGGGTCTTGCCCCCACGACCCAAAGATGTGCCAATTTGGTGGGATTAGCTGAGCTACCTTGCACCTTAATTGGAAAAAAAAATGATTGGGTGCTCTAAATTTAAGAAAAAAAACACTAATCGTGCTAGAGTGGTCATTGCCAACCTCGCTCTTTGCTTCCACAACCATTCACAGCGAGCAGAGAAAAGGAGAGGAGCCGGTGGCTTTTGGCAAACCGCAAAACAGTGAGGGATTTTCCCAAAACTTAAATAATAATAATCGTTTTTAGTGTCACAAGTAGGCTTACATTAACACTGCAATGAAGTTACTGTGAAAATCCCCGAGTCACCACATTCCGGCGCAGGTTCGGGTACACGGAGGGAGAATTCAGAATGTCCAATTCACCTAAACACCAGGAAATTGGATTGGATTTGTTTATTGTCACGTGTACCGAGGTACAGTGAAAAGTATTTTTCTGCGAGTTGCTCAACAGATCATTAAGTACATGAAAAGAAAAGGAAATAAAAGAAAATACATAATAGGGCAACACAAGGTAGACAATGTAACTACATAACACCGGCATCGGATGAAGCATACAGAGGTGTAGCGTTAATCAGGTCAGTCCATAAGAGGGTCATTTAGGAGTCTGGTAACAGCGGGGAAGAATCTGTTCTTGAGTCTGTTCGTGCCTGTTCTCAGACTTTTGTATCTCCTGCCCGATGGAAGAGGTTGGAAGAGTGAGTAAGCCGGGTGGGAGGGGTCTTTGATTATGCTGCCCGCTTTCCCCAGGCAGCGGGAGGTGTAGAAGTAGGTGAAATGGTGAAAAAGGGAAAACGAAAGAGACTTATATTGCTGTAGTGCTTTTCATGATGTCAAGATGTCCTAACCATTGAGCCTCGAGGTTAAATCTACCTCCCCATTCATTTGCAGCCCAGGTAGCCGATGTTAACCTGTCTAGCATTCAGAGTGGTCATCCAGCAGTGAAACAACGGTGCCTCACCACCAATGAAATGCAGTCACGGCTACAAAGCAGGAAACGGGGCAGCCAATTTGCACACAGCAAGCTCCCAGAAACGGCAACGCGACAACGACCAGATAATCTGCTTCTCGGTGAGGTCATTTGGGGGATAGATACTGTCCTGGGCGCAGGAAGATCTCACCTGCTCTCTTTGAATTTCTTTTTACCTCCACCTGAAAAGGCAGGGAGGATTTGACCCCCCTCCCCGACCCCCTCATCCAAAAGGTGCATCACTCCCTCGCTCGATCTCTGGAGTGCCAGTGCAGATTTTCAAGCTCAAGTTGAATCACATGCAGCTTGGACTGCAACCTGGCCTTCGTAAGCAGGTATTAGCATCAGAGCTAACGCTTGGGATGTGGCATGTCTCGGGCATGTGCTATAAAACAAGCCATGATAATCCATAATAAATTATAACACTGTGCAGTCAGCTACGCTGAACCTGGAAGTAATTCAAAATAGTTCTGGTAGCCTAGCATTCTTAAGCGTTGGATTCTCTGAAGCACTTGCTCAATAGACACAAGAAACATAGATAATAGTAGAATTTACAGTGCAGAAGGCCATTCAGCCCATCGAGTCTGTCCCAGCCCTTGGAAAGAGCACCCTACCTAAGCCCATACCTCCACCCTATCCCCACACCTCCACGCTACCCCCGTAACACCACCTAACCTATTTTGGACACTAAGGACAATTTAGCGTAGCCAATCCACCTAACCTGCACATCTTTGGACTGTGGGAGGAAACCCACGCAGACACAGGGAGAACGTGCAGACTCCGCACAGACAGCGACCCAAGCCGGGAATCGAACTTCGGACCCTGGAGCAGCGAAGCAACTGTGCTAACCACTGTGCTACCGTGCACACTCATTTTCTTTTGGTTTAAAATATCCATTGCACACTCGGTTGTATTGAACTAGTTAGAGGAACGAATGTCAATAAGCAAACGGCTGGATTCTGATACAGGGAAGAGGAACAAAGACAGTAGGTGAAGCAGGAAGTCTTTCATTACCACAGAGGCCGAGAGTTCCTCTTTGAGTTGCAAGAAAACAAATAAGGGGAAAGCCTGCCCTCCTCCATAATTAATGATTCACTAACAAAATGGTTAGAACAAAGAGGCTTTTGAAAGTGTGGTTTCTGTTGTTGCTATTTTGTTGGTGAGTCATTGACTGCGGAGGAAAACAGGCCTGCTATCATTTGCTTCAAGACAGATTTTTCAAGCGCTGTCAGAAAGGCAAATGTATTCACGTAGTGTATTGTTTTTTTTTTTAATTTGCGAAGGTTTGTCCACTGCTTCCACACGGGTTTGTGCGACCATTTCTGCCCAAGGGTTTTAGAAAATTGCCTTATATCAAGAGTGAACACTTCCAACATTGTTGCACCTCCGAACAATGAACTCCCCACAGCTGTGGGTGTACTGCTCATCAATAGGTGGCGCTCACTTCAGATGAGGTGCTGAAGCTACTGCCTCAGGACAATGCACAAAATGTCCCTTTACAGCAGGGCTATTCAACTGAAGGTTGTGACTAACCAACAACCTGAGTGAGACTGGGGTCCAAAATGATCTCAAAAGGCTGGAATTCTTTAATAATAATAATCTTCATTCTCATAAGTAGGCTTACATTAACACTGCAATGAAGTGACTGTCAAAATCCCCTCGTCGCCACATTCCGGCACCTGTTCGATCTCACAGCGGGAGAATTCACAATGTCCAGTTCACCTAACAGCACGTTTTTCGGGACTTGTGGGAGGAAACTGGAGCACCCGGAGGAAACCCACGCAGACACGGAGAGAACATGCAGACTCCGCACAGACAGTGACCCAAGCCGGGAAATCGAACCTGGGATCCTGGCGCTGTGAAGCCACAGTGCTAACCACTGTGCTACCGTGCCACCCAATTTAGTCCATTGTTTTAATGATGACACAGGGCAGCACGGTGGCACAGTCGGTAGCACTGTTGCCTCACGGCACCGATGTGCCAGGTTCAATCCCGGCCCCGGGTCACTGTCCGTGTGGAGTTTGCTCATTCTCCTCGTTTTTGCACGGGTCTCGCCCCACAACCGAAAGATGTGCAGGGTAGGTGGATTGGCCACGCTAAATTGCCCCTTAATTGGAAAAACAAAAGAAATGGGTACTCTAAATTTATTTTTAAAACTTTTTTTAAGTTTTAACAATGACATTAAACTGAGCGAGTCAAACCCTTTATTAGCGGAGAGAATTTCAAAGCATTGCACATTCATTAATGACTTCAAGTAGCTCGGTTTCAACCCCAAATTCTTCAAAATCTAATTAAAATCTGTTCCTTTCTTTTTTCGGTTATTCAAATTTAAGCTTAATAAAGATATTTATTAGGGTTAAGCGACAAGCATGACCAGCAATACTCCCATCAAATTTTAAACATTACTCTTTGATTGTATAAAACACGCATTTTTGTTTTTGGGCAGCATGGTAGCACAAGTGGATAGCACTGTGGCTTCACAGCGCCAGGGTCCCAGGTTCGATTCCCCACTGGGTCACTGTCTGTGCGGAGACTGCACATTCTCCCCGTGTCTGCATGGGTTTCCTCCGGGTGCTCCGGTTTCCTCCCACAGTCCAAAGAAGTGCAGGTTAGGTGGATTGGCCATGATAAATTGCCCTTAGTGACCAAAAAAGGTAGGAGGGGTTATTGGGTTACGGGGATAGGGTGGAAGTGAGGGCTTAAGTGGGTCGGTGCAGTCTCGATGGGCCAAATGGCCCCCTTCTGCACTGTATGTTCTGTGTTTTTAAATTCCAGCTAGTTTTTACAGGTTTTTCTCTGTCACGGTTAGGCAATGTGAATCGAAAGGCCTCCCACATTCTAAAGGTTATGTGAATTGACCCCACACTAAACAAAACCAGAACGGGAGGAAAGATTTGAAGGTCAGACATGGCGCAAACAGACAAGTTGGTGTTTCGGTGCAGATCTGACACCAGAATGGATCCGGTGAAGGGTCCTTACCCACGCCACCGATCTAGCGCTTTCATTTTCCAATATTTCTTCCCTCGCCTTCAGAGCTTACTAATGGGCAGGTATGACAAACCCGGTTTCTTCGTGACTGGAAATCTTTCACCTCGTGGGTTCAATTCACACTCCAGGTGCCCGAGCACGAAAGCTAGGCGGACACGTCAGTGCAGTACTGAGCGAGTGCTGCACTGCCGCTTTTCGAATGCCTTGTTAAGGTGACACCCTGCTGACCCGCTTGGGTTGTGAAATATCCCCAGAGTGTAACAGGACCCATGTAGAAAACCTAAATCTTATTGCAGTTTTTGCGATAGCCATTCTGAAATGTTTGCAATGTTCCTTCAGGTATTTTATGAAAAAAGCATTTTTTTGCGGGAAAAGGAAATCCCATGACATGGTTCGATGAAGAGCAAGGGAACTCTTCCCTGTGTTCTGGAGAATATTTATCCCTCATCCAACTTCTCTAAAGCCAGATGATCTGATCAAAATTGGCTGCCACATTTCTTTACATCAAACCAGCGGCTATTGGGTGGCACAGTGGTTAGCACTGCTGCCTCTCGGCACCAAGGACCCGGGTTAGATCCCTTCCCCGGGTCACTGTCCGTGTGGAGTTTGCACATTTTCCCCCTGTCTGCGTGGGTCTCATCCCCACGACCCACAAAGATGTGCAGTGTAGGTGGATTGGCCATGCTAAACTGCCACTTAATTGGAAAAAATAAAGAATTGGGTACTCTAAATTTTTTTAAATCAGGGGCTACACTTCTAAAACACTCGATTGGCTGTAAAGCTCTTTGCAACATCCCAAAAATCACAAAAGACGTTACATATGGTGAATGCAGATTCCCACCTTATCTCTGCTTGCATAACTGTTATGAATGACCTCTATATCACTTCCGGGTGCGGCGATGACCAGCTGAGTCGCACGTTTCGGCAGCTCCCTGTGAAACGGACTTTTGGGCTCTTGATAGGAGCCCCAACGGCAATTTTGACGGCTAAAAACACTGTGCGGTAAACCAGAAGGGAATCCCCCCTGGATACGGATGGAAAAAGGAGGAGAGAGTGGCCAGATTGCAGTGGATCCTTTAGAACAGCGGCAAGGAAGGCAAGCAAAAACCAAGATGGCGTCGGAAGGTGGCAGTTTAACATGGGGCCCTGAACAACAAGAGTTCTTGAAATGCTGTGTGGAAGAGATCAAAAAGGAAATGAAGAAAGAGCTGTTGGCCCCGATACTACAGGCGATCGAAGGGCTAAAGGAGGAACAAAAGACCCAGGAGCGGGAGCTTCGGGTCGTGAAGGCAAAGGCAGCCGAGAATGAGGACGATATACAGGGCCTGGTGGTGAAGACGGAGACGCAGGAGGCACATCAGAAACGATGTGTGGAAAGGTTGGAGGCACTGGAAAACAACGCAAGGAGGAACAACCTGAGGATTCTTGGTCTTCCTGAAGGTGTGGAGGGAGCGGACGTCGGGGCATATGTGAGCACGATGCTGCACTCGTTAATGGGAGCGGAGGCCCCGGCGGGTCCGTTGGAGGTGGAGGGAGCATACCGAGTGATGGCGCGAGGACCGAGAGCAGGAGAAATTCCCAGAGCCATAGTGGTGAGATTCCTCCGTTTTAAGGATAGAGAAATGGTCCTTAGATGGGCGAAGAAAACTCGGAGCAGTAAATGGGAGAACGCGGTGATCCGCGTTTATCAAGACTGGAGTGCGGAGGTGGCGAGAAGGAGGGCGAGCTTTAATCGGGCCAAGGCGGTGCTTCATAAAAAGATAAAATTTGGAATGCTGCAACCGGCAAGACTGTGGGTCACATATCGAGGGAGGCACCACTACTTTGAGACGGCGGATGAAGCGTGGACTTTTATTGTGGAAGAAAAACTGGAATGAGCGGGTTATTAAAAAGAACGTTCGAACAAAGTGGTGGGGCGAATGTGGGGGGCAAAGAGGGGTTTTATGTACTAATCCTGCGATGTGGTAACTTTTCTCTCTCCCACAGGTGGTGATGGGGGAGGAGGGGAGGTGGAGGAGATGGGGCGTTGGCCATTGGGGGCGGGGCCAAGGGAGAAGCGCGGGCTTGGTTCCCGCGCTATGATAATCATGGCGGGAATAGAGAAGCAGGAAGGAGGGGGCGTCGCACGGTGCAAGCCGAGGTCACGGGGGGAAGCCGAGGTCAGCCAGAGTTTGCTGACTTCTGGGAGCAACATGGGGGGAGTAATTACGCGAGCGGGGGATCTAGCGGGGGGGGTGGGAGGGGGGAATTACTGGGTTGCTGCTGCTGGGGAGAGGGGGGAGCTGGTATGGGAGAGGATGGGCGGGGGGGCACCGCCTGGGGGAGATACCGCTGCATTGGAACCGGGTGAGGAGCTGGAAAAAGGTGATGGCTAATCGACAAGGGGGGGGGGGTAGGAAGCCCCCCAACTCGGCTGATCACGTGGAACGTGAGAGGGCTGAACGGGCCGATAAAGAGGGCACGGGTACTCGCACACCTTAAGAAACTTAAGGCAGATGTGGTTATGTTACAGGAAACGCACCTGAAACTGATAGACCAGGTTAGGCTACGCAAAGGATGGGTGGGGCAGGTGTTCCATTCGGGGCTAGATGCGAAAAACAGGGGGGTGGCTATATTAGTGGGGAAGCGGGTAATGTTCGAGGCAAAGACTATAGTGGCGGATAACGGGGGCAGATACGTGATGGTGAGTGGCAAACTACAGGGGGAGACGGTGGTTTTGGTAAACGTATATGCCCCGAACTGGGATGATGCCAATTTTATGAGGCGGATGCGAGGACGCATTCCGGACCTAGAGATGGGAAAGCTGATAATGGGGGGAGATTTTAATACGGTGTTGGAACCAGGGCTGGATAGGTCGAAGTCCAGGACTGGAAGGAGGCCGGCAGCAGCCAAGGTACTTAAAGATTTTATGGAGCAGGTGGGAGGTGTAGACCCGTGGAGATTTAGCAGACCTAGGAGTAAGGAGTTCTCGTTTTTCTCCTATGTCCATAAAGTCTACTCGCGAATAAGACTTTTTTGTGCTGGGTAGGGCATTGATTCCGAAGGTGAGGGGAACGGAGTATACGGCTATAGCCATTTCGGATCACGCTCCACACTGGGTGGACTTGGAGATAGGGGAGGAAACAGGAGGGCGCCCACCCTGGAGAATGGACATGGGACTAATGGCAGATGAGGGGGTGTGTCTAAGGGTGAGGGGGTGCATTGAAAAGTACTTGGAACTCAATGATAATGGGGAGGTCCAGGTGGGAGTGGTCTGGGAGGCGTTGAAGGCGGTGGTTAGAGGGGAGCTGATATCAATAAGGGCACATAAAGGGAAGCAGGAGAGTAAGGAACGGGAGCGGTTGCTGCAAGAACTTTTGAGGGTGGACAGACAATATGCGGAAGCACCGGAGGAGGGACTGTACAGGGAAAGGCAAAGGCTACATGTAGAATTTGACTTGCTGACTACAGGCACTGCAGAGGCACAATGGAGGAAGGCACAGGGTGTACAGTACGAATATGGGGAGAAGGCGAGCAGGTTGCTGGCACACCAATTGAGGAAAAGGGGAGCAGCGAGGGAAACAGGGGGAGTGAGGGATGAGGAAGGAGAGATGGAGCGGGCAGCGGAGAGAGTGAATGGAGTGTTCAAGACATTTTATAAAAAATTATATGAAGCTCAACCCCCGGATGGGAGGGAGAGAATGATGGGCTTCTTGGATCGGCTGGAATTTCCCAAGGTGGAAGAGCAGGAAAGGGTGGGACTGGGAGCACAGATCGAGGTAGAAGAAGTGGTGAAAGGAATTAGGAGCATGCAGGCGGGAAAGGCCCCGGGACCGGATGGATTCCCAGTCGAATTCTATAGAAAATATGTGGACTTGCTCGCCCCGGTACTGACGAGGACCTTTAATGAGGCAAAGGAAAGGGGACAACTGCCCCCGACTATGTCTGAAGCAACGATATCGCTTCTCTTAAAGAAGGAAAAGGACCCGCTACAATGCGGGTCCTATAGACCTATTTCCCTCCTAAATGTAGATGCCAAGGTAATGGCAATGAGAATAGAGGAATGTGTCCCGGGGGTGGTCCACGAGGACCAAACTGGGTTTGTGGAGGGGAGACAGCTGAACACGAATATACGGAGGTTGTTAGGGGTAATGATGATGGCCCCACCAGAGGGAGAAACGGAGATAGTAGTGGCGATGGATGCCGAGAAAGCATTTGATAGAGTGGAGTGGGATTATTTGTGGGAGGTGTTGAGGAGATTTGGTTTTGGAGAGGGGTATGTTAGATGGGTGCAGCTGTTGTATAGGGCCCCAGTGGCGAGCGTGGTCACGAATGGACGGGGATCTGCATATTTTCGGCTCCATAGAGGGACAAGGCAGGGATGCCCTCTGTCCCCATTATTGTTTGCACTGGCGATTGAGCCCCTGGCGATAGCGTTGAGGGGTTCCAAGAAGTGGAGGGGAGTACTTAGGGGAGGAGAAGAGCACCGGGTATCTTTGTATGCGGACGATTTGCTACTATACGTGGCGGACCCGGCGGAGGGGATGCCAGAAATAATGCGGATACTTGGGGAGTTTGGGGATTTTTCAGGGTATAAATTGAACATGGGGAAAAGTGAGTTGTTTGTGGTGCATCCAGGGGAGCAGAGTAGAGAAATAGAGGACCTACCGTTGAGGAAGGTAACAAGGGACTTTCGTTACCTGGGGATCCAGATAGCTAAGAATTGGGGCACATTGCATAGGTTAAATTTAACGCGGTTGGTGGAACAGATGGAGGAGGATTTCAAGAGATGGGATATGGTATCCCTGTCAATGGCAGGGAGGGTGCAGACGGTTAATATGGTGGTCCTCCCGAGATTCCTCTTTGTGTTTCAGTGCCTCCCGGTGGTGATCACGAAGGCTTTTTTAAAAAGGATTGAAAAGAGCATCATGGGTTTTGTGTGGGCCGGGAAGACCCCGAGAGTGAGGAAGGGATTCTTACAGCGTAGCAGGGATAGGTGGGGGCTGGCACTACCGAGCCTAAGTGAGTATTATTGGGCCGCTAATATTTCAATGGTGAGTAAGTGGATGGGAGAGGAGGAGGGAGCGGCGTGGAAGAGATTAGAGAGGGCGTCCTGTAGGGGGACTAGCCTACAGGCTATGGTGACAGCCCCATTGCCGTTCTCACCGAGGAACTACACCACAAGCCTGGTGGTGGTGGCTACACTGAAGATTTGGGGACAGTGGAGACGGCATAGGGGAAAGACTGGAGCCTTGGGGGGGTCCCCGATAAGAAACAACCATAGGTTTGCCCCGGGGGGAATGGATGGGGGATATGGAATGTGGCAAAGAGCAGGAATAACGCAACTGAAAGATCTGTTTGTGGATGGGAAGTTTGCGAGTCTGGGAGCGCTGACCGAGAAATATGGGTTGCCCCAAGGGAATGCATTCATGTATATGCAACTGAGGGCTTTTGCGAGGCAACAGGTGAGGGAATTCCCGCAGCTCCCGACACAAGAGGTGCAGGACAGAGTGATCTCAAAGACATGGGTGGGGGATGGTAAGGTGTCAGATATATATAGGGAAATGAGGGACGAAGGGGAGACTATGGTAGATGAACTAAAAGGGAAATGGGAAGAAGAGCTGGGGGAGGAGATCGAGGAGGGGCTGTGGGCAGATGCCCTAAGCAGGGTAAACTCGTCGTCCTCGTGTGCCAGGCTAAGCCTGATTCAGTTTAAGGTATTACACAGGGCACATATGACTGGAGCACGGCTCAGTAAATTTTTTGGGGTGGAGGATAGGTGTGCGAGGTGCTCGAGAAGCCCAGCGAATCATACCCATATGTTTTGGTCATGCCCGTCACTACAGGGGTTTTGGATGGGGGTGACAAAGGTGCTTTCAAAAGTAGTAGGAGTCTGGGTCGAACCAAGCTGGGGGTTGGCTATATTTGGGGTTGCACAAGAGCCGGGAGTGCAGGAGGCGAGAGAGGCCGATGTTTTGGCCTTTGCGTCCCTAGTAGCCCGGCGCAGGATATTGCTAATGTGGAAAGAAGCCAAGCCCCCGGGGGTGGAGACCTGGATAAATGACATGGCGGGGTTTATAAAGCTAGAGCGGATTAAGTTCGTCCTAAGGGGGTCGGCTCAAGGGTTCACCAGGCGGTGGCAACCGTTCGTCGAATACCTCGCAGAAAGATAGACGGAATGGGAAAAAGAAGGCAGCAGCAGCAGCCCAGGATCGGGGGGGGGGGGGGGGGGGGGGAGGGGTGGGGGTGGGGGGGGGGGGGGGGGGAGGAACCAGAAGGACTCTCAGGGTTGTTAATATATACTGTATAGTATGTATAGGTCGTTGCTACAGATAATTATATATTGGACTGTTAAATTATATTTTTGGAGAGTGTTACTTGTGACAAGCTAGTCTTGGGGCTAGTTTTCATTTTTGTTATTTATTATTTATTCATTTTTTGTTTATAAAATGGGTCATTGTTATTTGTGTTGTTATAATATTGTGTAAAGGATGCACAATGTACTGTGTTGGTTGACCAAAAATTTTCAATAAAATATTTAATTTAAAAAAAATGAATGACCTCTATTCAAACGACACATCCTACAGATTTTGCTACATTCCGTGGTGCAATGCAGGGATTTTCCACTCAACACTCCAGTGGGCCCAAAATATGACTAGACCTCCACTTCACAGTGTGGATTTGATGGTGATGATCCTAATCAGCAGGGCACACACGTGCAACAGAAAATACATCCTCCCCACAGGGGGGAAAAAAACAGTTCAGACCAGTATTCTTATTTCCCCGTTTTACTAGTGTTCCATTTTTAAAATACACAAGATCAGTTCAGACCAGTATTTTTACTTCCCCATTTTACTGGGTTTTTTGGGCGATTCTCGTGTTCCTGTGCTGAACGGGAAGGGGCGCAATCCAGGATTCACCATGTAACACACACAAACCTGTGTCCTGGGAACTGTGCGGTTCCCGGGATTGCCGATCACTGGAAGAAAGTTGCTCACCTGAAAGCATTCTGAGGTGTTCTGGGGCTGATAAGTAAGCAGTCCCAGGACTGTGCCGTTCGATAGAGCACCACTCGACCATCATCCATAACTCTGCTGTGCGCCGCATACTCAGACAGGGGTACCTCCCGCACACGGTAAGGGTTGGCAAAGAGGTTGGTTACGTTATTCAGTGTCTCTACCAAACGACCAAAGAACTGCATCCCGACAATCACCTGCAAGCGGGGGTGGGGGATGGGGGGGGAATCGGGGGAGAAGTGATGGTGGGTGCAGAGGTATGAGGGGGAACAAAAATTGGTTATCAATTCTTTTTCACTCTTGATTTCAAAATGCTCCACAAAGCTTGCGTAATGAAAGATTGCATTTTTATATCACCTTTCGCAACATTCCAAAGCCAATGTAGTACTGGTGAAGTGCAATCAATTTAGTAGCCAATTTACACACAGGGAGGTCCCACAAACTGCATGGTGATAATAACTAGATTATGTGTATTATTGATGCTGATTGAAGGATAAAGGCTGTTCAGAACACCAAGGGGAACTCTCATGTTCTGCTTCCATGCGATCTTTTATGAACATGGGCAGCATGGTAGCACAGTGGTTAGCACGATGGCTTCACAGCGCCAGGGACCCGGGTTCGATTCCCGACTTGGGTCACTGTCTGTGCTGAGTCTGCACGTTCTCCCTGTGTCTGCGTGGGTTGCCTCCGGGTGCTCCGGTTTCCTCCCACAAGTCCCAAAAGACGTGCTTGCTAGGTGGATTGGACGTTCTGAATTCTCCCTCCGTGTACCCAAACAGGTGCCGGAATGTGGCGACTCGGGGATTTTCACAGTAATTTCATTGCAGTATTAATGTAAGCCTACTTGTGACAATAAAGATTATTATTTCTTTTTTAAATAGGAGGTCATTCAGCCCCCTCGAGCTTGCTCCGGCATTCAATAAGATCACGGCTGATCTGTTTGTGTTGAGTTCCTGCATTCCCCATCTACCCCCCGATAACCTTTGATTCCCTTGCCCAACAAGAATCCCATCCACCTAAGAGGGCAGGCGGGGGCACGTTTCAACATTTCAGCTGAAAGATCCACCTCCCACAGTGCAGCACCTCCTCAGCACTACACCGAGATGGCCAAGCCTTGATTGTGTGTTCGGGTCTGGGGTGAAATTCAAACCCACAAAACTTTAGGGGCAAGAGTGCTACCAAATGAGCAACAGCTGACACATGGAATTATCGGGCGAAAGTCATAGATGGATTAACAAACAAGGTGTAAACACAAATGAAGGAATAGAAGGTTAAATTGATGGGATGAGAAAGTAGTCGATGAAGTAAATGGGATGGGACGAGGCTCCTTTGTAGCATAAATCGTGGCCAATCCACCTACCCTGGTGAGACCCACGCAGATATGGGAAGAATGTGCAAACTCCACACGGACAGTGACCCAGGGCCGGGATCAAAACCGGGTCCTCAGGGCCATGAGGCAGCAGTGCTAACCATTGTGCCCCATGCTGCCCTGTCGGCAAACTTTTGTAATTCCTGGCTTCAACTCTATTTCCATTTTCTTTATCAGAAGTGCTTATGACTTTCGGCGATTTACCAGGAGCTGAAGGAAGAGAAGGAGACCTCGGTGGAGGAGTTAAAGGGCAAGTGGGAGGAGGAGCTTGGGGAGGAGATAGATGAGGGTCTGTGGGCTGATGCCCTGAGTAGGATTAATTCTTCCTCCTCTTGCGCCAGGCTCAGCCTAATACAGTTCAAAGTTACTCACAGAGCGCATATGACAGGGGCGAGGTTGAGTAGGTTCTTTGGGGTGGAGGACAGATGTGGGAGGTGCTCGGGGAGCCCGGCAAACCACGTCCATATGTTCTGGTCGTGCCCGGTGCTGGATGGGTTTTGGAGGGGTTTTGCGGGGACTATGTCCAAGGTGGTGCACGCCCGGGTCAAGCCGAGCTGGGGATTAGCATTATTTGGGGTATCGGACAAGCCGGGAGTGCAGGAGGCGAAAGAGGCCGGTATTCTGGCCTTTGCGTCCCTGGTAACCCGGCGGAGGATTTTGCTACTGTGGAAAGATGTGAAGCCCCCTAGTGTGGAAGCTTGGATCAATGACATGGCAGGGTTCATCAGGCTGGAGAGGGTAAAGTTTGCCTTGCGAGGGTCTGTGCAAGGGTTCCTCAGGCGGTGGCAGCCATTCCTAGACTATGTCGCAGAGCGATAGGAGAGGTCAGGAGCAGCAGACCAAGGGCGGGGGGGGGGGGGGGGGGGGGCGGGGGGTTCTTGTGGGGTGGCGTTTGGATGAAGGTGGGGGGTTTTCCTTATTTGTGTTATTAAATGTTATATGGGGGGTTATTGTATATGGGGGAAATCCAATGTATAATTTCTGATTGTTGTGTTCTTGTTTCTTTCTTCTTGTGGGGGGGGGGGTTGTTGAAAATTTGTTGAAAAATCTGAATAAATATATATATTTTTTTTTAAGTGCTTATGACGTGAGAGGGGCTATAGTAGGTTAACGTAACAAAGGGTCCAAACCCCGGATAGCACAAATCTTCACCCTTGGTGTTGGCCTATGTTCTCCCACCTTAAGGAATGTGTCTTCCCACCATTTCAGTTTTCAATTTTGTTTTTCCAATTCCCCACTTCCCTCACGTTTTCCTTGGGCCGGCATCATAACATTCTGCACATTTCCACCGTATCCCCGAGATGATTTTACTTCCTATTTTATGGCCATCCTGGTGTGTGAACACCGAGGGGATGAAACAGTTAAAAGCACCCTCTCGCGGGCTGCGGCCATCCCTCGCTGATCTTGGGAGACACACCACGGCAGTCTGAATGTAATTCTTTCTGATTCAGCCCTCCGTGGCTCCACTGCGATGACCCAGATTTGATTTGCTGACTGGCTCCCTGCAGTATCGCTGCCCACCCTACCTCCTGTGAGACTCGCACTGTTGCTCCTCTATCCTGTGTCCCCACATCACAGACTCATAAAAACAGGGGGGCAAAGAAAAGTGGAAACTCCCGGCAAAGCTGATGGAAGACCACCGACCTGAGAAGGTGTATCCCTCTCCACAGACGCTGCCTGGTCTGCTGTGCACTTCCAGCCTTTTCTACTTCAACACAGGTTTCCAGCATCTGCAGAATTTCACTCTTCTCGTCATATATTCTCCTATCTGTTCAAGATAACACAAGGTGGCAGGCGCCCAGACAGTGAGAGCATGTGGAAATCAGATTTAGTGAAATCCAATTTGCAGCAAAGCCTTGGCACATTAGCGTTAAAGGTTTTAAATAATTTTTAATTCTATTATACTCACACGATTACAGATTACAGGTAATCTCTCCAAACCAATCAAATTCTAATTCAGAGAACCTATATTGTTGGAAATGAAAGTTCAGCCTGCCTGCCCACAAACTGAGTGTGATGTGCATTTTTCTCGTATATGCCGAAGGCCAATAAGAATAGAAAGTCATGGGTCTACGACAATTTTCATCTATACAGCACCGATAACATAGTTTAAATGTCCCAAGGTACATTATAAAGCAAAATTAAATACCAAGGAGAAATTAGTGCTAATATTCAAAAGCTGGCTTCAGGGGACACCCAGGAAGCACTTCCTGAGCCACTCAAGGACCCTTGTAAAGAAGGAAAGAGAGGGAAAGGGACAGAGAGATTTTAGGAGAGGATTCCTACAGTGCAGAAGGAGGCCATTCGGCCCATCGAGACTGCACTGACCATCTGACAGAGCAGACTACCTAGGCGCACTTACAACCCCTATCCCCGTAACCCCACCTAAACGCTTTGGACACTAATGGGTGATTTAACATGGTCAATCCACCTAACCTTCATATCTTTCGACTGTGGGAGGAAACCGGAGCACCTGGCGGAAACCCACGCAGACACGGGAAGAACGTGCAGACTCAACACAGTCACCCAAGGTCAAAATCGCACCAAGGTCTCTGGCCCCGTGAGGCACAGTGCCACCTTGTTGCCGCTTTGAAGGGTTTAGAGTCTTGGCAGCTACTTAAGGCAGGCATAGGCACAGCTCCTTCCCCACAGCTTTCTAGACTCAACGGCTCTCCCTCGGACTGATCTATTCCCTGTAAGAACACTATTCATGACGCCCTATGCTGCTCTTGCTCATGCTTTGTTTGGCCCTTGTTCCGCACTGTAACCAATCACTATTGGTTGATGTACCATTTGTCAATGTACGCTGTTGATTATTCTTTTTGTCTACTATGTACACACTGTGTACGTTCCCTCGACCGCAGGAAAATATTTTTCACTGTACTTCGGTACAAGTGACAATAAATCAGTCAATCAATCAACAGTAGTGATTAAAACCAGGCCAGGGTTAAAGGAGTGTTTAAATAATTCATTGATGCAATGGGCAGCATGGTAGCATAGTGGTTAGCACAGTTGCTTCACTGCTCCAGGGTCCCAGGTTCGATTCCTGGCTTGGGTCACTGTCTGTGCAGAGTCTGCACGTTCCCCCCGTGCCTGCGTGGGTTTCTCCGGTAAGCAGGTCATCCCCATCAAACTCCACTCCCCGAGTCCTTTTGGTTGAAAAATTGGTCTTAGAATGAGGAAAGAATGGGGGGGGGGAACAGACAGACATAACAAATTTTTTTTTTGAAGTGTAAAAGTAAGCTCGGACATGCTAATTTTCCTATCTGTACACACCCAATCCTTGCTATGCAAATAAAACAACAAAATACAAAATTAGAAAGATTTGCTTGAGGTAAAGGCATTTTGTAGATAAATTGATCATGCTTGCTTGGTTTTTCAAATCAATTCTACAATCAAAGAGAAGCTATAAAAGCTGCAGGGATTGCTTTGAATCACAGCAATCCAATTGAAGATTTAAAGCACTTTGCGATGACCTTAAAGAGACTACGTAAATGCGAGCTGATGTTCTTCGGAGAGTTTAGAACTGAAGTTGGACGAGCCGGGAGTGCAGGAGGCGAAAGAGGCCGGCATTCTGGCCTTTGCGTCCCTGGTAGCCCGGCGAAGGTTAATGTGGAAGGAGGCGAAGCCCCCTAGCGTGGAGGCCTGGACAAACGACATGGCTGGGTTCATAAAGTTGGAAAGGATTAAGTTTGCCTTAAGGAGGTCTGCGCAGGGGTTCTACAGGCGGTGGCAACCGTTCCTAGACTACCTCGCGGAGCGTTAGAGGAAGGTCGGTCAGCAGCAGCAACCCTGGAGAGGGGGGGGACGGGGGGACGGGACGAGAGATTGCTTGAGGGGACGGACGAGCGGGGGATAACATGGAGGGTGGGGGAAACTGGCACGAACGGGCGAGAGCCAGTGTATAAAGCTCTGTAAATATATCATCTTACCATGTATATATCTTGCTCAGGGCGATTTTGTGTTATTTTGTTACGGGAGGGGGGGTTTATTGTTTGTAAGGGGAAAAATTTGTTTTGTTTTGTTAAAAAACTTTAATAAATATATATATATTTTTTAAAAAGAACTGAAGTTCACTGGAGTGTAGCATAAATCAAAGTGGTTATTGGTTGGTTTAGTTTTGATAGCACTGGGCTGTCTCCTGGGTTGTTTTAGACTGTCGTTCTGAGTGTTCTGATTATCCAGGACCCGTGATCAGGAAGCAGCCAGCTGATAAAAATGTTCTAAATCTTCCTTCACCCAGTCTGAATCTAATCACCTCTCACATGCCAAAACGCAAACTGTCCAGGGTAATGCTCTGGGGTCCCGGTTTCGAATCCCACCACCGCAGATGGTGAAGTTTGAATTCCATAAAAATCCAGAATTAAAAGTCTAAATGACCATGAAAGCGTTGTCGATTGTGACAAAAAAAATCCATCTGGTCCTCAGGTAAGGAAATCTGCCGTCCTTACCTGGTCCAGCCTACATGCGACTGTAGATCCACAGCAATGTGGTTGACTCTCGAGTGTCCTCTGAAATGCCACTTAGTTCAAGAGCAATTAGGGTGGTGAAGCGCCCCTTTCTGGAAAGGTAGGGTGCCATTTTGAATAGGTCTAGAGACACCTTTGGGAGTGGTAAGTTGTCTTTGAGATTGTTAAAAGTAGACACGAATGCACGTAAAAAGTGGATAAACCAATTGGAATTGTTAAGTCAGCGAGGGAACTGTTAAGGGAACTGTCAAATGAACTGTAAAGCTGTTAAGGAATTTAAATCACCTGACCTTTAAATAAGAAAGTCCGCAGGTTTAAAAAAAATCCAGCGCTTGCAATTTCACTGTCTGTTCACAACCCGAGGGCTATCATTATAGGATTTCTGCTGCATGACTGAATTCACAACCTACCATTTTTACAGTAGAATTTAGTTTGATTGATAACTTCAAGTGGTTATAAAGTCTTTATGGGGCTGTGAGTACAAATGTTTGTTGTTATGAGTGAATATGTTGTTCGATGCATTTAAATCCATTGTCCCAATCCACATCGCTCATGAATGAATTTGAAAAATGGACCAATATCTACAATATGTGCAGTCACGCTCAAAGGGTACATGCTCCCCCGCATAACATTTCCCTTTGATACCAGCTGGCCCTGTAAGGTATTTACCACTCCATGTCATACTCCGCTCCTGTGAAGTACTGCTTGGAGCAAGGGAAAAGCAGAAAAAAATGCTCTCAGCAAAAATAGCAGGCAGCTTTGTTTCCAGGCAACTAACACCAGATTTCTAGAAAGAGGAGTGTGTTTAGTCGACAACAGATAATTCAGATGCCTCCACGTTCGTTAAGAATATCATCCAACAGTCTATCCCCAGCTGGCTCAAAACCGCTAGGTTTTTACCAGGGCACCAGTTGGCAATGACGTTACTCTGAAAATCCCCTAGTCTCCACACTCCGGCACCTGTTCAGATACAGAGGGAGAGTTCAGAATGTCCAATTCACCTATCAGCACGTCTTTCGGGACTTAGCTCATACAGTGCAGAAGGAGGCCATTCAGCCCATCGAGTCTGCACCGACCCACTTAAGCCCTCACTTCCACCCTATCCCCATAACCCAATAACCCCTCCTAACCTTTTTTTGGCCACTAAGGGCAATTTATCATGGCCAATCCACCTAACCTGCATGTCTTTGGACTGTGGGAGGAAACCGGACCGGCACCCGGAGGAAACTCATGCAGGCACGGGGAGAACGTGCAGACTCCCCAGTGACCCAAGCCAGGAATCAAGCCCGGGTCCCTGGTGCTGTAAAGCAACAGTGCTAACCACTGTGCAGGTTAGGTGGGGTTGCGGGGATAGGGTAGAGGAATCAGGCCTGGGTAAGGTGCTCTCTCGGAGGGTCGGTACAGACCCGATGGGCTGAATGGCCTCCTCCTGCACTGTGGGGATGCTGTCTGACTCCAGGGCAATCCTGGAGGGTTGGCAACCCCTCATCCTCCACCCACTTAAGGCCCAGGCAGCCATTTTGACTGGATTTTATCAGCTGACCGGCAAAAGGGGGATCTTAAAGCCATAGTTAAAGCACATATTATCTATTTATTTTAATTAACATTAAATTGTCTGGAATGTTCCTGTCGCCCGTTCACATCCATCCCACTTGCCAGTGATTCCCATGACCAGAATACCTTCCCTCGCAACAGCAAGCATTTAATAATGTAATTTAATTCCGAGAGGCCGAGCCCAGACCCGATTCCCCTCCCCTAGAACATTCCTGAGACGCTTACCTTCAATCCGCCTCCCTCTCGCTCAGTCCCGCCCCCCGGCGGCGCCGCCTGACTGACGGCCGCCGCGCCCAATAGGCGGTCAGCGTTTATTCCCGCCCTCTCTGCCCAGTCTGACTGACAGCCGCTGCGTCCAATGGGCGGCCAGTAGCTATCCCCGCCCCCTGGCAATCGGTGACTGACAGCTGCAGTATCCAATGGAGAGGCCAGTAGCTGACCCCGCCCCCTGGCAATCGGTGACTGACAGCCACCGTGTCCAATGGAAAAGGTCAGCTTCGATCCCTGTCCCCCGCGCAACCGGTGACAGACAGCCGCCGCGTCCAATGGGCGCCCGACGCTGATCCCCCTTCTCCCGCCCGCCCCCACGCAGCCAGCCAACGGCGCGCGGGGTTCCGGGACTTCCGGTGTCAGGTGACCGCCCTCAGCCGGACATCCGCCCGCTCGGTCGGCGTGCCGCGTTACCATATTTGATACAGGCTGAGAGCAGGCAACCCAAAGTGAGAGCCACCCTGGCAATGGGCTGCTCAGGAACCAAAGATTAACCCCTCCTCGCCCCGACAAACACAGGAAAAACAAAACATCCTGCAGGAAGTTACACATCACATGGGTTTATTAGTTAGAAAATAATATTGGAGGTAGCGAATTAAGATCTTTGATTGCATTCACTCAAGGGCAATTTGGGAGGTGCCATGAATGTAGAAACTGCTATTGTACTGTATGTTTCATCGTCTGCGGCAGTAGTATTTTAAAATCCCTGGTTTAAAACACATACAGGCAGTATGCCTGCTAGAGCTGTAATTAAAGAGTCGTAAAAGGTGAGGTCATGATTGATGTCCAACCTCGTTGTGTGCGAGGCTTAGCCTGATCCAGTTCAAAGTGGTTCATAGGGCTCATATGACTGTGGCCTGGATGAGTAGGTTTTTTGAGAAAGTGGAGGATAGTTGCAGACGCTGTGGGGGAAGTCCAGCAAATCATATACATATGTTCTGGGCGTGTCCGAAGTTGAGGGGATTCTGGCAGGGATTTGCGGACATCATGTCAGAGGGCCTGGAAGAGAGGGTGACTCCGAGTCCGGAAATATTTGGGGTATCGGAAGATCCAGGGGAGGGGGGAGGGAGGCCGATGTCCTGGCTTTCTCCTCCCTGGTGTCCCGGAGACGGATTTTGCTGGGATGGAGGGACTCGGAGCCTCCAAAGTCAGGCGTATGGGTTAGCGATATGGCAGGGTTTCTCTGTCTGGAAAAAATTAAGTTCGCCCTGAGAGGTTCAACCCAGGGGTTCGCCAAGAGGTGGCAGCCATACATCGACTTATTTAAGGAAAACTGAACATCAGCCATAAGGGGGGGAAGAAGGGAAAAGTTGGGGGGAGGAAAATGGGAGGCATGGTAGTGTAAGACAAGGACAGGGAACTTAATATACGGGTAATCAGGAGATAGGGCGGGGGGGGGGGGGTAGTAGGGTATGTTATTTTAATGTTCTTGCGTGTGTAGGCCCGCTCGGTCATTTAAGAATTGTTAAACTGAAAATTACAAATGCTTCAATAAAATATTTTCTTTAAAAATGATTGATGTCCAACCACTTACTTGGTTACAGATAATGGCGTTGTGGTTTGATTGCTGGAGATTACCTGGAGTGTAGGTCATTTGTGGGGAAGTTGTGTTTAGTCCCAGCTAAGTAGGTCATGGAACTTAATGGGATACAGATTATGTAATTAATTGGAGGAGCCAGGTCTGTCCGTAGTTTTGCACTCCGTTATACAATTTGACGTTGAACATGTTTTCCCAAATACTTTTTGGCTGAACAGTTTGCCATAGGATTTGATAGGGCAGCACGGTAGCATAGTGGTTAGCACTGTTGCTTCACAGCAGCAGGGTCCCAGGTTCGATTCCCGGCTGGGTCACTGTCTGTGCGGAGTCTGCACGTTCTCCCCGTGTCTGCGCGGGTTTCCTCTGGGTGCTCCGGTTTCCTCCCACAGTCCGAAGATGTGCGGGTTAGGTGATTGGTCATGCTAAATTGCCCTGAGTGCCCAAAAAATGTTAAGTGGGGGTTACATGGATGGGGTAGATACGTGGGCTTCAGTAGGGTGCTCTCTGTGAGGGACGGCGCAGACTCGATAGGCCGAATGGCCTCCTTCTGCACTGTAAATTCTATGATCCTATGATCTATAATATCTGTGGAGAGAGAAGGGAGCTAACGTTTCAAGCCTGAATGGCTTTTTGTCAAAGCTTTGACAAAGAGTCAGAGTCAGCCAGGCTCAAAATGTTAGGTCCCTTCTCTCTCCACAGACGCTGTCAGACCTGCTGCGATTGTCCAGTATTTTCTACTTTTGTTTAAGATTCCTGCATCCTCAGTAATTTGCTTTTATTTTGCCATAGGATTTGAATCTGACAAGGCAGAAGTGTTCTGGATCTGCTCTTGAAAGGGTCTCTCTCTAAAAGTATCGACACAGAAGACCACAAGTAAACCTGTTGTGTTGACTTAAATAATCAGTGACCTTTGAACTGTATTGGGTTGTTTAATTAGAATTGGAACACGATCACGTGAGACGTCGCAATGTGAAGCCCGCCCATTGTGGGCGGGATCACCTTTTGGTAAATGGGCATATTAGAGCGAGACAGCTAGCCTCACTTTAATATGTAGTTCCCTGAGGCAACCAAGGCATTGTGGGCTATTCCCCTTCACATTGAAGACCTTGGGCGAGCGTCGTTCAGTACTGGTTCTCACAAACGGAGACCACATGGCACTTGTGGGCTCTCCCAGGGGATTGGAGGCTCCCAGGTGCTTGCCCTCTGGGCAGGGTGGCATCCTGGCATTTCCAGCCTGGCTGGTTAACTCAAGTTAACCTTTTAAAAACAAACATTGAATATCTTAACACCCATTAGTTCAAAGATAACCCCAAAAGACGACAACACTAAATAATCCTTCAAACTGTTCCTTTAAACATCCAAAAGACTTTTTCAAAAATAACATATTAGGTTACATTCAATATATTTATACTCTTTGGATTCAACAGACCAGCTCTGTGTTTCTTCCTGCAGCTCACAGCAAAACACACAGACACAGACAAGCCTAGGGGCTGTTTAGCACAGGTCTAAATCGCTGGCTTTGAAAGCAGACCAAGGCAGGCCAGCAGCACGGTTCAATTCCCGTATCAGCCTCCCCGAACACGCGCCGGAATGTGGCGACTAGGGGCTTTTCACAGTAACTTCATTTGAAGCCTACTTGTGACAATAAGCGATTTTCATTTCATTTTATTCCCAGCTGCCTTCTCAAACTGAAACTCAAAAAGCAGAAGTGAGCTCAGCTCCCCCCCCCCCCACCCTCTGACATCACTTCAGTAATATGATCAGCTCCATTTCTTAAAGGTACATTGCTTAAACATCCATTTCTTAAAGGTACTCTCACATGACACACCAAATAGGTAAAAGGTAGCTAAATATTAAGCCCCTGTCTTACTAAATACCCATTCTAAATTCACTCATAACCTCAGGTCATCTCAAAACATACAGCTTACAAAACAGCAACGCACAGCACAAATTCTACAACATAAAAACACATAATTCAACAGAAACACAGAAGAACCTGATAGATTAAAACAAACACTTTGACAAGAGAGTGTCCAAGGACAGGGCAGGCTCCATGGCAACAGCATCGCAATGACATGGTAATATCAAGGCACCATTGTTCTCAATGTTGATAACAGCTAAGTCAGCAAGAAGTCAGTTCAAGCCGGTCGCGATAACAGTATAGAATTGCATTCCACATACAAGAATTCATTTATGAAACATTTCAAGTTAATGTTGCACATTAAAGACTGACAGCTAACGTCAAAGAACAAAGAAATGTACAGCACAGGAACAGGCCGTTCGGCCCTCCAAGCCCGTGCCGACCATGCTGCCCGACTAAACTACAATCTTCTACACTTCCTGGGTCCGTATCCCTCTATTCCCATCCTATTCATGTATTTGTCAAGATGCCCCTTAAATGTCACTAATGTCCCTGCTTCCACCACCTCCTCCGGCAGCGAGTTCCAGGCACCCACTACCCTCTGTGTAAAATCAAATCAAATTCATTTGATTTTAACCCAAACCAATTAGGATTACATAGGGGTGTAGATAGATGGCTAAAGACTGATATGATTTAGTATAACCATGATAGTCCGTACGGCCATCTTTATCCTGGATCATTCTATACTTTGATCTAACTCGCTGTCTCTATTTTTCATATTTTCACTTTCCCACTCTAATTCTTGAAGTAAACGCAAACTGTTTGCCGTAAGCAAGAAAATCATTTCTGTATCATTTGAAAGTTAAATTGTGTACAAATTACTTCTCTTTGCGTCCTTTTGCATGCCAGACTTATTAGAGAATAAGATTTAAGTGATTCTCAATTGTGATCAAATAGAAGACAATAAACGATTCTTATTTCCACCCGAGAAGTGTTAACTCAAATTTCTACTGAGTTTTAGTGTTCGCAAGTGCCACTAGATCCGCATGGTAGATCTCTACACCCATCCCAGGACGTGATGGCCAAGGAAGGTGCGTTCATAACGCAGCCAAAACATGTTGAGTGTTGACGTGTAAAATCCTTCCAAACACGTCAATGGCTGGCGGTAAGAGCGGGAGAGACTCCTGGTCAGTCACGCTTGATGCAGAGTGCGGCCCCTCTAGCTATATAAGCCCCTGGTGACAGACTAGTGACCTGTCCAGGAATTACTGGCTATAGAAACAGCCAAAATCTGCCCTCGTTGCAGGAAGAGAATTGGAATAGATTGACGCGTCACTTTCCAAATGACATAACTCAACAAAATGATGATGACAACTAGTACTTTCATTAGTCGTTCATAGAATGTGGGTGTGACTGGAAAGGCCTAGTAGCATGTCATAGCCCTTGTTAGGCCACTTCAGATTGCAGTTAGAGTCAACCACATTGATAAGGGCCTGGAGTCACGTGTAAGTCAGATCAGGTCACAATGGCCAATTTTCTTCACTGCAGGATATTGTTGTGCTCTGCGACCTTGCCGTTGCAATGATGCACCCAGAACTGCTGGTGATTTAACTAGAATGATGGTTTATTGATTAACACGTGGAAAGATAACAAACAGAATGCTTTGCAGACTAGGCTACTATTTGAGTTTCGTGAACTCTCCTGAAACTACCCAACGTGCGACTGACCTGTTGTACGCCTTACTACCAACTGGGGATAGTCGGATGTCAAATGACCGATGTCTGACGCCACCAGCTGGTTGGAGGTCGCATTGCTAATTATGTACAATATTATTCACAGGCTTATCACCACAGATTGGACCAGATGAATCGATCTTTACCACATCTTCATGGACACCTTTTGCTGATGCTTGCTTTTTAATTCCAGGTTTATTTGACTAATTTACTGAATTTAAATTTCCCCAGGTGCCATGCTGGGATTTGACCTCAGGTCCTGCATCAGTAAAATCCCGGCCTTGAGATCGCTGTACCTTTAAAAAAAAGATGTTTTCCTAATTAAGGGTCAATTTAGCATGGTCAACCCACCTATCCTGCATATCTTTGGGTTGTGGGGGGCGAGATCCATGCTGACATGGTGAGAATGTGTAAACCCCACAGGGGCAGTGGCCCGGGGCCGGGATCGAACCCGGGTCCTCCACCATGAGGCAGCAGTGCTAACCACTGTGCTACCACGCCGCCCAATGTCGCAGTACCTTAACCATTTTGCTACCATGCGCCACCAACCACCCCCCCCCCCCCAAATTTTAGGGGATTTTAGGGGCGGCACAGCAGCACAGTGGTTAGCACTGTTGCTTCACAGCATCAGGGCCCCGCGTTCGATTCCCGGCTTGGGTCACTGTCTGCGCGGAGTCTGCACGTTCTCTCCGTATCTGCGTGGGATTCCTCCGGGCGCTCTAGTTTCCCCTCAAAAGTCCAAAGATGTGCGGGTTAGGTGGATTGGTCATGCTAAATTCCCCGTCGTGTCCAAAAGTTAAGTGGGGTTGCTGGGTTACGGAGATGGGGTGGAGGTGTGGGCTTAGGTAGGGTGCTCTTTCAGGGGCCGGTGTGCACTCGATGGGCCGAATGGCCTCCTTCTGCATTGCAAATTTATGAAAACTCTGTCGAAAGCTCACTTTCAGTTGCCCGCTTGAAGCTCTAATATTTCCTTCATCGCTGTTATTCCCGAAAGCTAATTAACTTAATTTTATTACTCAATATCAGGACATTCCATTCAACATTCATTTAGCATGATTATATATTCACCCATAGTTCAGCAAACAAATCCATTACCTTAAACCAAGCCAATCTGATAAAATTCCCAACAATGCTGTGCAACTAAGGTTTACATTACACACAAAGCAAAGATCAAGGTGTAGATCAGTGGGTCAAAACAAAAAGGGCGGGAATGCTTAATGAAAAGATAAGGATAGTATGGGCAAAGAGAGACGTCACGGCGGTGGTGGATTTGCTGGGGCTGGTTTAGCACAGGGCTAAATTGCTGGCTTTGAAAGCAGACCAACGCAGGCCAGCAGCACGGTTCAATTCCCGTACCAGCCTCCCCGAACAGGCGCCGGAATGTGGCGACTAGGGGCTTTTCACAGTAACTTCATTTGAAGCCTACTTGTGACAATAATCGATTTTCATTTCATTCATATACTTGGGGATTTACAAAGAATCAGCAGCCTCGACTAACAAATGCAATTCCCGGCAGTTGTATGATTTACTGCATTAAGCAAAGCAGAGATAACCCTTCCTCTACCCTGGTAACGACAAGAGACTGTACCGCATTCTTAAAATAAAAGAAAGACTTGCATTTATTTACCATCTTTCACAACATCAGGACATTCACAAAAGACTTTTTGAAGTGTGGACACGTGTGGACGTGGGCAATGCAACAGCGAATTTGCACACAGGAAGAACAACACCGTGATATTGTCCAGGTGTTCCACTGTTTCTTTTTATATTAATAATCTTTAATAGTGTCACAAGTAGGCTTACATTAACGGGTGGGATGGCGGATGCTTTGGCTTCTGTCTCATTGCCGGCTCAGCAGTGGATCCTGTTGAGTTGGAGGCAGGCGGCACCTCCCAGAACTGCAGTGTGGCTGGGTGATTTGATGGCACCTCGAGAAAGTTAAGTTCACGGCGAGGGGGGGGGGTGACATGTGGCGCAGTGGATAGCACTAGGGCTGTGGCGCTGAGGACCCAGGTTCGAATCCCGGCCCTGGGTCACTGTCCGTGTAGAATTTGCACATTCTCCCCATGTCTGCATGGGTTTCACCCCCTCCACCCAAAGATGTGTAGGTTAGGTGGATTGGCGACGCTAAATTGGCCCTTAATTGGAAAAAAATATATAAATATTTGGGCACACTAAATTTATTTATAAAAAGTTCACGGCGTGAGGAGCGATTGGCGGGTTCAATCGTAGATGGCGTCCGTTTATATTACATTTCAAGGATCTTAGCTGTTTGGACGGGGGAGTTCTATTGGGGAGGGGGTGGTTATAATGGTTTATATGATTGTTGTGGTCGTTGATGCGCGTTTTTCTTTGCTTCATTGATGTTTGTTTATAAAATGTTCAGAATGTAATAAAAATATTTTCAAAAAGAAACAGGTTTCTTCGCGCCTCTTGTTGTGGCCACTAAATTGGCGATGAGGATAAAAGTGGAGCTACAGATGACGCTGCTAACTGCTTGGAGCAAGGTCACCACGACTCGTAGTAGTGGAATAAAGTTTGCACTAATTTCAAAATGCCGCTCTTTCAGAGACTGGATGTTTTCGATGCAAGCGGAGAAGGTTGGATAACCCACACGAGACCTATGGGGGGCGGGACCAATTAGCCTCCCCATGAGCCTTGTGGAATTCCAGCTGAGGGGCGGGGGCCCATCGCCGGAGTAATGAACTCCGGCAATAAAAGCTCGTCCCGAATGGGAGCCGAGCAGAGTAGTCCCGGCTGGGACCTCAAGTGTATTGTGGAAATAGTTGTTTCCTAATCAAAACAAGTTTCTTCTTTCCTCTCGTTGTGGACTCCTCTTTTTTTTAAAAATATTTTATTGAAAATTTTTGGTCAACCATCACAGTACATTGTGTATCCTTTACACAATAATGTAACAGTATAAATAACAATGACCTGTTTTATAAACAAAGAATAAATAATATATAACAAAAACTAAAACTAAAACTAAATGGCAACTGCCTTGTCTCAGATAAACACTCTCCAAAAATATGATTTAACAGTCCAATATACAATTATTTATAGCAACGACCTATACATATTATACATATATATGAACAACCCTGAGAGTCCTTCTGGTTCCTCACCCCCCCCCCCCCCCCCCACCCGGGGCTGCTGCTGCTGCCTTCTTCTTTTCCATTCCCTCTATCTTTCTGTGAGGTATTCGACGAACGGTTGCCACTGCCTGGCGAACCCTTGAGCCGATCCCCTTAGGACGAACTTAATCCGTTCCAGCTTTATAAACCCTGCCATGTCATTTATCCAGGTCTCCACCCCCGGGGGCTTGGCTTCCTTCCACATCAACAGTATCCTGCGCCGGGCTACTAGGGACGCAAAGGCCAAAACATCGGCCTCTCTCACCTCCTGCACTCCCGGCTCTTGTGCAACCCCAAATATAGCCAGCCCCCAGCTTGGTTCGACCTGGACCCCCACTACTTTCGAAAGCACCTTTGTCACCCCCACCCAGAACCCCTGTAGTGCCGGACATGACCAAAACATGTGGGTGTGATTCGCTGGGCTTCTCGAGCATCTCGCACACCTATCCTCTACCCCAAAAAATTTACTGAGCCGTGCTCCAGTCATATGCGCCCTGTGTAACACCTTAAATTGAATCAGGCTTAGCCTGGCACACGAGGACGATGAGTTTACCCTACTTAGGGCATCCGCCCACAGCCCCTCCTCAATCTCCTCCCCCAGCTCTTCTTCCCATTTCCCTTTCAGCTCATCTACCATAATCTCCCCCTCGTCCCTCATTTCCCTATATATATTTGACACCTTACCGTCCCCCACCCATGTCTTTGAGATCACTCTGTCCTGCACCTCATGCATCGGGAGCTGCGGGAATTCCCTCACCTGTTGCCTCGCAAAAGCCCTCAGTTGCATATACCGGAATGCATTCCCTTGGGGCAACCCATATTTCTCGGTCAGCGCTCCCAGACTTGCGAACTTCCCATCCACAAACAGATCGTTCAGTTGCGTTACTCCTGCTCTTTGCCATATTCCAAATCCCCCATCCATTCTCCCCGGGGCAAACCTATGGTTATTTCTTATCGGGGACCCCACCAAGGCTCCCGTCTTTCCCCTATGCCGTCTCCACTGTCCCCAAATTTTCAAAGTCGCCACCACCACCGGGCTTGTGGTGTATTTCTTCGGTGAGAACGGCAATGGGGCCGTCACAATAGCTTGTAGGCTAGTCCCCCTACAGGACGCCCTCTCCAATCTCTTCCACGCCGCTCCCTCCTCTTCTCCCATCCACTTACTCACCATTGAGATATTGGCGGCCCAGTAGTACTCACTTAGGCTCGGTAGTGCCAGCACCCCCCTATCCCTACTACGCTGTAAGAATCCCTTCCTCACTCTCGGGGTCTTCCCGGCCCACACAAAACTCATGATACTCTTTTCGATCCTTTTGAAAAAAGCCTTCGTGATCACCACCGGGAGGCACTGAAACACAAAGGAATCTCGGGAGGACTACCATTTTAACCGCCTGCACCCTCCCTGCCAGTGACAGGGATACCATGTCCCATCTCTTGAAGTCCTCCTCCATTTGTTCCACCAATCGCGTTAAATTTAACCTATGCAATGTACCCCAATTCTTGGCTATCTGGATCCCCAAATAACGAAAGTTCCTTGTTACCTTCCTCAGCGGAAAGTCCTCTATTTCTCTGCTCTGCTCCCCTGGATGCACCACAAACAACTCACTTTTCCCCATGTTCAGTTTATATCCTGAGAATTCTCCAAACTCCCGAAGTGTCCGCATTATCTCTGGCATCCCCTCCGCCGGGTCCGCTACATATAACAACAAATCATCCGCATACAGAGATACCCGGTGTTCTTCTCCTCCTCTAAGTACTCCCCTCCACTTCTTGGAACCCCACAATGCTATTGCCAGGGGCTCAATCGCCAGTGCAAACAATAATGGGGACAGAGGGCATCCCTGCCTTGTCCCTCTATGGAGCCGAAAGTATGCAGATCCCCGTCCATTCATGACCACACTCGCCACTGGGGCCCTATACAACAGCTGCACCCATCCAACATACTCATCTCCAAAACCAAATCTCCTCAGCACCTCCCACAGATAATCCCACTCCACTCTATCAAATGCTTTCTCGGCATCCATCGCCACCACTATCTCCGCTTCCCCCTCTGGTGGGGGTATCATCATTACCCCTAGCAGCCTCCGTATATTTGTATTCAGCTGTCTCCCCTTCACAAACCCAGTTTGGTCCTCATGGACCACCCTCGGGACACAATCCTCTATCCTCATTGCCATTACCTTGGCCAGAATCTTAGCGTCTACATTTAGGAGGGAAATAGGTCTATAGGACCCGTATTGCAGCGGGTCCTTTTCCTTCTTTAGGAGAAGCGATATCGTTGCCTCAGACATAGTCGGGGGCAGCTGTCCCCTTTCTTTTGCCTCATTAAAGGTCCTCATCAGTAGCGGGACGAGCAAGTCCACATATTTCCTGTAAAATTCAACTGGGAATCCATCCGGTCCCGGAGCCTTCCCCGCCTGCATGCTCCTAATTCCTTTCACTACTTCCTCTATTTCAATCTGTGCTCCCAGTCCCACCCTTTCCTGCTCCTCCACCTTGGGAAATTCCAGCCGGTCCAGAAAGCCCATCATTCTCTCCCTCCCATCCGGGGGTTGAGCTTCGTATAATTTTTTATAAAATGCCTTGAACACTCCATTCACTCTCTCCGCTCCCCGCTCCATCTCTCCTTCCTCATCCCTCACTCCCCCTATTTCCCTCGCTGCACCCCTTTTCCTCAATTGGTGGGCCAGCAACCTGCTCGCCTTCTCCCCATATTCGTACTGTACACCCTGTGCCTTCCTCCACTGTGCCTCTGCAGTACCCGTTGTCAGCAAGTCAAATTCTACGTGTAGCCTTTGCCTTTCCCTGTGCAGTCCCTCCTCCGGTGCCTCTGCATATTGCCTGTCCACCCTCAGAAGTTCTTGCAGCAACCGCTCCCGTTCCCTACTCTCCTGCTTTCCTTTATGTGCCCTGATTGATATCAGCTCCCCTCTAACCACTGCCTTCAGCGCCTCCCAGACCACTCCCACCTGAACCTCCCCATTATCATTGAGTTCCAAGTACTTTTCAATGCACCCCCTCACCCTTAGACACACCCCCTCATCTGCCATTAGTTCCATGTCCATTCTCCAGGGTGGGCGCCCTTCTGTTTCCCCCACCTCCTTTCCTTCCCCCACCACCTCCTGTGGAAGAGAGAAAAGTTACCACATCGCAGGATTAATAACATAAAACTCCTCTTTCCCCCCTTTTTACCCCCCTCTTCGCCCCCCATACTCGCCCCACCACTTTGTTTCAAACGTTCTTTTTTTTTAAAATAACCCGCTCATTCCAATTTTTCTTCCACGATAAAAGTCCACGCCTCATCCGCCGTCTCAAAGTAGTGGTGCCTCCCTTGATATGTGACCCACAGTCTTGCCGGTTGCAGCATTCCGAATTTTATCTTCTTTTGTGAAGCACCGCCTTGGCCCGATTAAAGCTCGCCACCTCCGCACTCCAGTCTTGGTATACGCGGATCACCGCGTTCTCCCACTTACTGCTCCGAGTTTTCTTTGCCCATCTAAGGACCATCTCTTTGTCCTTAAAACGGAGAAATCTCACCACTATGGCTCTAGGAATTTCTCCTGCTCTCGGTCCTCGCGCCATCACTCGGTATGCTCCCTCCACCTCCAGCGGACCCGCCGGGGCCTCCGCTCCCATTAACGAGTGCAGCATCGTGCTCACATATGCCCCGACGTCCGCTCCCTCCACACCTTCAGGAAGACCAAGAATCCTTAGGTTGTTCCTCCTCGCGTTGTTCTCCAGCACCTCCAGCCTTTCCACACATCATTTATGGTGTGCCTCGTGCATCTCCGTCTTCACCACCAGGCCCTGTATGTCGTCCTCATTCTCGGCAGCCTTTGCCTTCACGACCCGAAGCTCCCGCTCCTGGGTCTTTTGCTCCTCCTTTAGCCCTTTGATCGCCTGTAATATCGGGGCCAACAGCTCCTTCTTCATTTCCTTTTTGAGTTCTTCCACGCAGCGTTTCAAAAACTCGTGTTGTTCAGGGCCCCATATTAAACTGCCACCTTCCGACGCCATCTTGGTTTTTGCTTTCCTTCCTTGCCGCTGCTCCAAAGGATCCACCGCAATCCGGCCACCTTCCTCTCCTTTTTTCATCCGTATCCAGGGGGGATTCCCTTCTGGTTCACCGCACAGTACTTTTAGCCGTTAAAATTGCCATTGGGGCTCTTATTAAGAGCCCAAAAGTCCGTTCCACCGGGAGCTGCCGAAACGTGCGACTTAGCTGGTCATCGCCGCACCCGGAAGTCCGTGGACTCCTCTTTGCCCACTGAAGTGATGTTCGTTGTAATGTTCTTGTCGGATGGTCTGATTTATATTACAAGAACACAGCTAAAGTTATAAATGATTTATTAACATTAATGGTGGGTCAAATATATACAAAACAACAGATGAATAACAGGATGAACATGCACAAGCAACCTCTCTCCCAGCCGACTCGTCAGTCTAAGGTCACCTGACTCTACCATTCACTTGTATACTAATGAGACTCCTAGTGGTCAGTCGGCAAATTACAACACAACCACGATATCGCTACATTAGTTGAAGGATAAGCATTGACCAGGACAACAGGGGGAGTTTGCTGCTTTTGCTCAAAACAGGATCTTTTACACCCTCTCGAGGTGGGGGAGTGCAGCACCTTAATTTAATGTTGCATCCAACAGTGACAGTAAAGCACTCCTTGCGTGTCAACCTGGATTTGGTACCCATAACCATCTAACTTTGAGATGATTGGGCTGCAAGTTTTTTTATAATAAATTTAGAGTACCCAATTCATTTTTTCCAATTAAAGGAAAATTTAGTGTGGCCAATCCACCTAGCCTGCACATTTTTGGGTTGTGGGGGCGAAACCCACGCAAACACGGGGAGAATGTGTAAACTCCACACGGACAGTGACCCAGAGCCGGGATCAAACCTGGGACCTCGGCGCAATGCTAACCACTGTGCCACCCTGCTGCCCCTCATTGGGCTGCAAGTTGAGTACAATGGATGAGGTGGCAGCCAGCTCCAGCTATCATAAGCGCGCTTAAATTTAACATAATCTTTATTCATCGGTGTCACAAGTAGACTTACATTAACACTGCAATGGAGATACTGTGAAAATCCCCTCGTCGCCACACTCCGGCGCCTGTTCGGGTACACTGAGGGAGAATTCAGAATGTCCAATTCAACTAACAAGCACGTCTTTCGGGACTCGTGGGAAGAAACCAGAGCACCCGGAGGAAACCCACACAGACACGGGGAGAACGTGCCAACTCCGCACAGACAGTGGCCCAAGCCGGGAATCGAACCCGGGTCCCTGGCGCTGTGAAGCAACAGTGCTAACCAATGTGCTACCGTGCCGCCTGGAATCAAACCAATATCTCAAACTAATTCTCAAATCTCCATCGTTTGAAGAGTCGGCTTCAAGGGAAAGGGGGAAGAAATTCAACGGATTGTCGGGGGCAAGGTGCAGAACATTCGGGAAAATCTCAGTTGCGAACAAATGAGATACCTCCTAAGACGTATCAGGAACTCAAGAATGCATGGTAAACAAATGCGACGTGAAATATATTAATAGGTGTCAGATGTATATTTAACCTATATGTAATAAAACAGTACAGAAAAATTTGTAAGCAAAACAAATCACCTTTCCTGGGGGAGATGAGAAAAACGATTGGATTGCAAGAGGAAACTGCAACATAAAGAGGTGGTTAGGAGGTCAAACAGCAAACCAGAATTGGTGGACTTTAACCAACCTTATATAAACAGGATAACTCAAATATTTAACCTGTTAAGTGCTTACTTCTAGGGTTTAATCCGCGCAGTAGACACAGCAGGGGCACACCATCTTTGCTAGACGCTTCCACTCCTCAACCTAATGGTGCCGATAACATTTGGAGCGTCCAACAACACTTTTACATACAAAAGCAAAATACTGCGGATACTGGAAATCTGCAATAGAAGCAGAAAATTCTGGAAAAGCTCTGCAGGTCTGGCAACGTCTATGGGGAGGGGAAAAACAGAGTTAATGTTTCGCATCCATGTGACCCTTTCACACAACTGGGCATTGACAGGAATCTTAGGTTTGGATGGGGGAATGATGGATCTGTACTTTGTTAATATATTTATGTGTCGCCGCACTCTATATTAATTTTACAGAACTCGAGACTGAGCTTCTTGGGTGAAGTCAAGTATAGCTTTATTTTGGTCAGTTTCAAAGTCTACCGGTCAAGTCAAATCCTATGCGAATACAGAATCTAGAAAACTGTTTGTCCAACGCAAATACAGATGGTTGAGTTGAATTCAAAATACAATTCAGTGTGTGGTAATTTCTTCAGATCCAAATGCACAATACAAAAATGAAACGAAAGGAAATAGCTGTTTGCAAAGCAAAGCAGGAACAGGTTTCAAAGGTTAGATTAAAGATGAACTCAGAGAGAGAGAGAGATGAGGGCTGATTTTGGAAAGAGATTATTTTTGGAGAGAGCAAAAAAGGTTCTCTCTCGGTCTCATAAGGAAATCATAATCTTTTGGGGCTCTGAACTCCTTTCTGACTGTGATTGGGTTAAAATAATTATAATTCATCTAATTGACCAAAATGTCTGTCTATCAAGTTTTAAGAGATAATGTGGCATGGGAAAACTTCTCTATGTTTCCATAACATGGTGTGATCGAACCACCTGTTTCCCACCATGTTTTCTAAAACTGGGATGTTTGCCCATGAATGATAACAATGAGTCTATTCTGCAATGTGGATAGTCAGTTTGAATACTGACTCCCTTATCTGATCTTTTCCCATGCTCTCAGCATTCTCTGCTGTCATGGCTAATATATGATTTTTAATAGTATAATATCACAAAATAATTTCTTCCCGAAAAGTAGGTTTCTATCAGGGAAGAAGGGAAAGGGGGTCTTGGGGACCCGTGGATGGGGAGATAGCATTCTGTCTTGAAGCAATTACTATATAAATTAGCATGTTTGACGGCATTTGCAGTCTTTAGCGAAGATACGTTTCCCCCAGACAAACACCTCAGAAGATGTTGGGGGGGGAGGGGTGGCATGGTGGTGCAGTGGTTAGCACTGCTGCCTCACAGCACCGAGGGCCGGGGTTCGATCCATGTGAACTTTATCCCCGTGTCTGCGTGGGTCTCACCCCCACAGCCCAAAGATGTGCAGGGTCGGTGGATTGGCCACGCTAAATTTGGGCGGCACGGTGGCACAGTGGTTAGCACTGCTGCTTCACAGGGCCAGAGTCCCAGGTTCGATTCCCGGCTTGGGTCACTGTCTGTGCGGAGTCGGCACTTTCTCCCCGTGTCTGCGTGGGTTTCCTCTGGGTGCTCCGGGAGTTTCCTCCCACAAGTCCCGAAAGATGTGCTGTTAGGTAATTTGGACACTCTGAATTCTCCCTCAGTGTACCCGAACAGGCGCCGGAATGTGGCGGCTAGGAGCTTTTCACAGAAACTTCATTGCAGTGTTAATGTAAGCCTACTTGTGACAATAAAGATTATTATTATTATTCATTGTTCCTTAATTGGAAGAAAAATTAATTGGGTACTTTATTTATTAAATTTATTTTAAAAAAGAAAATGCAATGCTTAGACGTTCTTTGTTGACCATCTTTGTTGATAGTTAAAGGAAAGCAAAATAAATCCATCTGTAGCAAATCCCAGTATGTTACCAACTCATTTGTTTGACTGGGGACTTCAGAGTGAACAGTTAGACCATAAGACCGTTGAGCCAAGGTAGGCCATTCAGCCCATCGAGTCTGCTCCGCCATTCAATGAAATCATGGCTGATCTGATAATCCTAACCCCACTTTCCCATCTTATCCCCCTTGATTCCCTTACTGATTAAAAATCTGTCTATCTTCGTCTTGAACATATTTAACGACCCAGCTTCTACAGCTCTCTGTGGTAAAGAATTCTACTGATTCAGTACCCTCTGGGAAAAGAAATTCCTCCTCATCTCTGTCTTAAATGAGCGACCCCTTAGATTATGCCTTCTTGTGCTACACACTCCCGCAAGGGGAAACAACCTCTCAGCATCAACCCTGTCAAGCTCCCTGGGAGTCCTACATGAATCAATAAGGTCGCCTCTCATTCTTCTAAACTCCACTGAGCACAGGCCCAACCTACTCAACCCCTCCTCATAAGAAAATCCCCCCACACCCGGAATCAACCTATTGCACCTTCCCTGGAAGTTGGTGTATCATCGTTTAGTTAAGAGGACCAAAACTGTTCACAGTTGCTGAAACCTGAGGTAAATCTTTGAGAATTCAACCCCCTATATTTTTTAACTGCAGCATTGCAAATCACAAAATAACACAAATCCTCATATCATGAGGGGGCACTGTCTTGAGTTACTGTTGATTGCACAGGGGGAAATTCTGCAAGCTGCACATGTTCAGATGTGGTTAGATACTGTGCAACGATCGCAAGGTAAAAACTGACGGCCAACATTTGGGCTTTTGAGGCAGTCTGGGACCTTGATGCAAAGATCTTAAGGAAGGCTTTAAAAGACAATCAAATGAATAATTTCAGCCATGGTATTATGAAATATTTCATTTGCAACTATTGTTTGAAACGATAAATTGCGACAAAAGAAAATGGCAGATGGAAGTATTCTACCTGCCCAGGCACTAAGCTAATTCTTTCACCCCAAGGGTAGGATGTTGTGGTCCCGCCCGCCCCAGGAACCCCAAATGCCCATCCGAGGTCAACAGACCTTTCAATTGTGCGTCAAATTGTCCATGCCGTCCCTTGAGATGGTTTGTCACTTTAAAACATCTATATAAATAACACGGTGGCACAGCGGTCAGCAGCATTGCCTCACAGAGCCAGGGACCCGGATTTGATTCCGGCCTTGGGTGACTGTGTGGAGTTTGCACTTTCTCACCATGTCTTCACCGGGTTTCTATCATATCCCGGGCATTACAGGATGGGAATGATTATTTTTCCCGTGGTTCTGGTGCGGGGTGGGGAAACTCCATTCACCTATGTATAAAAGGTCAGCCTGTAAGGCAAGCAACCGTGGAGAGACCCGGGAGTTACACAAAACATGACTGTAAATAAACCAAAGTTCTTTATTCCTATTCAGTGTGGGCTCCTCGTACCCTTGTTTTTTTTTTAACTTTAGAGTATCCAATTCATTTTTTCCGATTAAGGGGCAATTTAGCGTAGCCAATCCACCTACCCTGCACATCAATGGTTGTGGGGGTGAAACCCACGCAAAAACGGGGAGAATGTGCAAACTCCACACGGACAGTGACCCAGAGCCGGGATCGAACCTGGGACCTCGGCGCCTTGAGGCAGCAGGGATAACCCACTGCGCCATCGTGTTGCCCTTGTTAAAGTTTCCGCCGGGTACTCCTGTTTCCTCCCACTGTCCAAAGATGTGCGGGTGAGGTGGATGGGCCATGATAAATTGCCCCTTAGTGTCCGGGGATGTGTGGGCTAGGTATAATCACCATGCCGAATTGCTCCTTAGTGTCTGGGATGTGCGGGTTAGGTATATTGACCAAGCAAATTGCCCCTCAGTGTCCTGGGGATATGCGCGTTAGGTCTATCGGCCATGCCAAATTGCCCCTTAATGTCCCGGGATGTACGGATTAGATTACAGGGATAGGGCGGGATGGATGGGGGGGGGGGGGAGTGCACTTGTGGCAGGCGCTTTTTCGGGGAGGGTGTGGACCCGGTGGGCCGAATGGCCTCATTCTGCACTGCAGGGATTCTAAGATTCCCCATTGTAGGGATTCTATGATTGTGCACTGCAGGGATTCAATGATATATGTGGAGACAGACTGGGGGGGGAGGGCACCGGAGATGGCAGCAGGCCTGAGTCCAGATTGGGAAGGCCTCTTTGCCCCGCAGTGAGCGGCGCCCCGCACAAACATGGCGTCGCCGAGGATCGAGGGTGAACAGCGGGAGGGCGACAGGGGCCGGGGCGCCGGCGCCCCGCACAAAGATGGCGACGCCGGTGGGGGGGGGTGGGGGGGGCAGCGGGTAGGGACGGATGCCGGGGCGGCGGCGCCCCGCACAGACATGGCGCCGCCGGGAAAAGAGGGGGGGTTGGGGATGACATCATCCCTTGGTGGACCGGATCGGCTGACGTCATGGCCTCGCCATCTATGGTCAGGAGCGGGTGACGTGCCGTGTGTTTTTTATGAATGAAAAGGCAGCTGCGTGTGTGTGAGTATCATCTGACCCAGGAATTCCAGGAACTGACTTGTTTTCATACCCGGGCTCTCAGTGCTGGCTGGAGGCGGGCGGGAGCCTGCACACCAGGGGTGGGGGGTTTGAAGACGAAACAAACACCAGCGGATCTCGCCTGGAAAGTGTGAGTTGGGGGGGGGGGGTTGTTTTTTTAACACCCCTTGTTTTTTTTAAAAAGTAACAAGTTTGTGTTGGGTAGAAATTGTTAGTCACAGTGTTGCTGATGAGTTGTTGGGCTGGGTGCTTTGCTGCTGAATCACTATGAGTAGCACTTCTGCGAGCATGTACTTTTATGGTTGACTTCAGAACCCAGTCCTTCTCAGAGACACTTCACATTTTTGCTTTCCCCTTTTTTCTTCCTCCTTCCCTTTCTTTTCTGAAGCCTTTTCCTTTTTGTCCTGCTGTCTAACCTGACCCTGAAGATCTCCCCCTTCCTCTTTCTCTCTCTCTATTTTTTTTCTCATTCCATTGGACCTTTTTTCCTACCCTTTCCCCACCCCCTCTCCCTCTTCTCCTTGGATTTGTAACTTGACTGAAGTCGCGAGGGGCTTTTTGTTATTGTTGTTGTCGCTGTCGAAAGTCTGGGTGAACCCAACGAGGGTGGAGGAGTGAGGAAGGAAGAGGAGGAGGATAAGCACTTAAAAAAAAGGGTACTGGACAAGAGAAGTAAGGAACGGCCCAGGGTGGCAACACCGCATTCCACAGGTAGATACTTGCGTGTAACATGTTTAAAAACAAACAAACAGGAAACATTGGTTTGACTTGAATCAATTGTTTACCCACAGGTGGATACATGTAAGTAACATTTAAAAAAACAAAAGGAAATATTGATGATCATATTAAATCAATTGTTAATCCACAGGTGGATACATTTAAATAATATTTTAAAAGCAAACTGGTATATTGATGATCAGATTAAATCAATTGTTAATCCACAGGTGGATACATGTAGATAACACTTTAAAAAAGAAAAGGGAATATTGATGATTAGATTAAATCAGTTGTTAACCCACAGGTGGATGGATACATGTAAATCACATTTTAAAAAGCAAACAGGAATATTGATGATTTGTTTTAAATCAATTGTTAATCGACAGGTGGATACATGTAAATAATATTTTAAAAAGCAAACAGGAAACATTGATTTGAATTACATCAATTGTTAATTAACATGCCAGAACAAAGATAGAAAAATAATCTTGGAAAATGATCAGTTTCGAATAGGAAGTAGAAACAAAAATAAAATTGTGTTGTCAAATTTAAGCACTGTTAAATTGCATGCCAGCAGAAAGATACCTTGGAAAATTATCAGTTTAAAACTGGATATTGACCAAAAAAAGGCCGTGTTGTTGAATTGAAGCTCTTAAATTGCCACAAGCATGTGGGGTGTATAGACTATGTCCACATGCATGCAGTTGCAACAGGAACTTTTCACGTCCAGGCATCTGTTTAATATTTAACCATGCGGTTCAGCAACTATCTGGAATTCATCTCAGAACCTAAGTTATGTGGTGCCTAGTCATTTTTCTCTGGAACGAGTGAGGTATTTTCCAAATTCCGATGTCACTGTGGGTTGGGACAGTTGGCATTGGTCGGGATGGCTTCTGTGAAGCGTCTGGAGCTATGGGTACCGTCAGACAGATTGTGTGGATGTTAATGGCTAAAGCAGGAGCACATCAGTGACCCGATGCTTTGGCGAGAAAGAAAGATAGTCCGCAGGTGCTAATTGCGGTGGTGCAATTGGTGCCAGCAAGCTGGGCAAGGCAGAAAGAGAAAGACTTGCCAGGTTGCCTTCTCCCTGTTACGTGCGGCATGTCATGTATGTGTTTACCTGTGTTAGCCGTGGCTCAGTTGGTAGCACTCTTGCCTCAGAATCACAGGGTTCCTGGTTCAAATCCCACTGCAGGGCCTGACCATTCCAGTGCAGCATGGAGGAAGTGCGGCACGATTGGAGGCCCTGTCTGCCTCCTTGGCGGATCTAGGAAGTATCCCAAGACATTATTTCAAAGAAAAACAGGGCAGTTATCCCCGAAACCCACGCTTAACCAGCAGTGCAGAAATGCAGATGATCCGATTATTCTCACTTTGCTGTTTGCTGAGAGCAGATTAACTGCCGCGTTTCCTATATTGTGACGGCATTTCAAACAGTCCTTCTTTGGTTGTAAAGTATTTTGGAATGTCGTGCAAATACGAACAGGCCAGCCTGAAATTGCCTGCGCATGTCAGGATAGGGGGAATAGATTCAGGCTTAACCATTTTCAAAACGCTCGATCACACTCGAGAATCACTGCTTTGGGTGAGGTGCTGAAGGGTTAAGAGCAGCGCTTCCGTGCATAAGGAGGCCATTCAGCCCATCGAATTTGCACCGACCCTCTGAAAGAACGCCCTACCCAAGCCCACTCCCCTGCACTATCCCCATAACCCCACCTAACCTGTTCATCTTTGGACACTTAAGGGGCAATTTAGCATGGCCAATCCAACTATATCTTTGGACTGTGGGGGGAAACCGACGCACCCGGAGGAAACCCACGCAGACACGGGGAGAACGTGCAGACTCCGCACAGACAGTGACCCGCGGGGAATCAAACCTGGGACCCTGATGCTGTGAGGCAACAGCGCTAACCACTGTGCCACCCTGCTGCCCTCCGAAGAATTTGTGCTTTTGAGAGGGGTAGGGTGGGATGGGAGAAAATTGAAGTGGGGAAGGGGGGGGGGGGGGGGAGTTGTGGGAAAAGGAAGTAAAGTTTTCATCAAACCAAAGCCACCTTCTGTGGGTTGAGATTTTTCCTTCTGCAAGGTGTGGGGCGCGGATATTGGCCTTGTTGGGGGTGATTGGCGGACAGTAGGAGCACCTCTGAAGGATAATCGACTCATCAAAAATGTTAAATCGAAGCATTCAAAAAGGAGCGAAACTGTTATCTGATAAAGGAAGAATGAGTAGGGTTACGGGGAGAAGGCAGGGGAATGTGGTACTGGGTAAGTTGCCCATTTGGAGGACAGGACACACACGATACGCCAAATGGCCATAAGGCAATGTTTCCTCTCAATAGCGGAGTCTGAAACCAGGACCAGTAAGTTTGTTACAAATAAATTCAGTGAAGGATTCAGGAACAGCTTTGTCACCCCGAGCGCGGTTAGGATAAGGCATTCCCTACTACAAGGAGCAGTTGAGGCGAGCAGTGTTGGGTGAGTTGAAGGGGGAGTCAGATAAGCTGATGGGAGAAATAAGAATGGCGGATAAGGCACGATCAATTTGGCTGGAGACGAAGTTGAATTCAAACTGAGGCTTTATTAGTATCTGAAATGTGGCCTCCTACAGCAGCTGACGAAATGGCTGCGAGCTGGAGGCCACGCATATTTATAACCCGGCTCCTGGGCAGAGCGAGCATGCAGGGGTCCAGGTGAACCTGTAGTGCAGGTTCTACCGTACAGCCCTTAATATAGGAACACAGTGGTTTACCACATTCACCCCCTGTTAAAATTGAGTCCGGCGGGGGTGGTGGATAATTATATACAATTCGCAATCTTTAATATTTACAGAACAGTGAGAATAAAAATGTCTCTGGTCATCCGGTGGGCCGGTCAGAGGTTCAGCCGGTCCGGCGCCTTGATCGTCCCCTGGGATCGACGAAGTGGAGCCGGCGATGTTGGTGCTGTCGTGGTCGAAGTTGACTCCGGGAGCGTGCCGAAATCCTCTTCGTCAACGGGGGTGGGCAGGGGGAGGATGGACGGTTCTAGGGGAGGTGATGGGGTCAGCGGGGGAGGGGAGGGGGGCAATGGGGGTGGTGTGGGGGCGGAACCTTCTGGTGCCAGGTCCTTGAGGGAGACGGTATCCTGGCGGCGTCGGGGAACGCCACGTAGGCGTACTGTGGGTTTGCGTGGTGCAGGTGCACCCTCTCCTCCAACGGGTCCGCCTTGTGGAGCCGCACATGTTTACGGAGAAGCACGGTTCCCGGAGCTGTGAGCCAAGTTGGGAGCGATATCCCGGATGTGGACTTCCTGGGGAAGGCAAAATGACGTTCATGTGGTGTACTATTAGTAGCAGTGCAGAGTAATGAGCGAATGGAATGTAGTGCATGAGGGAGGACCTCTTGCCAGCGGGAGGCCGGGAGATTTCTGGACCATAGGGCCAGCTGGACGGCCCTCCATACCGTCCCATTCTCCCTTTCTACCTGTCCGTTTCCCCGGGGGTTGTAGCTCGTCGTTCTGCTGGAGGCGATGCCCCTGCTGAGCAGGAACTGGCGCAGCTCATCACTCATGAATGAGGATCTCCTGTCACTGTGGATGTAGGCGGGGAAGCCGAACAGAGTGAAGATAGAATTAAGGGGTTTAATGACGGTGGCAGACGTCATGTCGGGGCATGGGATGGTGAAGGGAAAACGGGAGTATTCATCGATCACACTGAGGAAATACGTGTGTCGGCCGGAGGAGGGGAGGGGGCCTTTGAAATCCACGCTGAGGCGTTCAAAGGGGCGGGAGGCCTTCACCAGGTGCACGCGGTCCGGCCGGTAGAATTGCGGCTTGCACTCCGCACAGATCTGGCAGTCCCTGGTGATCATCCTTACTTCCTCGACGGAGTAGGGCAAATTTTGTGCCTGAATGAAGTGGTACAACCGAGTGACCCCTGGGTGACAAAGGCTGTCGTGCAGGGTCCGGAGTCGGTCTACCTGTGCGCGGGCACATGTACCTCGGGATAGGGCGTCTGGGGGCTCGTTGAGTTTGCCAGGGCGATACTTAATCTCGTAGTTATAGGAGGCCGTCTGCCTCGATTCTCCACCGCAAGATTTTGTCATTTTTGATCTTGCCTCGCTGAGTGTTGTTGAACATGAAGGCTACCGACCATTGGTCAGTGAGGAGAGTGAATCTCCTGCCGGCCAGGTAATGCCTCCAATGTCGCACAGCATCAACGATAGCCTGGGTCTCCTTTTCGACAGATGAGTGCCGAATTTCAGAGGCATGGAGGGTGCGGGAAAAGAATGCCACAGGCCTGCCTGCCTGGTTGAGGGTGGCGGCAAGGGTGACGTCCGATGCGTCGCTTTCTACTTGGAAGGGCAGTGTTTCATCTACAGCGTGCGTTGTGGCCTTGGCAATATCAGCTCTGCTCCGGGCAAAGGCCTGTTCGGCCCCGGCCGTCAGGGGGAAATGAGTGGACTGTATGAGTGGGCGGGCCTTGTCCGCATAGTTTGGGACCCACTCAGCGTAATACGAGAAGAACCCCAGGCAGCGTTTGAGGGCCTTGGGGCAGTGGGGGAGGGGAAGCTCCATGAGGGGGCGCATGCGGTCGGGATCGGGCCCCAGAACTCCGTTCTGGACCATGTAGCCGAGGATGGCTAAGCGGTTTGTACGGAACACACACTTCTCCTCGTTATACGTGAGGTTGAGGAGAGTGGCGGTGCGGAGAAATTTAGCGAGGTTGGCGTCGTGGTCCTGCTGATCTTGGCCGCAGATGGTCACATTGTCTAGGTACGGAAACGTGGCTCGCAAGCCGTACCGGTCGACCATTCGGTCCGTCTCCCTTTGGAAGACCGAAACCCCATTGGTGACGCCGAAGGGGACCCTAAGGAAGTGATATAGCCGGCCGTCTGCCTCGAAGGCAGTGTATGGCCGGTCCGATTTACGGATGGGGAGCTGGTGGTAAGCGGATTTCAGGTCCACTGTTGAGAAGACCCGGTACTGTGCAATCTGGTTAACCATGTCAGATATGCGTGGGAGGGGGTACGCATCGAGCTGCGTGTACCTGTTGATGGTCTGGCTGTAGTCCACGACCATTCGATTTTTCTCCCCAGACTTAACCACTACCACTTGAGCTCTCCAGGGGCTGTTGCTGGCCTCGATGACTCCCCCCCGAAGCAAACGTTGGACCTCGGACCTGATGAAGGCCTTATGCTGGGTGCTGTACCGTCTGCTCCTGGTGGCTACGGGTTTGCAATCTAGAGTTAGATGGGCAAAGGGGGAAGGAGGATCGACCTTTAGGGTCGCGAGGCCGCACACAGTGAGGGGTGGTAAGGGTCCGCCGAATTTAAGGGTCAGGCTCTGGAGGTTGCACCGAAAATCCAGGCCAAGGATAAGTGCAGGGCAGAGGTTAGGGAGGACGTGGAGGCGAAAACCGTGGAACTCTACGCCTTGGACTGTGAGCGTGACCGAGCAGTAACACCGGATCGCTACGCAATGGGATCCGGAGGCCAGGGAGATACTTTGATTGATAGGGTGTACCTTAGAGGGAGCAGCACCTTACCGTATTTGGATGTACAAAGCTCTCGGTGCTCCCGGAGTCCAGTAGGCAGGAGGTCACGTGGCTGTTGACTTTCACGCTGGTGGATGCGTTGGTCAGAGTGTGTGGTCTGGACTGGTCGATTACCATGGATGCGAGTCGTGGTTGATCGTCGGGTAGTGAGGCAGCCGCTGCGTCGGGGTCCTGAAACGCCGTTGGTCTCCGTGTGCTGCGGGGTGGACAAGATGGCGGCGCCCGGAGGCCCTGGGGGTCACAAAATGGCGGCGCCCATGGAACGCACGTTGCGGGGGTGGAGCAAGATGACGGCGCCCATGAAACGAACGTGTTGTGCGGGGGAGAAGATGGCGGCGCCCATTGCTCGCACATGGCCTGGGGAGGAGGGGAGGAAAGCGGCACCCATTGTCCGTGACCGGGGGGGGGGGGGGGGGTGGGGGCTGCCGCTGACGGGCCTGGCACACCGCTGCTTAGTGGCCCTTCTTCCTGCAGGCCTTGCAAAGGGCAGCGTGGGCCGGGCAGCGTTGGCGGGGGTGTTTTTGCTGGTCGCAAAAATAGCATCGGGGCCCACCGGAGATCACCGGCTGGTGCGTAGCGCAGGCGTACTGGGTGGGTAGCGCCCCCGGTGGGGCGGCTGCCTGTGGGGCCATGAAACGTAGGAGGAGTGGGCCGCGCGGTTGGGGACGTAGGACTGTACATTGCGCAGGGCGACCGTCATAGAAAACGCTAGTGTTTTAGTCTCTGCGAGGTCCCTTCTAGGAGCCAATTCCAGTTACAAAAGCGTCCCTCATAAGGAGATCTGAGTGCTCCTTTGCCGTAACGTCCTGGCAGTCACAGTCCCGAAATAGTGGGATCAGGGCCCTCCAGAAGTCCTCGATTGACTCACCAGGTAGTTGAGTACGCGTTGCGAGCGCGTGTCTGGCGAAGAGCGTGTTTGTCTTCTGCTCATAACTCTCTTTGAGTCGAGTCATAGCGTCAGCGTAATTGGGCGCATCCTGGATCAGCGGGAAGACTTTAGAGTTGAGTCTGGAGTACAAGATTTGAACCTTCTGGGCCTCTGGAACAGGGGTCGGTGCCGCGTTGATACACGCTTCAAAACAAGCTAGCCAGTGCTGAAAGTCCTTTCTGGCGTCGCTTGCGTGTGGATCCAGCTGCAGGCGATCTGGTTTAATCCGGAGGTCCATCTTCTGAATCAGATACTAATAAATTGAGGCACGATCAATTTGGCTGGAGACGAAGTTGAATTCAAACTGAGGCTTTATTAGTGTCTGAAATGTGGCCTCCGACAGCAGCTGACGAAATGGCTGCGAGCTGGAGGCCACTCATATTTATAACCCGGCTCCTGGGCGGAGCGAGCATGCAGGGGCCCAGGTGAACCTGTAGTGCAGGTTCTACCGTACAGCCCTTAATATAGGAACACAGTGGTTTACCACAGCAGATAAGCTGATTAAGGTTAGTTAAGTGGGAGGAACACGTGGAGTATAAACATTGGCACCAATGTTTTTTTTTAAAAGGGCAGCACGGTAGCACAAGTGGATAGCACTGTGGCATCACTGCGCCAGGGTCCCTGGTTCAATTCCCCGCTGGGTCACTGTCTGTGCGGAGTGTGCACGTTCTCCCCGTGTCTGTGTGGGTTTCCTCCGGGTGCCCCGGTTTCCTCCCACAGTCCAAAGATGTGCAGGTTAGGCGGATTGGCCGTGCTAAATTGCCCTTAGTGTCCAGAAAGGTGAGGACGGGTTATTGGGTTACGGGGATAGGGTGGAAGTGAGGGCTTAATGTGGGTGGGTGCAGACTCGATGGGCCGAATGGCCTCCTTCTGCACTGTATATTCTATGTTCTATAAGACGGGGGTGTATCCACTCGGCCCATCGGGTCTGCTCAATAAGATCATGGTTGATCTGATATGATCATCCTCAACTCCACTTCCCCGCCTTACCCCCTTAACCCTCAATTCCCTTACTGATGTGGCTATCTCAACCTGGAACATAATGATCCAGCCCCTACAGCTCTCAGCTCTCTCTTCCACAGGTTCACTACCCTCTGAGAGAAGAAATTCCTCCTGATCTCTGACTTAAATGAGTGACTCCCTTACTCCTGAGATTATGCCCTCTGGTCCTAGACTCTCCCACAAGGGGAAACAACCTCTCGGCATAGACTCTGTCAAGCACCCCCTGAGAATCCGATGTGTCTCAATAAAGTCATCTCTCGTTCTTCTAAACTCCAATGAGCACAGGCCCCATCTACTCACCCCCTCCTCATGAAAAAATCCTCCCACACGGGGGGTCAACCTAGAGCCGTCTCTGGGCTGCCTCCAATGCTGCTATGTCGTTGTTAGATATCTAGGGGGCGATTCTCCAATATTGGGCCCAAGAGTTCGCGCCGTCGTGAACGCCGTCACGTTTCACGACGGCGCGAACTGGGCCCGGTTATGTACGATTCTGGCCCCCACAGGAGGCCAGCACGGCGCTGGAGCAGTTCGCGCCGCTCCAGCCCGCGCATGCACAGTTGGGCTGCGCCGACCTGCGCATGGCGCGGGGGACTCCTTTTGCTGCGCGCCGGCCCCGACCAACACGGGGTCGGTGTTCAGGGGCTGGCCGTGCCAGGAAGGAGGCCTGGGGGGGGGGGGTGGAGAGAGAGAGAGAGAGAGAGAGAGGCTGGCCCGCCGATCGGTGGGCCCCGATCGCGGGCCAGACACCATCGGAGGTCCCCTCGGTGAAGGAGCCCCCCTCACAGGCCGCCCCCCGACCGTTTTCCCGCAGAGATCCCGCCGGCAGCGACCAGGGGTGAACGGAGCCGGCGGGAATCTGTCGTATCGGAGCGGCCGCTGGAATCGGCGGGGCCGCCGATTCTCCGGGCCGAGCGGCCGCTCCGATATGACAGAGTCCCGCCGGCGCCGTTCACCCCTGGTGCAAACGGGCGCCGATTCTCCACACCTCGGAGAATTGCGCGCCGGCCTCATGGCACGGTTGCGGCGAGTCCGGCCCGGCGCGGGGCTCCGAGCATCGCCCCCTCCTAGTGTTTTGGGGTGGTTTTGCACAGGGACGTCGGCGCAGCAGAGCGAGTGTGCTTTGATTCAAGGACATGTTACCTGTTATGTCAGAGCACCCACAGTCTCCATAGTTACCGGACCTGATCCCTATCGAGTGCGGCAATATTACTTTCCCAGATACAGCAGTCTAAACACAAGGGGGGAAAAGGGGACTTATTTTCGGTGAGAATGGGGAGGTGGCGGCTGGGTCCTTTAAAATAGAATGGGTGGCCAGCTCACGCCTTGCTGCATGAGCTGTCCCGCATAATAGTCATAGAGCTTTATAGCAGAAAGAGGCCCCGAGGCCGATCGTGTCTGCGCTGGCCATCAAGCACCGATCTATTCTAATCCCGTTTTCCAGCACTTGTACGCCACGGCGTTGCAAATGCTCATCGAAGCGTTTCTTTAATGTGGTGAGGGTTCCTGTCTCTAACCACCCTTTCAGGCAGCGAGTTCCAGATTCCCACCACAATCTGGGTGAAAAAGTCTTACCGCAAATCCCCTCCAAATCTCCTGTCCTTGTCCTTAAATCTACTCCTCCTGGTCATTGACCCCTCTGCGGAGGGGAAAGGTTCCTTCCTCTCTACCCAGGGGAGGGATGGTCTGTCACCCTTTTTAAAGGTCGGGCGACTCAGGATGGATTTTTCTACCTGGCGGATGGGGTGAGGATATTGCACCCCTGCCCCCTCCCCACCACCAACCGCCCAATAATATTCAGCCCAGAATCACATCCATGTAATGAACATGTGTAGACGTCGCATGTTAAACCTGCGCGTTAGCACATCAATGTGCAGCAAAGGAAAGCATGCTGCACGTTCCCCGTTGATTTGAATCACATCAGTGACCTGCATTCATGTAGCACCTTTTCATGCACTACAAAAAAAGTGCCCCGAGGCACTTGATGGGGCGCACGTCATACAAAATATGGCACCAAGCCACAGGAGTTGACGTTAGCACAGGCGATCAAAAGCTGGGCCAAAGGGGTAAGTTTTAAGGAACGTCTTGAAGGAGGAGAGCAAGAAGGCGGCGGGGGTCTAGGGAATGAATTCCAGGGCTCGGGATCCAGGGCCTGGCCCCCGACGGTGGGGCGATTTAAAATGAGGGATCAGAGGACCGCGGGTTGTGGGTTTGGAGGGGGTGGCGGAGATGGGGAGGAGGGGGGTTGGGGGGGGGGAGGGGGGTTTGAAAACCTGGATGAGAATTTTAAATTCGAGACATTGCTTAACCAGGAGCCTGCGAGCGCAGAGGTTGCGGGGGGGGTGGGGGGGGTTGGTTTCGAACGGGGGAGCACAGTTTGGATGACCCCAGATATAAGGAGGGGAAAACTTGCGAGGCCAGGCAGGACTGCTCTGGAATAGTCATGTCGAGAGGTAACAGTGGCGTGAGGGTTTCAGCTGTCGATGAGCTGAGGCAGGACCTGCGTCGCAATATTACGCAATATTACGCAGGTAGAAAAGGGTAGTTTTCTAACTGATGGCGTCAGTATGTGGTTGAAAGCTGGGTTTGGGGTCAAATATGACCCTGACACCACTTAAGCATTCTTGCTCGATGAGTAACGTGAAGTTGCCAGGTGACCATTGCCTGCTTTCCCCTTTTTGAGGGGGGACAGCTGACTGGTGGTGATTTAACACGAGGATCACCACAAGGAGCAAAGGGGCCTTCATGAATAACCTCAGCCGGTACGGGGAATTGAACCCACGCCTTTGGCCTCGCTCGGCATCATGAACCAGTCATCCAGCGCACTGAGCTAAACCGGCCCTGTGGCAGTAAAAGAGGCCAAGTAAATGCAAGTTCTTTCTTTCCCTCCATAAACCGCCAGGCACATCGTGCTAATGTTGCGTCAATTACATTGTTCAGGTTAAGCAAAACAGATGACAGGTATGAATTGTCTTTGGGCACGTATCAACAGGGGATGGCTGGGACACTGTTTAGTGGGAGGAGAGTTTTGAGATGGTCGATATTATGGACGATAAGGGAATAGTGTAGATGGGCTTTAGAGTGGTTTTTGGATCTTTATCCTAATTTGGATAAATCAGATAACCAATTATACTAAATCAAATAAATGGAGCGCTTGGATCCCATTAACACATAGTATCATAGAATTTACAGTGCAGAAGGAGGCCACTCAGCCCATCGAGTCTGCACCGGCTCCTGGAAAGAGCATCCCACCCAAGGTCAACACCTCCACCCTATCCCCATAACCCAGTAACCCCACCCAACACTAAGGGCAATTTTGGACACTAAGGGCAATTTATCATGGCCAATCCACCTAACCTGCACATCTTTGGACTGTGGGAGGAAACCCACGCAGACACGGGGAGGATGTGCAGACTCCGCACAGACAGTGACCCAAGCCGGGAATCGAACCTGGGACCCTGGAGCTGTGAAGCAATTGTGCTATCCACAATGCTACCGTGCTGCCCCCGAGACATGGTCTCGTGGGCGACATGGTGGCGCAGTAGTTAGCACTGATGCCTCGCCGCTGAGGACCCGGGTTCCATCCCAGTCCCGGGTCACTGTCCGTGTGGAGTTTGCACATTCTCCCCGTGTCTGTGTGGGTCTCACCCCCTCAACCCAAAGATGTGCAGACCAGGTGGATTGGCCATGCCAAATTGCCCCTTAATTGGGTAAGAAAAGAATTGGTTACTGTGAATTTAAAGAAAGAAACTACATGGTCTCATTTAGTCCTAATCTCGTTCGCCCATGAGCACAGAAGGAAAGAAAATAGCAGGAGGCCATTCAAAAATCAATCATGTGGATTGATCAGCATGTTTGTCCAATGAGCTAAACAGAGGGGGATGTTCTTTCAGTTCGACGCCTGGTTTCTGCTGACTTGGCTGATCTCAACGGAAGAGCCACCATCCCCCTCGGCGCTCCTGGGTTCTTTCCTTCCCCGTCATGTCCATTGCTTGGAAATAGGTTCGCCAGAGGCGAAGGCTCGAGGAGCACCAGCTTGCACCAGGCACAGCTGTTCCGTGTGGAAGAATTTACCCATTTAGAAATCAACCCGTTCGGCCACCTTCCTTGGGTTATCAAGTCCTGGGGTGGAACCCAAACCTGGAGCTTCCGGCCCAGAGGCGGGGAGGTGGCCCTCTGCGCCACAAGGCCTCCCGCTCCTGGGATAGAAAGGGGAAAACCGGCTCGATTTCCTTCTCTTAATTGCCATCGAAAGCAGGAGAGGAGAATTGTTCCCCTCTGGAAGTGCAGCTGTGCCTCTGTTGAGAGAGGAGAGAAATACAAATAAAAGTGCTGGAAAAACTCAGCAGGCCCGGTCATATCTGTGGAGTGAGAGAAAATGCTAACGTTTCGAGTCCAGTGTCACTCTTTTCCGGAAATTGGAGGGGGACCGTTTTGGACAGAAATGTCCACTGAAAGACGTAGCGTGTACCTTTGTAGAGACCCCATTGGCTTGTACTGTATTGAAAGTTTTCCCAGCGCCTTCCCTCAGTGGCACAGCGGTTAGCTCTGCTGCCCCACAGTGCCAGGAACCCAGGTTCAATTCCGACCTTGGGTGACTCTCTGTGCAGAGTCTGCACGTTTTCCCCGTGTCTGCGTGGGTTTCCTCCGAGTGCCCCGGTTTCCCCCCACAGTCCAAAGATGTGCTGGTAAGGAGGATTGGCCATGCTAAATTGTCCCTTAGTGTCCAAAGGTCGGGCAGGGTTAAGGGGATAGGGCGGGGGAGTGGGCCTGGGTAGGGTGCTCCTTTTGAAGGGTCGGTACTGACACGATGGGCCGAAGGGCCTCTTTCTACACCGTAGAGATTCTATGATTGAAATGTGGCACTGTACACGTTTCTCGGGTCTCCCGTCCTTCTGTAAGATTCAGTCACGTATTTCCTAAACTTGGCGCAGTGGGTTAGCATCCCTGCCTCTGAGCCGGGAGCTCCGGGTTCGAGCTTCACCCCAGGCCTTGATGGCCAAGGGAGGTGTGTTCATGACGCGGCCAATGGTTGGCCGTAAGAGCAGGAGAGACTCCTGGTCAGCCACGCTTCATGCAGAGTGGCGTCACTCAAGCTATAAACCTCTGGCGACAGACTGGCGACCTGTTCCGCGAATCACTACGTATGGAAGCAGACGAACGTCTGCCCTAGTGCATCACTAGGTGCAGCGAGAGAATTTGATGTCAGTGTTATAAAGTCGCTACTTCCTCACTCGTATCATCTTTCCTGCTTGTTTGAACCTGGTTAGTGCCTGAACTGTTAGCTCTTATAAATGTGCAGAACCAGGGCCTCAACCTCGTTTGTACTGAGGGAGCCATGTGAAAGGCGCCATATAAATGTAATCCCTCCCCTTGACGGCACCAGAAAATCCCGCCAATTGACCCCTCCTAACACATTGTCCCAAGTTCCCCATTTGGACGGAAGGCCAAAGATACAGAGGTTTGCCACATCTGTCGGAACTTCTGGAACAAAACGTAATAAATGCAACTCCAGCAAGGGCTTCACCTATAAACTCCCGTAGATATAGCAGGTGTACCTGTAACAGCAATGTCACCTGCTCTCTCAATAACATTGAGTCAGAGACCTCTTTTTGCCCTATCTCCAGCAATAACCAAATCCCCTGCGACTGTACTGTGCCCGCTCACCAAACTGGTTTGACTGAAATATAGGGCAAGGTTTAACGGGGGGCGGGAAAAAAACCCAGAGGCCCGTTTTGGGCACATTTTAGCGGGGTGATTCTCTGCGCCTGCAGCGCTGCGAACGACCTCACTGTCAAACGGGACTTTTGTTGGGGGGGGGGCCTCAGTAAGGTGTCTGAGACACGGGTGTTCGATCCCGGGCCTTAGGAGACTCCAGCGTAGACGTATTTAAGTGAAGCTAACTGCTCACCTTAAGTATGCAAATTTAGATCTCACCAGGTGTCCCGAGCGTCATCAAGCCCCCGAGAGGCCACTCACGAGATTTAACGGCCTGGCCACGTCACCGAGTCGGGCACAACGAGGCCGTTCAGTCGCCCCCATTGGGCAGAAGAACTTGGCACACCACAACTAATCAATTACTGTTGTAAGTCCAATCAATTGAGCCAGATAGGCAGTGGCAGCAGCCAGCCTGCCTCGTGTGAGATCACGTCGGCAGCCGGTTAGAGGATTGACCACTTGGCCCCTCTCCGGCCCGGCCTTTAGTGCCGGGTTGGGGGGTGGGGGGGGGGGGTCACGGACCATCGAGGGCCAGATTGAGCCGGGTGCAACCCAACAGCAAACCAATGACTGGCCACTTTCGGAAGGGTGCAAAGGCCGTGGCAAAGATTCACCAAAGGGGGCTCCAGGCACGAGGGAATTCCGTCACGTGGATGTTTTCCCTCGGAGAAGGGAAGACGGGGACTAAATCATGAGGGGCCTGGCGAGAGTAGAAACTTCAACCAACTTCTCTGCTCTGTGTATTGTTACCAGCACTCTGAGTCACAAGTTTTAATACCGAACCAGCCAAATTTTTAAAATTCCTACGTGGGATGTGGGTGTCGCTGGCTGAGCCAGGATTTATTGCGTCCCCCCCCCTCCCTAATTGCTCTTGCTAGGCCATTTCAGAAGGCAATTAAGAGTCAACACAGGCCGGATCGGGTGAGAACGGCAGATTTCCTTCCCAAAAGAGCATTAGTGTACCAGATGGGCTTTTCCAACAGTCAGCAAAGGTTTTAATAATAATCTTTATTGTAGGCTTACAAGTAGGCTTACATTAACACGGCGATTACCTAACAGCCCATCTTGTGGGAGGAAACTGGAGCACCCGGAGGAAACCCACGCAGACACGGGGAGAACGTGCAGACTCCGCACAGACAGTGACCCAAGCCAGGAATCGAACCTCGGACCCTGGCGCTGTGAAGCAACAGTGCTAACCACTGTGCCGCCCAGGCCATCTTCCAGCTGTTTTTAATTGAATTCAAATTTCACCATCTCCCAATGTCCAGGGATGTGCAGGTTACGGGGATAGGGCGAGGGGGTGAGTCTAGGTAGGGTGGTCTTTAGAAGAGCCGGTGCAGACTCGATGGGCCGAATGGCCTCCTTCTGAACTGTGACTTCTATGATAATCTATGATTAATCTAGGACAAAGGTTCGGCACAACATCGTGGGCCGAAGGGCCTGTTCTGTGCTGTATTTTTCTATGTTCTATGTTCTAATTTTGTACGCCCAGATCAAATCTCCCTTACTCTAAGGAGAACAACCTCAGCTTCTCATTGTGTTATTAATTATTAATGATAAATTGCCCTAAGTGTCCAAAGAAAAAGGTTAGGCGGAGTTACTGGGTTACAGGCATAGAGTGGAGGCGTGGGCTTAAGTGGGGTGCTCTTTCCAAGTGCCGGTGCAAACATGATGGGCCGAATGGCCTCCTTCTGCACTGTAGATTCCATGATTAGAGTCACAGAGTCATAGATAGAATCATAGATGTTTACAGCATGGAAACAGGCCCTTCGGCCCAGCTTGTCCATGCCGCCCAGTTTCTATCACTAAGCTAGTCCCACTTGCCCGCATTTGGCTCATATCCCTGTATACCCACCCTGCCCATGTAACTGTCTACAGAGTCATAGATTCTCCAACCTAACCTTGTAACGAAATTGAAATCGCCTCCTCCCAGGAACCTTTCTGGTACAATCTGTGATGGTACTTCGGTGACTGTTCTCTGTGGCCATTGGTGGATAATAATTATAATAATTGCTTATTGTCGCAAGCAGGCTTTAATGAAGTTACTGTGAAAAGCCCCTAGTCACCACTTTCCAGCGCCTGTTCGGGGAGGCCGGTACGGGAATTGAACCCACGCTGCTGGTCTTGTTCTGCATTGCATTGTTCTGCTTTGCAAGCCAGCTATTTAGTCCACTGTGCTAAACCAACCCCTCCAGATTGCAAGCGGGTTACATGTCTACACTCTCAGCACCAGATCAGATGAATGAAGAATAGGGAGCGGAACAAAAAAAAGCAGAGAGATGCCCAATTTATTTTTCTTAAAAGAGCTCCAGTCAGACGAAACAGTACGTTACTGGCACAAGAACGCGCTGGAGCCCCACTGCATTGTGCCAGGGAGCAAACAGGATTGAAAGCACAGTGCTGAACATGCAAAATAGACTTTGCTGTGTCACAGCGGGGAGGCACTCTGTGTGGGCATGGTGCTTCAGAGAAGGGTACTCGAGAGAGAGGCAAAGAACATTGCATCAGCTACAGGCCAACTCTCTCATCCCGTGGTTAAGGAAGGTTCATTGTTTCAGCGTTGTTCACAACCAACCAATGAAGAACTCCTGATCTGTTGTTACCGTAGCGACGTAGGAAAATGCGGCAGCCATTTTGCGCACAGCAAGATCCCACACGCTGCCGCAATATGACTTTGGGAAAGCAATCGGCAATGTCTCTTCCAACCTTTCTCCAATTAGCGTACCCACCGACAAAGGATTGTCTCCCTCTGGTAGGGTCAGGGAATAATTTGCAAACGTGACGGTTTTCCGGGGGGGGTGGGGGGGGATAAAAAATCAACCAATTTCTCCTTTCCGTCATCCCATTTCTCTTCACCCTCCGAAAATGGGACTCGTGAAGGCTTCTAACCTGCTTCCGGCCTCAAACTCTTAATAATAATCTTTATTGTCACAAGCAGGCTTACATTAACACTGCAATGAAGTTACTGCGAAAAGCCCCGAGTCGCCACATTCCGGCGCCTGTTCGGGTACACCGGGGGAGAATTCAGAATGTCTAAATTACCAAACAAGCACGTCTTTTGGGACTTTTGGGAGGAAACCGGAGCGCCCGGAGGAAACCCACGCAGACACGGGGAGAACGTGCAGACTCTGCACAGGCAGTGACCTAAGCCGGGAATCGAACCTGGGACCCTGGAGCTGTGAAGTAACTGTGCTAACCACTGTGCTACAGTGCCGCCCTTTCTCCAGTTTTCCATGTTGCAGATAGTCTCTGGCCTATTTATCAATATTCAATCATCCCCAGTGGAACATATTTTGGCCGTGAGGCCAGTTTCCTCAGGGTAGGTTTCTTCCCTCACTCCGGTAAAAGAACAGTGAGCTTGAGTAGTCTCTTATGGTTCCACTCCCATTTCCGAGTCCACATCTTTGTTGACGTTTTTCCAGGGCAATGAGTTGCCTCCGAAAGTCACCAAAACATTTTGTGAATGGTTTTGCTGTTCTGAATGAATGCGCAGTTTGGGGCACTGCTCAATACTTCAAGTGTGTTTTAAAGCAAAGTGCCAAACTGGGGCAGCACGGTGGCCCAATGGTTAGCAATGTTGCCTCATGGCGCCGAGGTCCCAGGTTCGATCCCGGCTCCGGGTCCCCGTCGTGTGAGACTGCAGTGCTAATCACTGTTCCACCGCGCTGCCCTCTCGTGAACCATCTCTGAGCTCCTTCTAGCAAACTCTGCTCTTCAGCACTTTGTATTTTATACTGAAGTCCAAAGATTGTATATCGTTGGTCGAGGCCATTGAATGGTGGTGTTGAAGGCAGCACGGTGGCGCAGTGGGTTAGCACTGCTGCCTCACGGCGCCGAGGTCCCAGGTTCGATCCCGGCTCTGGGTCACTGTCCGTGTGGAGTTTGCACATTCTCCCCGTGTTTGCGTGGGTTTCGCCCCCACAACCCAAAGATGTGCAGGGTGGGTGGATTGGCCACGCTGAATTGCCCCTTAATTGGAAAAATGAATTGGGTACTCTAAATTTCTCCTTTTTTTTAAATGGTGGCGTTGGATGCTTGATAGATGTTTGTGCAGAAAGGCTTCCCGCGTGGGTCGCGAAGGTTGGCCGGTTGGTAAAATGGGTCCTCGGGCGGGGGGGGGGGAAAGAAAAACACTGTCCTGGACGATGCGCCGAGAGGTAACCGCGTTCCGTCTGCGGGAGCATCCGGATAATTTTCAGCAGGGATTGAGCGAGGAAGGGCGATTCTGTGACCCTAGAACAGCACCAAGTGTGTTGTTGGGGGGGGGGGGATGAGTAGGTGCCCCATTTAGGAAGGAAACCTGCTGAATCATTCAGCCGTTAGCCTGTGGTTTGGGATGACCTTGTATCAATTTCAGATAAACATTTTTTTGTTCTGCTTTTCTTCTGTTGACAGTTAGGAATGTGCAGTGTATTTTTAGATCCTTGCGTTTCTCCTTTCTTTCTGCACTTTGAGGACAAAACCTTCAGGAATTTGCTGCGTTCTTCCGATCAGAGACCATGGTCGGCAGGGTTTTACCAACCCTCGGATGGCCAGCTGGGGACACGCACGTTTCATCAGAGCAGTGAACGGTTATTGCTGTTTTGTGTCCCAGGCTCTTGGGCGGGGGAAACGGGGGGTTCGAATCCCACCCCGGCAGCTGGCGGAATTTAAATTCCGTCAATAAAATCCTGGGATATTAAGGTAGCTGTCGTGTTATTGACTGTAAAGCAGACACCAAACTGAGACGTTGGTTCAATAAGATTTATTGAACTTCTGTAACAAGGCACACAGCTGGCTGTGGGTTGACTCTCTACTACTCTAAGTATACTAACTCTAACTAACTAGACCAGGCTAGATCTGAGCCACGTGTAGAAGGTGCTAACTGATGTATACACCCTGACTGTCACTACAGATGTCGCCAGTGGAAAGAGGCGGAGTGCTGATGCCTCGTGTGTTTCATAGTAGGAAGCCCCCCTCTGGTGTTCTGTCTAGTGATTGGTTGTGTTCTGTCCTGTGTGTTGATTGGTTAACCTGGGTGTCTATCACTGCCTCTCTTTACCTCACGATGTGTGTGAGTGCATATTATGACAGTAGCCTCCGTAATGGTGACCATGAAACCATCATGAGTGTTGTAAAGACCCACCTGGTTCACTAATGCGCCTTCAGGAAAGGAAATATGCCGTCCTTTCTGGCCGCCCTGTGACCCCAGACCCGACAGCAATGAGGTTGACTCTTACCCACCCCTCTGATATGGCCGAGTCGGGGGCGGGGGGGGTTCTGCCCAGGCCATCCGAGGCCTTCGGGTGGTTGGGCTCTGGGCAGGGTGGTACTCTGGTACTCCTGCTGCCACATGGGCACTGGTGCCAGGCTGCCTTTGCCAGGGCTCTGCTCCAAGGGCCCTCTTTCCTTACGAGGTGGTGTGGGGAGGGGAAACCTGAGGACCCTCTAAGAGGTAAGTTGAGGGGGTGGGGGTGTCCGGGAGCTGTGGGGTCTTGAGATGGGGGCAGCATTAAAATAGGTGCGGTACGTGCGGCCTCGGCCAAGGCAAAAAGAAACAGAGTGCGGTTTAAGTGGGGTTGTCCTTGGCGCGGCAGGCTCTGAGAAACACCCCCGCTATTCGCAACAAAAACCGGAATCTTTCTTTTTGTTAAATCGTGCCCCAGATCTCAATATCCAACCGGGGTCTCTAAAGCCATGTACAGCGTGTAGCACCGTCAATATGACGCGAGGCAGGTTGAGGTAATGTCAATTGAAGGCTTTATTAAGCAGAACTTTATCCCCAGCAACGTGGTTACAGAATGCAGCTGCTGAGGGAAATGGAGGGAAAAACTGTGTTCTTATACCGGCATTTCTGGGTGGAGTCCAGTAGGTGGCAGATCCTATCAGGACCTGGCATCCCTCCACCAATAGCCTGTCGACACGTGGTGTACCGTATTACCCCTAATACATACCACCACACAGCGGGAAGCCCTGATGCAGCTGTGGGGGTGGAGGGGTGTCACTGTCTCACTGAGGAGGCAGCTCGGATATTAACAATGCATAAACGTGCTGTCGATGTCACAGCTTAGCTTACAGTGCGCTGCAATAAAAATAGCAGTGCTGTAAAATCCCCAGCAGGTCTGTCACCATTGGAGAGAGAAACAGAGTTCTCGTTTTCAGCTCCCACCAGATATGTCATATTTCAATACATTTAAATGGAATTAGCGGGTTTCCCCACAGTACCGTCCCCCCCAAGTGGCCTGGGGGGGGGGGTGAGTGGGCGGGAGAGGGACATGACTGGGCAGTGCCCTTGGGCGCTCCATGGGTTCGGAGTACCGTGGGGGAGTGGCTCCCTGTGCGTGTGTGGGTGAGGTCCAGTTGAGGGGGGGGGGGGTGGTGTCAGTGTCTCTAGCAGGAAGTGCCAGGGTGCAGTGCTTGGGGAGGCATATGGGAGGGTGGGTTCTCCGTGTCCTCTGTATAAGAGGATCCCTGAGGGGGGCTTGTGCGTAGGGATGGTGGGAGGGCGGGGGGATCTCCCATGTCCGTGGTGAGGGGTACATTTTTTATTTTTCTAAGATCGGGCCCTTTCTGTAGGGTCTAGATTACTGATGTAGCACCAGTACACAAGTGCTTATTGTTCATACTGCAGCTGGGGGTGAAATAATTTCCAGCAAAGACCGACATGGGTGGACAGTTACCAGAGCTGTCTCCAAGAAAATTAGGTACCAGAGGTACCGGGTCCCTCCTTGAGGGTGCCATATTCTGTGTCACTGGCTGCAAAGTGCCTGTGCCGGCAAAAATTAAAAGGCTGACGCTGCAAAGCCTGCTGGCAAGTTCCCCTTCCTGGCTCGAGTAGGCCAAACCTAAAGCATGTCCCTGTAGGCCCGGCCCGAAAGCCTGCGTGAGAAGCTGATCTGTTGCTTTGGTCACTGCTGGCCTGTATCTCTCAGAACCTCAATGTGCTTTGAGCAAACGCAAACAAGTGAATTGGGAGCAAAGTGCTCGCAACACTGCCAAAATCAGCTCCGCAGTATAAACAGGGAACGTTCAACACCAACTGAAAACATTGAAGGGGAAATGAATTTGGAATGTAAACAATTCAAAACAAACTGTACACGTAAGAATTAGGAAGTGCTGATTGCAGAGAAATGGATAATGGGAACAGATTATCCACTGCTAATATAATTGATATATATGTGTCTCCACTTGCTTTGAAAGCCATCCACCAACTTTCTGCACTGGCTAATCTTCACTGGTGATTCTAGAAAGTGAAAGCCGCGGGGCTAGTTGGTCACGGACGTCTATTCTGCCTCCATTTCATCATCCACGAGGCCAAAAAAAAGTGTCTGCCGACTGAAGCTACACATCTCCCTTACCCTGGCCCAATCACAATGACTTCACCGCTGCCTGACTGAGATAAGCTACTTTGCTTCAGAATGTCAACAGCAACCATTTTGCTCCGAGTTCACACCCGGGCTTAATCGGCCAAGCACAGTGAGCATAGATTAGTTACCAGACTCACACAACCAGACACGAACAACAGCAACTTGTATTCATAACGCGCCTTGAACGCAATGAAGCACAGCATTACCAGACAATACGTGAGGGGGGTGACGCAAAGCTATGACAGGAGATATTGGAGGGGAAATGACTAACCGCTTGGTCAAAGAGAGAGGTTTTAAGGAGCCTTTAAAAGGACAAGGGAAAGGTAGAGGGCAGAGGTTTATGGAGGGAATTCCAGCACGTAAGGCCTTGGCAGCTGAAGGAACACAACGGTGGAGTGATTAACCTTCAAGATGCTGGAATGTAGGGGAGCACAGATAATGGGCTTGAGGAGATGAGGTCAGAAGATGTCGAAGCAGAACTAGGCCCCGCCATTAAATGAGATCATGAATGATCTTATATGATGATCCTCAATTCCACTTTCCCGCTTTATCCCCATAACCCTTGATTCCCTCACTGATTAGAAATTTGCCAATCTCTGCCTTGAACATACTTAACGACCCAGCCTCTACAGCTCTCTGCGGGAAAGAATTCCACAGATTCACTGCCCTCTGAGAGAAGAAATTCCTCCTCATCTCTATCTTAAATGGATGACTCCTCACTCTGAGATGATACCCTCTGGTCCTGGACTCTCCCACAAGGGGACACAACCTCTCGGCATCGAACCTGTCAAACCCTCTGAGAATCCGATATGTCTCAATAAGGTCACTTCTCGTTCTTCTCCACTCCAATGAGCACAGGCCCAACCTACTCAATCTCTCCTCATGAGAAAATCCCTCCATACCCGGGATCAACCCCGCCAACCTTCTCTGGACTCCCTCCAGTGCCAGTATATCTTTCCTCCTCGCCTGAGGTGTGGTGATCCTCGGGCTAAATCACCACCGGTCAGCTCATTCCCCCCCCCCCCCCCCAACCAATCCTTCAAAGGGGAAAACAATCTATGGTCATCTGGGACTATGGAGACTTAATCTTTCCTGGTAAGAGCGAGATCCAGATCGTGACGCTTAAGGTCTTGAGGGCAGTGCACTTCCAGGCTGGATCTCTGGCGAGGACAACCTGGCACCCGGGCACATTGGCACTGCCGGCCTGTTAGATCTCACGAAGCGTTCCAGATCTCGCGAGATTTAATGGCCTTGTCGCGTCACCGAGTCGGGTGCGGCGGGCCGGTTCGATCGTGCCCACAGTCGCTGTTGACCGATGCGGAGATTTATTCACACACTGCAGGATCACGCAAGCAACAATGAGATAAAGGTCCAGGTGACCTCTTTCGATCATGGTAGCTGCCAGATGCATTTTGAACAGGACAATGGGAGAACTTTTCTTCATTCATTCACGGGATGTGGGCATCGCGGGCTAGGCCAGCATTTATTGCCCATCCCTAATTGCCTTTGAGAAGGTGGTGGTGAGCCGCCATCTTGAACCTGCTGCAGTCCGTGTGGCGTAGGTACTCCCACAGCGAGGGAATCCCAGGATGTTGCCCCAGTGACAATGAAGGAACGGCCGATATATTTCCAAGTCAGGATGGTGTGTGGCTTTAGAGGGCAACTTGCAGGTGGTGGAGTCCATTTGCATCTGCTGCCATTGTCCTTCTAGAAAATGGCGGTCACAGGAATGTGCCGTCGAAGGAGTTGCTGTATCTTGTACATACTGCACGTTGTAAGTCAGTGGCAGAGGGATTGAATGTTTAAGGATGGGGTGCCAATCAAGCGGACTGCTCTGTCTTGGATGCTGTCAAGCTTCTTGCGTGTTGGAGCTCGTTCAAACAAGTGGAGAGGATTCACACTCCTGACGTGTAGATGGTGGACAAAGTTTGGGGAGTCGGGAGATGAGGGACTGCAGAATTCTCTAGCCTCTGATCATCTCTTGTAGCCGCAGTGTTTACTGGCTGGTTCAGTTCAAATACTGGTCGATGGTAACCCCAAGGACGTTGATAATGGGCAATTCAGCGATGGTAATGTCCTTGAATGTCAAGAGGAGATGGTTAAATTCTCTGTTGTCGGAAATGGCTCAGTGACTTCGCCCTTTGGAAGACGCGCCGTGGAATCTTTTTTGTTTGCTTGAGTTGATCAGGCAAATGGAAGATGGGGTTTCCCCGCGGTGTGTGCAGCTCGTCAATAGCCGCCATCGCGATCTTCCGCTCCCGCCGAAGTCAGTGACAGTTTGCACGGCTTGCCCATCCTGCCTCCCCGGGGGGTGTCAACTTTATCTGGATGGGACAATCCCGGCAGCAGGACGGGCCCGCAAAAATCCTGTCTCGGGATTGACACCCAATAGATGGTCAGGGTAGGTTATGGTGCTCACGTCTGAGAGTGGGGCTGCAACCTCACAGCTCTCTGCCCCCTGAGGCACGACGTGGGAAGCGCAGCCTAAATTTAGTCTGGGCCCGACCTGACAGCACAGCCGAGTAAGGTGAGGCTTCCTTGAGGAGGAAGTCTGTGCTGAAGTCAGAAGGTCATGAGTTCAAATCCCACTCCAGAGACGTGAGCACATACTCCAGGCTGAGACTCTCGGTCTAATATTGAAGGAGTGCAGCACCGTCGGAGGTGCAGTCTCACTGGTGAGGCATTAAACCGAGGGCCACGTCAGCCTCCTCGATTGGGTGTGTGTAAAATATCCTGTGCCACTATTGGGCTCTGCTGGAGTCCTGGTCAATATTTATCCCTCAACCAACATTGCAGAAACAAATTATCCATCATTATCACATCGCTGTTTGTGAAATTTCCTTCATCTTGGTTCCGAGAGCGGCCCACAAGACATTTTGTTGACCGATGCCCACGTGCGGGTTCGCCACATTCCGCTGATTTCCATCCGTGCCGTTTTTTTTCCTGCCGGTATGGCTGAAGTGATTTGCACACAAAGCGAGGGCGAGTGAAGTGAGGAGCGAGTGAAGTGAGGAGCGAGTGAAGTGAGGAGCGAGTGAAGTGAGGAGCGAGTGAAGTGAGGAGCGTGCCGATTGCTCACAACGTTAACTGTGAGAGCCGTGCACTCCCTCTGCGTCCAAAGTATAAATGTTTTGTCTTTACCATTTGAAGTTGGTGACAGTTCCGTAAATATATAGATGATTAAGCATATCCTATAACCCGCTGGGCGGCACGGTAGCACAGTGGTTGGCACTGTGGCTTCACAGCGGCAGGGTCCCAGGTTCGATTCTCGCATTGGGTCACTGTCTGTGCGGAGTCTGCACGTTCTCCCCGTGTCTGTATGGGTTTCCTCTGGGTGCTCCGGTTTCCCCCTACAAGAACTGAAAGATGTGCTTGTTAGGTGAATTCTCCCTCAGTGTACCCGAATAGGCGCCGGAATGTGGCGACTCGGGGCTTTTCACAGTAACTTCATTGCAGAGTTAATTAATGTAAGCCTACTTGTGACAATAAAGAATATTATTATGAAATATTCGGCGTGTATTAAATGTATTTAATCTAAGGGCAGCACGGTGGCGCAGTGGTTAGCCCTGCTGTCTCACGGCGCCGAGGTCCCAGGTTTGATCCCGGCTTTGAGTCACTGTCCGTGTGGAGTTTGCACATTCTCCCCGTGTCTGCGTGGGTTTCGCCCCCACATTCCAAAGATGTGCAGGGTAGGTGGATTGGCCACGCTAAATCGCCCCTTAATTGGAAAAAATGAATCGGGTACTGAAAAAAAATTGTTTTTTAAAGAATGTATTTAGTCTTATTCATGGGGTCACGGTTAGTGAACGAGCCCCAATTTCAATCTTGCGGCCCGCTGAGATGAAGGAGGGCCCCTCGTGCGGCCCACTCACCAGCCTGGGTTGCCCAACACTGGACTACACACGCTTCAAATGTACTTCCTTGGTTCTAAAGCTCTGACGTCCTGATTTTGAAGAAGGGTGCTATATGAATGCAAGTCCTTTTCCTCTTCACCCAACATCAGTTTGGCGTCAGGCAACGCTTCACTTTGCATGCAGGCAGCCCAAGCTCGCACTCCATGCAAAGCGGAGCCTCCTCACGCCCAGCTTGTCGTACAATTGCACCATTTGACTCGCATCCGGACTGAAATGCTCGCTCATCCGAGCACTGCTCCTGCACGACGTTCCTCGGCCTCTCGAAACCTTTAAAGAGTGATGGAGGTGGTGGGCTTGGGGTGGAGATGGGAGGGGATGGTGGTGGCAATGGTGGGGGGGGGGGGGGGGGGGGGGGGGGGGGGGAGGACGGGGATGGGGGGAGGGTTGCTCTTGTGTTTTTCTGAGAGGCACTGCGAGTCTGAATTCACTGAGACGTTTCCATGCAACAGCGTCTCCATAGCAACGTCCTCGCATATAAATGCTATTTATTTTTCAGTTCCTTCTCTGGGAAGGTTTCAGCCAAATACTTTCCCCGCAATCGATTCCTCACAAAAAAAAGTTCCACCATCTACGTGAGCCGCCACATCAGCTCTCTGTCTGAGGTCCGGGTGGTTTTGGAATGAGGATTCTCACCTCTGGTTGCTGATGGACTCCGAGACGTTCTAATTCCGTTGAAATTCCTTGCGCATCGGGGAGCTTTGAGAGATTGTTTCTGATCAGCCGAACTATAAATACCTCCATTATCTTGACGTCTGTTTGTGCATCTTGAAGCAAGAAGGCTGAGGCGGTGACCGAGTAGAGGTCTTTAAAATGATGAAAGGCCTAGATCGAGTGGATAGGAAGAGAATGTTTCCTGCCCTGCGGAAGAACATAATGAGAGGCCGACAGTCAATATAAGATGGTCCACCAAGATATCCAATGGGGAATCCAGAAGAAACATCTTCACCCAGAGAGCGGTGAGAATGTGGAACTCGCTACCACAGGAAGTGATTGAAGTGAATGGTACAGATGTGTTTGAGGAGAACGCAGACAGATATGAGGGAACAGAGGATTTCAATGATAGATTTAGAGGAGGACTGATAGAAGGAGCGTCAATGCCAGCATGGACTGGTTGGACTGAATGGCCTGTTTCTGGACTGTGTGTACAATACGATCCTTTCTAATCATCTGTGGAATTCGCGACCCCAGAGTGCGGTGGGTGCTGGGACAGTGAGTAAATTTAAGGAGGAGTTAGACAGATTTTTAATTGGTAATGGGTTGAAAGGTTATGGAGAACGGGCAGGACGGTGGAGTGGAGGCCATGGTGGGATCAGCCATGATCACATTGAGGGCGTTCGGCCCGGGAGGCTAAATTGCCCAGTCTCGCTCCTAGGTCATGTGTTCCAGGGAGGAGATGCTCTGGCTGATTTCGCAATCCAGCTCTTGGTCTGTAACATTGTAGGTGGCAGATGAGGAACACATCAGCCATGATAGAATGGTGGAGCAGACTCGATGGGCCGAATGGCCTAATTCTGCTCCTATAATCTTATGAACTTATCATAACACTTGGGGCTCATGTGGCAAGACTGAAGTCAGAAAGCAGTCAATGGGCTGGTTTAGCTCAGCGGGCTAGACAGCTAGTTAGTGATGCAGAACAGGGCCAGCAGCGCGGGTTCAATTCCCGTCCCAGCTTACCCGAACGGAATGTGGCGATTAGGGGCTTTTCACAGTAACTTCATACTTGTGACAATAAAGATAACAAGTCCGTACTTCCTGACTTTTGTACACACTCCTTGGCCGGGATTCCCCGTTGCCGGGATTCCCCGCTGCCAGTCCGCGCCCCGCTGCCGCTATCGAACAGCGTCACTTCGATTGTAGCAGTTCCTGATGTCACAGGGAGATGTAGGAACGGGAGGAGGTCGCTCCGCCCCTCGAACCCAGGCTGTCCTGAAGAGGTTGCCTGATGAGGCACGGTTGAGCAGGTTGGACCTGTACTCATTGGAGTTCCTAAGAAGGAGGGGTGATCTTACTGAAATGTATAAGATCCTGGGGTGGGGGTGGGGGGATGCTTCCCTCGGCGAGAGTTTAAAAATGAAGGGTCTCCCATTTTAAGACTGAGGTGAGAAGATATTGCTTATCTCCGAGGGTTATTAATCTGTGGCATTGTCTTCCCGAGAGAGGTTGGGTCATTGAATACATTCAGGGTTGAGTTAGACAGACTTTTGATCGACAAGGGAGTTGTGGGTTATTGGGGCGGAGGAGCGAAGCCCCCCCCCAATGACCCATGATTCCCTGAGAGACCAAGGTAGAAAATGGAGTGAAAGTGGAATTCGGGCAACAATCGAATTAGCTCTGGCAGAACTGGCTTGGCGGGTGAGAGGGGGGGGGGGGGGGTTTAGCGGGGAGGGGAGCGAATTGCATACTCCTGCTGCTAACCCTTGCGTTATTGTGCCATTTGTTTGGATCGTGACTGATCGCTGTGTCTCATTCCGTCTACCCGCCTTACTCTGTAGAACCCCCCAACATCCCTTGCCTAAAAGAAAAATGCCGCTCTCAATTACAACATTTTACATTTGGGACCCCCCCCCCCACTCTCTCTCCCAGGACCCTTCTCTCCCCACCCTCAAAGCCTCCAGAGCTCTTTGGTGAAGAGGAGCACTTCAGTTTGAAGTTGGCGCAGTTTTGTGTCTCATTTTCATTCACTGCCCCCTCTTGACGTCACTGCTCCTCCCCGCCTGGGGACATTGCAGGTCCACAGAAGGTCATGGTGCAGAAGGAGCCCTTTTGACCCATCGTGTCTGCACCGGCTTTCCAAACGGGCCACAAGTTTTTTTTATTTCTGCCATTCCTTTTGTTTTCTTGTCATGTGAGAGTACCTTTAAGAAATGGGTGTTTAAGATATGTACCTTTAAGAAATGGAGCTGCTCATGTTACTGGGGTGATGTCAGAGTGTGGGTGGAGCTGAGCTCTACTTCTGCTTTTTAGTTTCAGTTTGAGAAAAAGCTTGGGTGTGTCTGTGTGTTTCAGTGAGCTGCATCTGAAGTCTGCCATCCAAAGACTATCTTAATCATTTGGTGAATTCAGAATTATAAATGTTTTCAGTATTGAATGTAAACCCTGATGTGAGTCTGTTTAGAGGTTTGTTAAGTCTTTTGGATGTTTAAAGAACAGAATACAGATTACTTAGGGGGGTGTATTTGAATTAATGGTTGCTAAGATGTTCACTGTTTGTTCTAAAAAGGTTAACTTGAGTTCATAGAATAAACATTGTTTTGCTTTAAAAAATACTTTTCCATTTCTACTGTACCACACCTGTAGAGTGGGCCGTGTGCTCCCCGTACCACAATCTATTAAAAGTTGTGGGTCAGGTGAACTCCATGATACACTTTGGGGTTCTCTAAACCCTGGCCCATAACATTATGTCATTGAAAGGAAGATCATACATGATTTGATTTCCTCCGTTCTATCTTACTGACTCCAACTAGGGTCGCTTTTAAGACATACCAACATTAAGCATAGAATCACTACATTGCACCATTCGGCCCATCGAGTCTTCACCGACCTTCTGAAAGAGCACCCAATCTAGGCCCATGCCCCACCCTATCCCTGTAAACCAGTAACCCCCGTCTAACCATTTTGGACTCAAAAGGGGCAATTTAGCGTGACCAATCCAACTAACCGGCACGTCTTTGGACTGTGGGAGGAAGCCGGAGCACCCGGAGGAAACCCACGCAGACACGGGGAGAAAGTGCAAACCACACAGACAGTGACCCAAGGCTAGAATTGAACCGTTTATTGTCAGTCTTTAACTATTTGTCGATCTTAGATATTGTTATGTGTGTGCTGTTTTCCTCGTGCAGGTTGCTTTGTGAGCTATTTGCGGAGGACATTGGGTGCGCTCCATAATTTGTATCACCCTTTATAAAATGAAATTTATAACCATGCAGCTATAGCAGAATACCTAATGATGCGTCTCAGGCAGCATCTTTCAATATATTTCGCACACCATGAGGTGCTTTGATCTGCACTTAGCGTTCTTCTGAACAAAGGGTTGGGAATGGGTTGATAAAGAGACTTCTTCACTCAAGGGCTGTAAATCATTGGGATTCTTGACCGTAGTGGGCGACAGTGGTGTGTGGTGGTAATGTTACAGAGGATCGGGCTAATGTTTTGGGGACATGGGTTCAAATCCCACCGCGGCAGCTGGTGGAATTGAAAGTCAGTTCATAAAATCTGGAATTGAAAGCTAGTCTCTGTAATGTTGACCGCCACAGCGATCATCGATTGTCGTATTAAACCCGTCTGCTTCATTAATGTCCTTCAGGGAACCACGTTTGCCCTCCTTGCCTGGTCTGGCCGACATGTGACTCCAAACTCCCCAGTCATATGGTTCACTCTTAAAACTGCCCTCTGAAATGGCGGGGCAAGCCACTCCACTCCAGGGCGATTAGGGATGTTGGCCTTGCCAGTGACGGCCACATACCATGAAAGAATAAATAGGTGTAGCGTGGAATGGATTCTCAGTTGTTTTTGATGCGAAGGGATTGGGGCGGTGGCACGGTGGTTAGCACTGCTGCCTCCACAGGGCAGCACGGTGGCGCAATGGTTAGCACTGCAGTCTCACGGCGCCAAGGTCCCGGGTTCGATCCCGGCCCCGGGTCACTGTCCGTGTGGAGTTTACACATTCTCCCCGTGTCTGCGTGGGTTTCGCCCCCACAACCCAAAGATGTGCAGGGTAGGCGGAACGGCCACGCTAAATTGCCCCTTAATTGGAAAAAATGAATTAAGTACTCTAAATTTATATCTTTAAAAAAGCACTGCTGCCTCACAGCACCAGGGACACGGGTTCGATTGGGTCTTGGGTGACTGTGTGGAGTTTGCGCATTTGCCCCATGTCTGCGTGGGTTTCCTCCCACAGTCCAAAAACGTGCAGGTTAGGTGTATTGGCCATGAATCGATACACAGTGCAATGGGGATAGGGCGGGGAAACAGGCGGGGAAGTAGACTGGTCTTTCGAAGGATAGGTGCACCCTAAGGGCTGAGTGGATTCTGTGAGCTGAAAGGTGCAGCTCAGACAGATGACCAGCCTTTAAGATTTACATTTAGATTGTGCTTTTCGTCTCGTACTACTTGGCAACCAATTTTCTTTTGGACGTGTAGTCACTGTTGTAATTAAAGAAAAGTGATAGTCAATACTCACTCAGAGAACTGTGACAAACAGAATCTGATAATGTCCGGACAATCTGTTTTCCTGCAATGTTGATTGAGGAAAAAAGATTGGTCAAGGCACCAGAGATAATTCCTCTGCTCTTAGAGTCATTTGAATCCTTACAGCGCAGAAGGAGTCCATTCGGTCCATTGAGTCTATGCCAAGCCTCCGAAAGAGCACTCTACCTAGGCCCTTTCCCAGTAACCCCACCTAACCTTTGGACAATAAGGGCAATTTCAGCACGGCCTATCCACCTAACCTGCATGTCTTTGGACTGTGGGAGGAAACCGGAGCTCCCGGATGAAACCCACGCAGAAACAGGGAGGACGTGCAGACTCCACGCAGGCAGTGATTGGTTGGAATCGAAGCCGGGTCGCTGATGCTGTGAGGCAGCAGTGCTGTCAGCTGTGTCGCCGTGCCGCCCTGCACTGTGGGCAGTGCTTTAAAACCTACTGCTTTAAAGTTGAGCCCTGGGAACTTTGCCAGCAGGCTGATGGGGCCTTGGTTTAATGGCTCATCCAAAAGTCAGAACCTGGGACAGTGCGGCTGCACTCCCTCAGCACTGCACCATAGTGTCAGCTTTGACTTTTTTGTTGGGGTGGGGGGGGGGTTCAATCCCTGCAGTGGGATTTGAACCCAGCATCTCGTGATTCAGTACGCGGATACACCCCAGACGGACACTCGGGGGGGGGGGGGGGGGGGGGGGGGGGGGAGGAAAGAGAGAAAGAGAGACCGACGCGCACATGGGCGCAGAGGGAGAGAGACGGAGGCGCACATGGGCAGAGAGAGAGAGAGACGGACGCGCACATGGGCACAGAGAGAGAGACACGGACGCGCACATGGGCACACAGAGAGAGAGACGGACGCGCACATGGGCGCAGAGAGAGAGAGACGGACGCGCACATGGGCGCAGAGAGAGAGAGACGGACGCGCACATGGGCGCAGAGAGATAGAGACTGACGCGCACATGGGCACAGAGAGAGAGAGACGGACGCGCACATGGCCGCAGAGAGAGAGAGACGGACGCGCACATGGGTGCAGAGAGAGAGAGACGGACGCGCACATGGGCACAGAGAGAGAGAGACGGACGCGCACATGGGCGCAGAGAGAGAGAGAGACGGATGCGCACATGGGCGCAGAGGGAGAGAGACGGACGCGCACATGGGCGCAGAGAGAGAGAGACGGACACGCACATGGGCGCAGAGAGAGAGAGACGGACGCGCACATGGGCGCAGAGAGGGAGAGACGGACGCGCACATGGGCGCAGAGAGAGAGAGACGGACGCGCACATGGGCGCAGAGGGAGAGAGAGACGGACGCGCACATGGGCGGAGAGAGAGAGAGACGGACGCGCACATGGGCGCAGAGAGAGAGAGACGGATGCGCACATGGGTGCAGAGAGAGAGAGACTGACGCGCACATGGGCACAGAGAGAGAGAGACGGACGCGCACATGGGCGCAGAGAGAGAGAGACGGACGCGCACATGGGCGCAGAGGGAGAGAGACGGACGCGCACATGGGCGCAGAGAGAGAGAGACGGACACGCACATGGGCGCAGAGAGAGAGAGACTGACGCGCACATGGGCACAGAGAGAGAGAGACGGACACGCACATGGGCACAGAGAGAGAGAGACGGACGCGCACATGGGCACAGAGAGAGAGAGACGGACGCGCACATGGCCGCAGAGAGAGAGAGACGGACGCGCGCATGGGCGCAGAGAGAGAGAGACGGACGCGCACATGGGCGCAGAGGGAGAGAGACGGACGCGCACATGGGCGCAGAGAGAGAGAGACGGACACGCACATGAGCGCAGAGAGAGAGAGACGGACACGCACGTGGGCGCAGAGGGAGAGAGAGACGGACGCGCACATGGGCGGAGAGAGAGAGAGACGGACGAGCACATGGGTGCAGAGAGAGAGACTGACGCGCACATGGGCACAGAGAGAGAGAGACGGACGCGCACATGGGCGGAGAGAGAGCGAGACGGACGAGCACATGGGCACAGAGAGAGAGAGACTGACGCGCACATGGGCACAGAGAGAGAGAGACGGACGCGCACATGGGCACAGAGGGAGAGAAACGGACGCGCACATGGGCGCAGAGGGAGAGAGACGGACGCGCACATGGGCACAGAGAGAGAGAGACGGACACGCACATGGGCGCAGAGAGAGAGAGACTGACGCGCACATGGGCGCAGAGGGAGAGAGACGGACGCGCACATGGGCACAGAGGGAGAGAGACTGACGCGCACATGGGCGCAGAGAGAGAGAGACGGACGTGCACATGGGCGCAGAGGGAGAGAGACGGACGAGCACATGGGCGCAGAGGGAGAGAGACGGACGCGCACATGGGTGCAGAGAGAGAGAGAGAGACGGACGCGCACATGGGCGCAGAGAGAGAGACGGACGCGCACATGGGTGCAGAGAGAGAGAGACTGACGAGCACATGGGTGCAGAGAGAGAGAGAGAGACGGACGCGCACATGGGCACAGAGAGAGAGAGACGGAAGCGCACATGGGCACAGAGAGAGAGAGACGGACGCGCACATGGGCACAGAGAGAGAGAGACGGAAGCGCACATGGGCACAGAGAGAGAGACGGACGTGCACATGGGCACAGAGAGCGAGAGACGGACGCGCACATGGGCACAGAGAGAGAGAGACTGACGCGCACATGGGTGCAGAGACAGAGAGACGGATGCGCACATGGGCGCAGAGAGAGAGAGACGGACGCGCACATGGGCACAGAGAGAGAGAGACGGAAGCGCACATGGGCACAGAGAGAGAGACGGACGTGCACATGGGCACAGAGACAGAGAGACGGACGTGCACATGGGCACAGAGAGAGAGAGACGGACGCGCACATGGGCACAGAGGGAGAGAGACGGAACCGCACATGGGCACACAGAGAGAGACGGACGTGCACATGGGCACAGAGAGAGAGAGACGGACGAGCACATGGGTGCAGAGAGAGAGAGACGGACGAGCACATGGGCACAGAGGGAGAGAGATGGACGCGCACATGGGCACAGAGAGAGAGAGACGGACGCGCACATGGGCACAGAGAGAGAGAGACGGAAGCGCACATGGGCACAGAGACAGAGAGACGGACGTGCACATGGGCACAGAGAGAGAGAGACGGACGCGCACATGGGCACAGAGGGAGAGAGACGGAAGCGCACATGGGCACAGAGAGAGAGACGGACGTGCACATGGGCACAGAGAGAGAGAGACGGACGAGCACATGGGTGCAGAGAGAGAGAGAGACGGACGCGCACATGGGCGCAGAGAGAGAGAGACGGACGCGCACATGGGCGCAGAGGGAGAGAGACGGACGCGCACATGGGCGCAGAGAGAGAGAGACGGACGCGCACATGGGCACAGAGAGAGACTGACGCGCACATGGGTGCAGAGAGAGAGAGACGGACGCGCACATGGGCGCAGAGAGAGAGAGACGGACGCGCACATGGGCACAGAGAGAGAGAGACGGACGCGCACATGGGCACAGAGAGAGAGAGACGGACGCGCACATGGGCGCAGAGAGGGAGAGACGGACGCGCACATGGGCGCAGAGAGAGAGAGACGGACGTGCACATGGGTGCAGAGAGAGAGAGACGGACGCGCACATGGGCGCAGAGAGAGAGAGACGGACGCGCACATGGGTGCAGAGAGAGAGAGACGGACGCGCACATGGGCGCAGAGGGAGAGAGACGGACGCGCACATGGGCACAGAGAGAGAGAGACGGACGCGCACATGGGTGCAGAGAGAGAGAGACGGACGCGCACATGGGTGCAGAGAGAGAGAGACGGACGCGCACATGGGCGCAGAGGGAGAGAGACGGACGCGCACATGGGCACAGAGAGAGAGAGACGGACGCGCACATGGGCGCAGAGAGAGAGAGACGGACGCGCACATGGGCACAGAGAGAGAGAGAGACGGACGCGCACATGGGCGCAGAGAGAGAGAGGGACGGACGCGCACATGGGCGCAGAGAGAGAGAGACGGACGCGCACATGGGCGCAGAGAGAGAGAGATGGACGTGCACATGGGCGCAGAGAGAGAGAGACGGACGTGCACATGGGCGCAGAGGGAGAGAGACGGACGCGCACATGGGCGCAAAGAGAGAGTGAAGGACGCGCCCATGGGCGCAGAGAGAGAGAGACGGACGCGCACATGGGCGCAGAGAGAGAGAGATGGACGCGCACATGGGCGCAGAGAGAGAGAGACGGACGCGCACCTGGGCACAGAGAGAGAGAGACGAACGCGCACATGGGCACAGAGAGAGAGAGACGGTCGCGCACATGGGTGCAGAGAGAGAGAGACGGACGCGCACATGGGCGCAGAGAGAGAGAGACGGACGCGCACATGGGCACAGAGAGAGAGAGACGGACGCGCACATGGGCGCAGAGAGAGAGAGACGGACGCGCACATGGGCGCAGAGAGAGAGAGACGGACGTGCACATGGGCACAGAGAGAGAGAGACGGACGCGCACATGGGCGCAGAGAGAGAGAGACGGACGCGCACATGGGCGCAGAGAGAGAGAGAGAGAGACGGACGCGCACATGGGCACAGAGGGAGAGAGACGGACGCGCACATGGGCACAGAGAGAGAGAGACGGACGCGCACATGGGCGCAGAGAGAGAGAGACGGACGCGCACATGGGCGCAGAGAGAGAGAGAGAGAGACGGACGTGCACATGGGCACAGAGAGAGAGAGACGGACGCGCACATGGGCACAGAGAGAGAGAGAGATGGACGTGCACATGGGCACAGAGAGAGAGAGAGACGGACGCGCACATGGGTGCAGAGAGAGAGAGACTGACGCGCACATGGGCGCAGAGAGAGAGAGGCGGACGAGCACATGGGTGCAGAGAGAGAGAGGCGGACGAGCACATGGGTGCAGAGAGAGAGAGAGACGGACGCGCACATGGGCAGAGAGAGAGAGAGACGGACGCGCACATGGGCGCAGAGAGAGAGAGAGACGGACGCGCACATGGGTGCAGAGAGAGAGAGACTGACGCGCACATGGGCGCAGAGAGAGAGAGACGGACGAGCACATGGGTGCAGAGAGAGAGAGGCGGACGAGCACATGGGTGCAGAGAGAGAGAGACGGACGCGCACATGGGCACAGAGAGAGAGAGAGACGGACGCGCACATGGGCACAGAGAGAGAGAGAGACGGACGCGCACATGGGTGCAGAGAGAGAGAGACTGACGCGCACATGGGCGCAGAGAGAGAGAGACGGACGAGCACATGGGTGCAGAGAGAGAGAGGCGGACGAGCACATGGGCACAGAGAGAGAGAGACGGACGCGCACATGGGCGCAGAGGGAGAGAGACGGACGTGCACATGGGCACAGAGAGAGAGAGACGGACGCGCACATGGGCGCAGAGAGAGAGAGACGGACGCGCACATGGGCGCAGAGAGAGAGAGACGGACGCGCACATGGGCGCAGAGAGAGAGAGACGGACGTGCACATGGGCGGAGAGAGAGAGACGGACGCGCACATGGGCGCAGAGAAAGGGAGACGGATGTGCACATGGGCACAGAGGGAGAGAGACGGACGCGCACATGGGCGCAGAGAGAGAGAGAGAGAGACGGACGCGCACATGGGCACAGAGAGAGAGAGAATGACGCGCACATGGGCACAGAGAGAGAGAGACGGACGCGCACATGGGCGCAGAGAGAGAGAGACGGACGCGCACATGGGCGCAGAGAGAGAGAGAGAGAGACGGACGCGCACATGGGCACAGAGAGAGAGAGAATGACGCGTACATGGGCACAGAGAGAGAGAGAGACGGACGCGCACATGGGTGCAGAGAGAGAGAGACTGACGCGCACATGGGTGCAGAGAGAGAGAGACGGACGAGCACATGGGTGCAGAGAGAGAGAGAGACGGACGCGCACATGGGCGCAGAGAGAGAGAGACGGACGCGCACATGGGCGCAGAGAGAGAGAGACGGACGCGCACATGGGTGCAGAGAGAGAGAGAGACGGACGCGCACATGGGCACAGACAGAGAGAGACGGACGTGCACATGGGCACAGAGAGAGAGAGAAGGACGCGCACATGGGCACAGAGAGAGAGAGACGGACGCGCACATGGGCGCAGAGAGAGAGAGACGGACGCGCACATGGGCGCAGAGAGAGAGAGAGAGAGACGGACGCGCACATGGGCGCAGAGAGAGAGAGAGTGAGACGGACGCGCACATGGGCGCAGAGAGAGAGAGACGGACGCGCACATGGGCACAGAGAGAGAGAGACGGACGCGCACATGGGCACAGACAGAGAGAGACGGACGTGCACATGGGCACAGAGAGAGAGAGAAGGACGCGCACATGGGCACAGAGAGAGAGAGACGGACGCGCACATGGGCACAGAGAGAGAGAGACGGATGCGCACATGGGCGCAGAGGGAGAGAGACGGACGCGCACATGGGCGCAGAGAGAGAGAGACGGACGCGCGCATGGGCGCAGAGAGAGAGAGACGGACGCGCACATGGGCGCAGAGGGAGAGAGACGGCGCGCACATGGGTGCAGAGAGAGAGAGACGGACGTGCACATGGGCGCAGAGGGAGAGAGACGGACGCGCACATGGGCGCAGAGGGAGAGAGACGGACGTGAACATGGGCGGAGAGAGAGAGAGACGGACGCGCACATGGGCGCAGAGAGAGAGAGACGGACGCGCACATGGGCGCAGAGAGAGAGAGAGAGAGAGAGAGACGGACGCGCACATGGGCACAGAGAGAGAGAGACGGACGCGCACATGGGCACAGAGAGAGAGAGAGACGGACGTGCACATGGGCACAGAGAGAGAGAGAGACGGACGCGGACATGGGTGCAGAGAGAGAGAGACTGACGCGCACATGGGTGCAGAGAGAGAGAGAGAGAGAGACGGACGAGCACATGGGTGCAGAGAGAGAGAGACGGACGAGCACATGGGTGCAGAGAGAGAGAGAGAGACGGACGCGCACATGGGCACAGAGAGAGAGAGATAGACGCGCACATGGGCACAGAGAGAGAGAGACGGACGAGCACATGGGTGCAGAGAGAGAGAGAGACGGACGCGCACATGGGCACAGAGAGAGAGAGACGGATGCGCACATGGGTGCAGAGAGAGAGAGAGACGGACGCGCACATGGGCAGAGAGAGAGAGAGACGGACGAGCACATGTGTGCAGAGAGAGAGAGAGACGGACGAGCACATGGGTGCAGAGAGAGAGTGAGACGGACGCGCACATGGGCGCAGAGAGAGAGAGACGGACGCGCACATGGGCGCAGAGGGAGAGAGACGGACGCGCACATGGGCGCAGAGAGAGAGAGACCGACGCGCACATGGGCACAGAGAGAGAGAGACGGACGTGCGCATGGGCGCAGAGAGAGAGAGACGGACGCGCACATGGGCACAGAGAGAGAGAGACGGACGCGCACATGGGCACAGAGAGAGAGAGACGGACGCGCACATGGGCACAGAGAGAGAGAGACGGACGTGCACATGGGCACAGAGAGAGAGAGACGGACGCGCACATGGGCGCAGAGGGAGAGAGACGGACGCGCACATGGGTGCAGAGAGAGAGAGACGGACGCGCACATGGGCGCAGAGAGAGAGAGACGGACGCGCACATGGGCGCAGAGAGAGAGAGACGGACGCGCACATGGGCGCAGAGGGAGAGAGATGGACGCGCACATGGGTGCAGAGAGAGAGAGACGGACGCGCACATGGGCGCAGAGGGAGAGGGACAGGTGAATGTGAGGGCGCAGAAAAATACGAACGCACTCTCATCAGACGGACACTCACAGAAAGAGAGAGAGACAAAGACAGATGCATGCACGGGCGCAGAGGGAGCGGGACGGATGTGCGGTCGCAGAGAGATACAGACGCACACGCATCAGACGGACACCTTTTCATCGAATGGTGAAGCAGGCTTGAAGGGCTGAATCATCAACTCCTACTCCTATTTTGTATGAAATCCTGCAGCCATGTAATGCCCCTTACGGACATCGATCATTGCTCCTCATCCTCCTTTAGGTTTAGTTGATAGTTCAGAGCTCCAACCCCTTCTGAATACTGAATTAATTCTCTTGCCGCCAAAGGGTTTAATCTCCTCCATCTGCTGTGTCACTCTGTCCATTAATACGTTTGCACACATTCCTGCCAGCACAGTTTTAATCTCTTTAAATTAAACACAGATAGAAATTTCCGTCAGCATGTTAATGGGGTACAAACTGAACCCTCGGTGCCCACGTGAAGCCAGAGATTCCAACTAATGTTCATCGCAGGAACAAAATGACATTTGACAACTCGCTTAGCAACCGCTTGCCATGACTGATTCAGGCTGCCTGTCTCACGGATTCCATTTTATGTGAGTAGATTCAGAAGGCCCAGATTTCCATGTTCTTGGCCGTAAGTGAGCTTCTTTCTGCCGTCCCATTCGCAACCCCCCACCCCCCCTGTAATTCAGGGAGTGACTGTGCCTGTGGGGTGATGTCCATACAGTGCAGAAGGAGGCCATTTGGCCCATCGCGTCTGCACCCACCCTCTGAAACAGCACCCCCAACTCGGGCCCACTGCCCCGCCCTATCCCCGAAGCCCCGTAACCTAGCCCGCGCATCTTTGGTGTCCAAAGGGGCAATTTAGCATGAGCCAATCAACTGGCCTGCACATCTTTGGACTGTGGGAGGAAACCGGAGCACCCGGAGGAAACCCACGCCGACACGGGGCGAACGAACAAACTCCACACGGTCAGTGACCCGAGGGAACGCATGGGAACACTGGTTTAGCACAGTGGGCTAAACAGCTGACTTGTAATGCAGAACAAAGGCCAGCAGCGCGGGTTCAATTCTCGTACCGGCCTCCCCGAACAGGCGCCGGGATGTGGCGACTAGGGGCTTTTCGCAGTAACTTCACTGAAGCCTACTTGTGACAATAAGCGATTTTCATTTCATTTTACATTCGACACCACTGCCTCTACGCTCCCCTCCTAGGTGACTCACAACAACACCACTTGGACATCGATCTGCTATTCCTTCATTTCTCTGGTCAACACCCCGGCATAGACTGCAGCGGTTAAAAAAGGCGCTTCACTACTACCTTTGCGAGGACAGTTAGGGTTGGGCAATAAATGCTGGCTGTTACAGTCTCGTATTAATCATAGAAAGCTGGGAACTAATTACTACGAGGATGTACACCGACGGTGCCACATGTAACTGCTGCTTCAGATTTCTGTTGTGGGCTGATTTCTCCCCCTCCCCCTGATCGGAATGATTTGTTTGCTGTGGGAACTGTCACATCCAGCTATTTCATACAGTGTGTGTGTGGTCCCTAAACCTGTTGTATTCCCAAACCCATCGTCATCTTCAGTTTATGGACATTTTGGGGCAGCACGGTAGCATTGTGGATAGCACAATTGCTTCACAGCTCCAGGGTCCCAGGTTCGATTCCGGCTTGGGTCACTGTCTGTGCGGAGTCTGCACATCCTCCCCGTGTGTGTGTAGGTTTCCTCCGGGTGCTCCGGTTTCCTCCCACAGTCCAAAGATGTGCAGGTTAGGTGGATTGGCCATTATAAATTGCCCTTAGTGTCCACAATTGCCCTTAGTGTTGGGTGGGGTTACTGGGTTATGGGGATAGGGTGGAGGTGTTGACCTTGGGTAGGGTGCTCTTTCCAAGAGCCGGTGCAGACTTGATGGGCCGAATGGCCTCCTTCGGCACTGTGAATTCTATGGTAATTTTGGGTTTTTCTCTTTCTTTCTCATTCACCCTATTACTCTCTTTCTCTGATGACTCGTTTACCACCTCCTTCCCTCGTTCTGTTCTTCTTTTCCCAATGATGGGGTTTTCCAAAAACTCTGCAGTTTGGTTCACCTTTTAGGACATTTCCTTCTCTCTGTGAACCCCGTGTAGTCATCCAGAGCTCCCACACATCTTCCTCCCCGTCTGGAGGGCCTTATTTTTTTGTTGTTGCTCTTTCACTGCATCAACCCTGCTGCCTTTCCTTTGACTTAACTGAAGGCTAGTCGAGTTTGTAGTCAGTCCATCTGTGGAGGTATGTGCTCTGGCAATGTCTACAGCCTGTGATGCTGTGAACCTGTCTTTTCCAAATCGATCGTTTTGTTCTTTAGGGTGTGCAAATCCTGGTTTAGCACAGGGCTAAATCGCTGGCGTTGAAAGCAGACCAAGGCAGGCCAGCAGCACGGTTCAATTCCCATACCAGCCTCCCCGAACAGGCGCCGGAATGTGGCGACTAGGGGCTTTTCACAGTAACTTCATTTGAAGCCTACTTGTGACAATAAGCAATTTTCATTTTCAGGAGCTGATCGACCAGCCTTTCATCTCTTTCCTCGATGGCTGCATTTTTCAATCTTGTTAAGAAATTGTCCACAGGCTCACCTGGTTCCTGCCTCAGGCTTTGGAATTCACATTGGTGGATCCGATGATTTGACTTTGGCTGGAGATCTGTGCTGAATTTTCCCAAAGTGTTAGCCACGGGAGCAAATCCCATCATGGCCGCTAAATCTCGCGAGTGGCCAAAAATGGAACTTCCGCCGGTGCGATCTCCGTTTCCTCTTGAACCGCTGCAGTCCCTGAGGTGTAGTTACACCCACAGTGCTGTTAGGGAGGGAGTTCCAGGATTTTGACCCAGTGACAGTGAAGGAACGGCGACATATTTCCAAGTCAGGATGGTGAGTGACTTGGAGGGGAACCTCCAGGTGGTGGGGTTCCCAGGAATCTGCTAAACTTGTCCTTCTAGATGGTAGTGGACGTGGGTTTGGAAGGTGCTACCTGAAGAACCTTGGTGTGTTACTGCAGTGCATCTTGTAGATGGTACACATGGCTGCCACTGTTTGGCAGTGGTGGATGAGTTGAATATTTGTGGACGGGGGAGCAATCAAGCGAGCTGCTTTGACCTGGATGGTGTTGAGCTTCTTGAGTGTTGTTGGAGCTGCACTCACCCAAGCGAAATGGAGAGTATTCCATCACACTCCTGATTTGTGTCTTGTAGATGGAATTGTGGGGGATTCAGCGATGGTAATGCCATTGAATGTCAAGGTTAGACCCTCTCTTGTAGGAGATGGTCATTGCCTGGCACTTGTGCATCGCAAATGTTACTTGTCATTTGTCAGCCCAAGCCTGTATATTATCCAGGGCTTGTGTCTTGCTGCATTTGGACATGGTCTGCTTCAGTATCTGAGGAGTCGCAAATGGTACTAAACATCGGCAAACATCCCCACTTCTGACCTCATGATGGATGGGAGGTCATTGATGAAGCAGCTGAACACGGTTGGGCCTCGGACACGACGCTGAGGAACTCCTGCAGTGATGTCCTGGAGCTGAAATGATTGACCTCCAACCACCACAACCATCTCCCTTTGTGCCAAGTGTGACTCCAACCAGCGGAGGGTTTCCCCCCTGATTCTCATTGACTGCAGTTTTTCAAGGGCTCCTTGATGCTATAGTCGGTCAAATGCTGCCTTGATGTCAAGGGCAGTGACTCTAATCCTCACCTCTGGCATTCATTTCTTTTGTCCATGTTTGAACCAAGGTTGTAATGAAGTCAGTAGCTGAGTGACCCTGGCGGAACCCAAATTGAGCATCTGCGGGTAGTTTATTGCTGAGTAAATGTCAGTTGATAATGCTGCCGATGACCTCTTCCATCGCTTTGCTGATGATGGAGAGTAGACTGATAGGGCGGTAATTGGCTGGGTTGGATTTGTCCTGTTTCTTGTGTACAGGACACACCTGGGCAATTTTCCACATTGCCAGGTAGATGCCAGTGTTGTAGCTGTGCTGGAACAGCTTGGCTAGCGGTGTGTTCTGGAGCTCAAGTCTTCAGGACTATTGCCGGGATATTTCGGGACCAGAGCCTTTGCAGTATCCGGTGCCTTCAGCCATTTCTTGCTATCCCGTGGAGTGAATCAAATTTGCTGAAGACAGACGTCTGTGATGCTGGCGACCTCCGGAGGAGACCGAGATGGATCATCCCCTCTGCCCCCGGCTGAAGATTGTTGCGAATGCTCAGCCTTTTCTTTTGCACTGATGTGTTGGGCTCCTCCATCATTGAGGATGGGGATATTCGTGGACCCTCAAGAGTATTGAAAGTCAAAGAGATCTAGGAGTACAGGTCCACAGGTCATTGAAAGGGGCAACACAGGTGGAGAAGGTAGTCAAGAAGGCATACGGCATGCTTGCCTTCATTGGCCGGGGCATTGAGTATAAGAATTGGCAAGTCATGTTGCAGCTGTATAGAACCTTAGGCCACACTTGGAGTATAGTGTTCAATTCTGGTCGCCACACTACCAGAAGGATGTGGAGGCTATAGAGAGGGTGCAGAAGAGATTTACCAGAATGTTGCCTGGTATGGAGGGCATTAGCTATGAGGAGCGATTGAATAAACTCGGTTTGTTCTCACTGGAACGAAGGAGGTTGAGGGGCGACCTGATAGAGGTCTACAAAATTATGAGGGGCATAGACAGAGTGGATAGTCAGAGGCTTTTCCCCAGGGTAGACGGGTCAATTACTAGGGGGCATAGGTTTAAGGTGAGAGGGGCAAGGTTTAGAGTAGATGTACGAGGCAAGTTTTTTACACAGAGGGTAGTGGGTGCCTGAAACTCGCTACCGGAGGAGGTAGTGGAAGCAGGGACGATAGGGACATTTAAGGGGCATCTTGACAAATATATGAATAGGATGGGAATAGAGGGATACGGACCCCGGAAGTGTAGAAGATTGTAGTTTAGTCGGGCAGCATGGTCGGCACGGGCTTGGAGGGCCGAAGGGCCTGTTCCTGTGCTGTACATTTCTTTGTTCTTTGTTCTTTGTCCATTGAGTTGTTCAATTGCCCACCACCATTCACGGCTGGATGTGGCAGGACTACAGAGCTTAGATCTGATCCGTTTGTTGTATAATTGCTTATCTCTGTCCATCACTTTGCTGCTTCTGCTTCTGGTACGCAAGTTGTAGCTTCACCAGGTTAACTCCTCATTTTTAGACCCGGTGTCGGGCCTGGCATACCGTCCTCCACTCTTCATTGGACCCCTGGCTTGGCGGTAATGGTAGAGTGGGGGATATGCCGGGCCATGAGGTTACAGGTTGTGGTTGAGTACAATGCCGCTGCTGGTGGCCACAGCACCTCATGATGCCCCGTCTTGCATTGCTAGATCTATTTGGAATCCATCCCAATTAGCACGGTGGTATTGCCACACAACAAGATGGAGGGCTTTGTCTCCACAAGGCCTGTGCAGTGGTCCCTCCTTTCGATACTGCTATGGACAGATGCATCTATGGAAGGCAGCTTGGTGAGGAAGAGTTAAGTATGTTTTTCACACTTGTTGGTTGCCTCACCATCTGCTGCAGTCCCAGTCTAGCAGCAATGTCCTTTAGGATGCGGCCAGCTAGGTCTGTGGTGGTACCACCCAGCCACGCTTGGTGATGGACATTGAAGTCCCCATCCAAAGTACGTTCTATGCCCCTGCCCTGGGTTGGATTTGTCCTGTTTCTTGTGTACAGGACACACCTGGGCAATTTTCCACATTGCCGTGTAGATGCCAGTGTTGTAGCTGTGCTGGAACAGCTTGGCTAGAGGTGTGTTCTGGAGCACAAGTCCTCAGGGCTATTGCCGGGATATTGTCTGGGCACATAGCCTCTGGCATTCAACTCTTTGACCATGTTTGAACCAAGGCTGTAATGAAGCCAGGAGCTGAGTGACCCTGGCGAACCCTCAATGCTTCCTCGAAGCGGCGTTCACATGGCGGAGTACTGACTCATCAGCTGAGGGAGGCGGGGGCGGGGGGGGGGGGTACGTGATAATCAGCAGGAGGTTTCCTTGCCTATGCTTGACCTTAATAATAATAATCTTTATTGTCACAAGTAGGCTTACATCAACACTGCAATGAAGTTACTGCGAAAAGCCCCTAGTCGCCACATTCCGGCACCTGTTTGGGTACACAGAGGGAGAATTCAGAATGTCAAATTACCTAACAGCACGTCTTTCGGGACTTGTGGGAGGAAACCGGAGCACCCGGAGGAAACCCACGCAGACACGGGAGAACGTGCAGACTCCGCACAGACAGTGACCCAAGCCGACAATCAAACCTGAGACCCTGGAGCTGTGAAGCACAGTGTTAACCACTGTGCTGCCGTACCTTGTGCGATGAGACATCATGGGGTCCAGAGTCGATGTTGCGGGCTCCCAGGTCAACACCCTCACGACTGTAGACCATTGTGCCACCACCTCTGCTGGGCCTGTCCTGCCAGTGGGACAGCACATACCCAGAGATAATGATGGGTGGCACATCTGTATCTGTAAGGTGTGATTTGTGAGTATGAGGCTGTTGCTTGACTAGTCTGTGAGACCACTCCCCAATTTTTATTAAAAAAAAAAAAAAATTAGAGTACCCAATTCAGTTTTTTCCAATTAAGGGGCAATTTCGCGTGGCCAATCCACCCACCCTGCGCATCTTTTGGGTTGTGGGGGGAAACCCACACAAACACGGGGAGAACGTGCAAACTCCACACGGACAGTGACCCAGAGCCGGGATCGAACCTGGGACCTCGGCGCCGTGAGGCAACAGGGCTAACCCACTGCGCCACCCTGCTGCCACTCCCCCAATTTTAGCACAAGACTCTGGATGTTAGTCAGGAATACTCTGCAGGGTCGACTGTGCTGTGTTTGTCACCGGCCGTCCCGGTGCCACGTTGATGCCGGGTGGTCCGTCCGGTTTCTCTCATCTTTACCTGGTCTGGCCTACATGTCCAAAGGTGTGCAGGTTAGGTGGAGTTGCGGGAATTGGGATGGGGTGGGGGGGGGGGGGGGGGGGGGGGGGGGGTGGGGGGAGGCTTGAGTGTATGCTCTTTCAGAGTGCAGAATCAGTGGGATAAGTTCATAGAATTCAAAGAATTTACAGTGCAGAAGGAGGCCATTCAGCCATCGAGTCTGCACTGGCCCTTGGAAAAAGCACCCCACCTAAGCCCCACACCTCCACCCTATCCCCGTAACCCCCACCTAACCTTTGTTTGGACACTAAGATGCAATTTAGCCTGGCCAATCCACCCAACCTGCACCTCTTTTGGACCCGAGGGAAACCCACGCACCCACGGGGAGAACGTGCAGACTCGGCACAGACAGTGACCCAAGCCGGGAATCGAACCTGGGACCCTGGAGCTGTGAAGCAACTGTGCTAACCACTGTGCTGCCTTGCTGCACCGTGCACTTCTTCTGCACTGTATGGACTCTTCTATGGATTCTGTATATGTGGCTCCAGACCCACAGCAATGTGGTTGACTCTGAATTGGCTCAGTAGGGGCAATTAGGGGTGGGCAATAAATGTTGGCTCCGCCAGCATTTAATGTTTGTTAATGTGTCCCACACTGAAAATTGACCCCATCGGGGTCACTGTGACCTTTTGTGATGTTATCCCCCTCCATTCTCTTCTTTCCAATCGCTTTCCCCAACAAATCAGAAGCAGGAGTTGGCCACTCGGCCCCTCGAGCCTGCTCCGCCATTCAATAAGATCATGGCAGGTCTGATTGTAACCTCAACCCCACTTCCTGTCCACCCCCCTGTAACCTTTCACCCCCGCCCCCCCCCCCCCCTTGCAGATGGGGAATTCATCCAGCCCTGCCTTAAAAATACTCCAAGTCATTGCTTCCTTCGCCTTTTGAGGCAGAAAGTTCCAGAGACCCATGCCCCTCTTGAGCCAGAACAATGCCTCCTCATCTCTAGCCTATGAATGTGAAGCTCGCCAACTGAACAGACCAACTAGGAATGACCACCGGTGAGTGAGTGACGGTTGAAGGTTGGACTGAGTGCTCAGCTTGTTTGGTAGCAAGTAACAGCTCCATTCCAATGTCTGAACTTACTGAGCTTCCAGACAGGTGGAAGGAATAAATTGGGAGTACAGTCGGTAGTCATAGTCATCAAGTCACAGAAGCAGCCCTAAGGTCTAGAATTGCCTTCAAGACCTAACGTTTTGACCGAGGATTTGGTCACCTGTCTTAATTCCGCCGCTGTCAAATTGTGTTTGATATTTGCTCCAGTGACCCACCTGATGGGTTTAAAGATGCTATATAAATTCCAGTCCCACATCACCTGGGTCACTCTGTAATGGCCCAGTGAGGCATTTGGCCATACAAGCAACTGCAATCAAGAGACCTTTGCACCATCCCAGGGTAACTAAGGAGGGGCTATTAATGAATAAATATCAGTGTAACCAACATCTCCAGGTCATTTAAAAAGAATCTTGTAATAGAAAAACAGATTCTGGTCAATGGTAAATCTCATGGGGTTGATGGTGGGGGATTCCATGATGTTAATGTCATTTCATGTCAAAGTGAGGATGGTTAGATTCTCATCTTGGAGATGTTCATTGCTTGGCACACACTGATGGCTTCAGTGTCTGAGGACTTGGCGAACTTTACTGAACAATGCGCGATCTTCAGGGAACATCCTCACAGCTTGACCTTGTGATGAGGGAAGGTGATTGATGAAGCAGCTAAAGATGGCTGGGCCGAGGACACTACCCTGAGGAACTCCTGCGGTGATGTCCTGGGATAGAGCTGATCAAACTCCAACCAGTGGAGGAATTTCCCCTGATGCCCATTGACGTCAGTTGTGCTGAGGCTCCTTGAGGCTGTCTCAGTCAGTTGCTGCCCTCTTGTCCAGGGCAGCCACTCTTGCCCCATTCTGGAGTTCAGCTCTTTCGCCCACGTTTGAACCAAGGTCAGGAACCCGACAGAGGAGCGATTATAGCTGAGCGAGTGCCGCTGGATAGCCGATGGTATCTTCCATCACTTTGCTAATGATCGAGAGTAGACCAATGGGCCAACAATTGACTGGATTGGATTAGTCCTGCGTTTTGGGGCAATTTTCCAGATAGTAGGTTTTCCTGGTTACAATCTCAGACCCCCTTATCTAACTTGAAATGATAAACTATGGAGAGCAATATCCGGCCTTTCCTGCCAGGATCTGCCTCTCCCACCGAGGGCCACTCCCCGCGACTGCTTCCCTGGTGGCATGGCCAGCAAGCAACGCAAATGCCCATTGACTTCAACGGGTATCTGAATGTTTGCTATGCCCCCAACCCCCTACTTCTGAACTCCTCCCATCGCATTGTGACCCTCCTATGCGGACAAAAACAAAATCTGGCCTGCGATGTGCGAATGCACTGAGAATTTATGAAGTAAACTGCTCGAACATATCATGTCCAAGAGTAGTTTAAAAAAACAAATTTAAAAATTGCCATCTATGTGCGTATCCCGTAGAACAATAAGGAAGTTCAGACCTAAGTAGGTTCCACCCTCAAGAGTTGGGACGTTGCCAACATTAACACAGATAAAATATTGTTCTAATTGGGTGCGTGTAAGCTCATGCCAGGTGGGGAATGACTATCGGACTTTGTTCCAGTTGCTGTGATGCTTGAACTTTTCCTTCTTTGACTGTTGGGTATGTTTCTAAATTACTTTATTGCCTCCTCTATTAGGAGTGGCAGCTGATTCTTTTGTCACCCTGAATGCGTGGATTTATCTGCACTCGCCTTGTGGGTGGAGGGAGGTTCTGGGCAGAATGGTACCAGTCACGGGCAAGGCCCAGATACTAACCTGGGCATGCGGTTGAGGTCTCGGGAGTAGATGCCAAGCGGAGGTTGCCGCTAGCTTGCCGTTGCACCTAGGAAGTGTGGACGATTTGCCACATAGCTTTTACAGTGCCCTGCACAGTATCAAAGTCAAAAACAAGAGAGCAGGGCATTTCTGAGCCCCCCGACCCCACACACACACCCCATCATAGAATTTACAGTGCAGAAGGAGGCCATTCAGCCCCTCAAGTCTGCACCGGCCCTTGGCAAGAGCACCCTATCAAAGCTCACACATCCACCCTATCCCGTAACCCCACCTAACCTTTTTTGGACACTAAGGGCAATTTAGCGTGGCCAACCCACCTAACCTGCACATCTTTGGACTGTGGGAGGAAACAGGAGCACCCGGAGGAAACCCACGCAGACACGGGAACATAGAACATAGAAAATACAGCACAGAACAGGCCCTTCGGCCCACGATGTTGTGCCGAACCTTTGTCCTAGATTAATCATAGATTATCACTGAATCCACAGTGCAGAAGGAGGCCATTCGGCCCCCCGAGTCTGCACCAGCTCCTGGAAAGAGCACCCCACCCAAACTCAACACCGCCACCCAACACCAAGGGCAATTTGGACATTAAGGGCAATTTATCATTGGCCAATTCACCTAACCCGCACATCTTTGGACTGTGGGAGGAAACCGGAGCACCCGGAGGAAACCCACGCAGACACGGGGAGGACGTGCAGACTCCACACAGACAGTGACCCAAGCTGGAATTGAACCTGGGACCCTGGAGCTGTGAAGCAACTATGCTAACCACTGTGCTACCCCGTGCCGCCCACCTCCCATCCATCTATGCCGCCTCATACCCTCCGAGCCAAGCTATGCCTGTCCACTCACTGCCATGGGCTGTCAAAGCCCAATTTCCAACTTGCGCTCCTTCACTTACACCCCCCTGCCAGGGCTCCTTCTAGCCCAATTCCAACTTAGTGCCAACTCTTACAAAGCCATGCCCCCTCGCCCACCACCCTTTGCCCTTACACCTCCCATGCCAACTCACCGAATATCCACTCAGGCCAACCCTCGGGGGGGGCCCCACGCAGCGATGAGATAAAATAAGGTGGAATGTTGCCTCTGATTCTGCTTGTAGACTCGCTGAGCATTGCCAACATTTTCTGCTTCCATTCCTGGCTGGATGTTGTTGGCTTTGGATGGGTTTGGGCCTGACTGTGATGCCCCCACACATTCCAATAGCCTCTCATCACTGCCTCAGCTCACTTGCGTGACATTCCTGAAGCAGTCAGCACCTGGAAACCGTAACAAGAGGAGAGGAAATTGCGACGTGAGGAAGGAGGAGTGACACAGCCTTGCCCTTGTTATTTTTAAGGGACTATCTCCGCTTTATAAGGGTTATTGAACTTGGCAAGTTGTGTCCGACACCAAATCAATAGCGCAGTTCATCAATCTTATGGGCAGCACGGTAGCACAGTGGTTAGCACTGTTGCCAGCGCCAGGGACCCGGGTTTGATTCCCACTATCTGTGCGGAGTCTGCACGTTCTCCCCGTGTCTCCCCCGTTCCCTCCGGGTGCTCCGGTCTCCTCCCACAGTCCAAAGATGTGTGGGTTAGGTGGATTGGCCGTGCTAAAATTGCCCCGTAGTGTCCAATGGTTAGATGGGGTTACTGGGATCCGGTGGAGCCGTGGGCTTAAGTAGGGCGCTCTTTCCAAGGACCAGTGCAGACTCGATGGGCCGAATGACCTCCTTCTGCACTGTAAATTCTACTTCCCAGCTCGCCAAACCCGACTTTTAAAAATGGCTGCCTGGGCACCAGACTTTCGGTCGGGGACAAAGGACTAGAATAGTAGTCAGGGCGGGCAACTCCAGAAGAACTGAGGAACATGAAGCACTCCACTAGCCCTTGACCCTCACACCCACAAACCCCTCGTGCCCGCCCCCATGGCTCCTCATGCTGACCTATGCCGCACCACTCACCACCCTCCCCCATGGGTCTTTATACCATCTATGCCAATGTGGTGCCAACTGACCCACCATCCTTTGCCCTAACACCTCCCACGCCAACTGGCCCAGTATCCACCTTGGGCAACCATGTAAAGATGAGATAAAATAAAGTTCTATGAAACAAACTTCTAAAGATCCTCTTGGACTTGCGATGTTCCACTGTTTGTGGCTCTATGGACTGGGCATGGACCTCTGGAATTCCCTCCCTAACCCCGTCGCCATTTTGACACATCTTACTGTCATGTTGGGTGCTCTGCTACACAGACGAACCAACATGGTTGCGGATGGTACAACTCAGTTTTATTACTAGCAATATTAACATTTGTAAACTGGTTACTGTGGTTCGTTCATTACCCTCTAACCTGTGGACCCAGCCCTAACACTATCTTGGAGAGACACTCAGCACATGGTGAATGTCTGAGTGGCTTGCTGTGAGCTCTGTGCCCTGAGCTGTCTCCTGCTTGAATGAATCGGAAATGTCGTGTTCCCCGTTTTATAGTGTGTCTGCTCTTGCCTGTGATTGGCTGTGATGTTGCGTGTGTATTTTTTTTTTTTTTTTAATAATATTTTATTGAAAATTTTTGGTCAACCGACACAGTACATTGTGCATCCTTTACACAACATTGTAACAATACAGATAATAATGACCTTTTTTAAATTTAAACAAAAACAACAACAAATAAATAAATATTAAATAACAAAAAATAAAAACTAGCCCTAATTGGCAACTGCCTTGTCTCAGGCCACACCCCTCCCCCCCCATCCCTCCCCCCCCCCCCCCCCCCCCAAGTCCTGGGCCGCTGCTGCTGCCTTCTTTGTTCTCCCCTATCTATCTTTCCGCAAGATATTCGACGAACGGTTGCCACCGCCTAGTAAACCCTTGAGCCGACCCCCTTAGGACGAACTTAATCCGCTCTAACTTTATGAACCCCGCCATATCATTTATCCAGGTCTCCACCCCCGGGGGCTTGGCTTCTTTCCACATTAGCAATATTCTGCGCCGGGCTACTAGGGACGCAAAGGCCAAAACATCGGCCTCTTTCGCCTCCTGCACTCCCGGCTCTTGTGCAACCCCAAATATAGCCAACCCCCAGCTTGGTTCGACCCGGACTCCTACTACTTTCGAAAGCACCTTTGTCACCCCCATCCAAAACCCCTGTAGTGCCGGGCATGACCAAAACATATGGGTATGATTCGCTGGGCTTCTCGAGCACCTCGCACACCTATCCTCCACCCCAAAAAATTTACTGAGCCGTGTTCCAGTCATATGTGCCCTGTGTAATACCTTAAACTGAATCAGGCTTAGCCTGGCGCACGAGGACGACGAGTTTACCCTGTTTAGGGCATCTGCCCACATCCCCTCCTCAATCTCCTCCCCTAGCTCTTCTTCCCATTTCCCTTTTAGTTCGTCCATCATAGTCTCCCCTTCGTCTCTCATTTCCCTATATATATCCGACACCTTACCGTCCCCCACCCATTTCTTTGAGATGACTCTGTCCTGCACCTCTTGTGTCGGGAGCTGCGGGAATTCCCTCACCTGCTGCCTCGCAAAAGCCCTCAATTGCATGTACCTGAATGCATTCCCTTGGGGCAACCCATATTTCTCGGTCAGCGCTCCCAGATTCGCAAACTTCCCATCCACAAATAGATCTTTCAATTGCGTTATACCTGCTCTTTGCCACATTCCATATCCCCCATCCATTCCCCCCGGGGCAAACCTATGGTTGTTTCTTATCGGGGACCCCCCCAGTGCTCCGGTCTTTCCCCTATGTCGTCTCCACTGTCCCCAAATCTTCAGTGTAGCTACCACCACCGGACTCGTGGTATAGTTCCTTGGTGAGAACGGCAATGGGGCTGTCACCATAGCCTGCAGGCTGGTCCCCCTACAGGGCGCCTTCTCTAATCTCTTCCACGCCGCTCCTTCCTCCTCTCCCATCCACTTACTCACCATTGAAATATTAGCGGCCCAATAATACTCACTTAGGCTCGGTAGTGCCAGCCCCCCCCTATCCCTACTACGCTGTAAGAATCCCTTCCTCACTCTCGGAGTCTTCCCGGCCCAAACAAAACCCATAATACTCTTTTCTATCCTTTTGAAAAAAGCCTTCGTGATCACCACCGGGAGACACTGAAACACAAAAAGGAATCTCGGGAGGACCACCATCTTAACTGCCTGCACCCTCCCTGCCATTGACAATGCTACCATGTCCCATCTCTTGAAATCTTCCTCCATCTGTTCCACCAACCGCGTCAAATTTAGCCTGTGCAATGTGCCCCAATTCTTAGCTATCTGGATCCCCAGGTAACGAAAGTCTCTTGTTACCTTCCTCAACGGTAGGTCTTCTATTTCTCTACTCTGCTCCCCTGGATGCACCACAAACAGCTCACTCTTTCCCATATTCAATTTATACCCTGAAAAATCCCCAAACTCCCCAAGTATCCGCATTATTTCTGGCATCCTCTCCGCTGGATCCGCCACATATAGTAGCAGATCATCCGCATATAAAGATACCCGGTGTTCTTCTCCTCCCCTAAGTATTCCCCTCCATCCCTTGGAACCTCTCAGCGCTATCGCCAGGGGCTCAATCGCCAGTGCAAACAGTAATGGGGACAGAGGACATCCCTGCCTTGTCCCTCTATGGAGCCGAAAATATGCCGATCCCCGTCCATTCGTGACCACACTCGCCACTGGGGCCCTATACAACAGCTGCACCCATCTAACATACCCCTCTCCGAACCCAAATCTCCTCAACACCTCCCACAGATAATCCCACTCCACTCTATCAAATGCTTTCTCGGCATCCATCGCCACTACTATCTCCGTTTCACCCTCTGGTGGGGCCATCATCATTACCCCTAACAACCTCCGTATGTTCGTGTTCAGCTGTCTCCCCTTCACAAACCCAGTTTGGTCCTCATGAACCACCCCCGGGACACATTCCTCTATTCTCATTGCCATTACCTTGGCCAAGACCTTGGCATCTACATTGAGGAGGGAGATTGGTCTGTAGGACCCGCATTGTAGCGGATCCTTTTCCTTCTTTAAAAGAAGCGATATCGTTGCTTCTGACATAGTCGGGGGCAGTTGTCCCCTTTCCTTTGCCTCGTTGAAGGTCCTCGTCAGTAGCGGGGCGAGCAAGTCCAAATATTTTCTGTAAAATTCAACTGGGAATCCGTCCGGTCCCGGGGCCTTTCCCGTCTGCATGTTCCTAATTCCTTTCACCACTTCTTCTACCGTGATCTGTGCTCCCAATCCCATCCTTTCCTGCTCTTCCACCTTGGGAATTTCCAGCCGATCCAAAAACTCCATCATTCTCTCCCTCCCATCCGGGGGTTGAGCTTCATACAATTTTTTATAAAATGTCTTAAACACTTCATTCACTCTCTCCGCTCCCCGCTCCGTCTCTCCATCTTCGTCTCTCACCCCCCCTATTTCCCTCGCTGCTCCCCTTTTCCTCAATTGGTGTGCCAGCAATCTGCTCGCCTTCTCTCCATATTCATACTGTACACCCTGCGCCTTCCTCCATTGTGCCTCTGCAGTGCCTGTGGTCAGCAAGTCAAATTCCACATGCAGCCTTTGCCTTTCCCTATACAGTCCCTCCTCCGGTGCTTCCGCATACTGTCTGTCCACCCTCAAAAGTTCTTGCAACAACCGCTCCCGTTCCTTACTCTCCTGCTTCCCTTTATGTGTCCTTATTGATATCAGCTCCCCCCTAACCACCGCCTTCAACGCCTCCCAGACCACTCCCACCTGAACCTCCCCATTGTCATTGAGTTCCAAGTACTTTTCAATGCATCCCCTCACCCTTAAGCACACCCCCTCATCCGCCATTAGTCCCATATCCATTCTCCAGGGTGGACGCCCTCTTGTTTCCTCCCCTATCTCCAAGTCTACCCAGTGTGGGGCATGATCCGAAATGGCTATAGCCGTATATTCCGTTCCCCTCACCCTCGGGATCAATGCCCTACCCAACACAAAAAAGTCTATGCGTGAATAGACTTTATGGACATAGGAGAAAAACGAGAACTCCTTACTCCTAGGTCTACTGAATCTCCACGGGTCCACCCCTCCCATCTGCTCCATAAAATCCTTAAGCACCTTGGCTGCTGCCGGCCTCCTACCAGTCCTGGACTTCGACCTATCCAGCCTTGGTTCCAACACCGTGTTAAAGTCTCCCCCCATTATCAGCTTTCCGGTCTCTAGGTCTGGGATGCGTCCTAGCATTCGCCTCATAAAATTGGCATCGTCCCAATTCGGGGCATACACGTTTACCAACACCACCATCTCTCCCTGTAATTTGCCACTCACCATCACGTATCTGCCCCCGTTATCCGCCATTATAGTCTTTGCCTCGAACATTACCCGCTTCCCCACTAATATAGCCACCCCCCTGTTTTTCGCATCCAGCCCCGAATGGAACACCTGCCCTACCCATCCTTTGCGCAACCTAACCTGATCTATCAGTTTCAGGTGCGTTTCCTGTAACATGACCACATCTGCTTTAAGTTTCTTAAGGTGTGCGAGTACTCGTGTCCTCTTTATCGGCCCGTTAAGCCCCCTCACGTTCCACGTGATCAGCCGAGTTGGGGGGCTTCCCACACCCCCCCCCCCCCTTGCCGGTTAGCCATCATCTTTTTCCAGCTTCTCGCCCAGTTCCCACGCGGCTGTATTTCTCCCAGACGGTGCCCTCCCGCCCATCCTTTCCCGCACCCACTCCCCCCTTTCCCCAGCAGCAGCAACCCAGTAATTCCCCCCTCCCCCCCCCCCCCGCTAGACCCCCCGCTAGCGTAATTACTCCCCCCATGTTGCTCCCAGAAGTCAGCAAACTCTGGCTGACCTCGGCTTCCCCCCGTGATCACGGCTCGCCTCGTGCGGCGCCCCCTCCTTCCTGCTTCTCTATTCCCGCCATAATTATCATAGCGCGGGAACCAAGCCCGCGCCTCTCCCTCGGCCCCGCCTCCCATGGCCAACGCCCCATCTCCTCTCCCTCCCCACCTCCCCCCATCACCACCTGTGGGAGAAAGAAAAGTTACCATACCGCAGGATTAATCATACAATCCCTCTTCGCCCCCCCCCCCCCCCCCCCACTCGTCCCACCACTTTGTCCAAACGTTCATTTTCGTAGTCCAATCATTCCAATTTTTCTTCTACAATAAAAGTCCACGCTTCATCCGCCGTCTCAAAGTAGTGGTGCCTCCCTTGATATGTGACCCACAGTCTTGCCGGTTGCAGCATTCCAAACTTTATCTTTTTTTTGTGAAGCACCGCCTTGGCCCGATTAAAGCTCGCCCTCCTTCTCGCCACCTCCGCACTCCAATCTTGATAGACGCGGATCACCGCGTTCTCCCATTTACTACACCGAGTTTTCTTCGCCCATCTAAGGACCATTTCTCTATCCTTAAAACGGAGAAATCTCACCACTATGGCTCTGGGAGCTTCTCCTGCTCTCGGTCCTCGCACCATAACTCGGTATGCTCCCTCCACCTCCAACGGACCCGTCGGGGCCTCCACTCCCATTAACGAGTGCAGCATCGTGCTCACATATGCCCCGACGTCCGCCCCCTCCACACCTTCAGGAAGGCCAAGAATCCTCAAGTTGTTCCTCCTTGCGTTATTTTCCAGTGCCTCCAACCTCTCCACAGATCGTTTCTGGTGTGCCTCCTGTATCTCCGACTTCACCACCAGGCCCTGTATGTCGTTTTCATTCTCTGCTGCTTTCGCCTTCACGACCCGAAGCTCCTGCTCCTGGGTCTTTTGTTCCTCTTTCAGCCCTTCAATCGCCTGTAGTATCGGGGCCAACAACTCTTTCTTCATTTCCTTTTTTATCTCCTCCACGCAGCGTTTCAAAAACTCTTGTTGTTCAGGGCCCCATATGAAACTGCCACCTTCCGACGCCATCTTGGTTTCTGCTTGCCTTCCTTGCCGTTGTTCCAAAGGATCCGCTGCAATCCGGCCACTTTCCTCTCCTTTTTCCATCCGTATCCAGGGCGAACACCCTTCTGGTTTACCGCACGGTGTTTTCAGCCGTTAAAATTGCCGTTGGGGCTCCTATCAAGAGCCCAAAAGTCCGTTTCACAGGGAGCTGCCGAAACGTGCGACTCAGCTGGTCATCGCCGCACCCGGAAGTCTGTTGCGTGTGTATTGATTGGTCCCTTGATCTGTCCATCAGTGTGTATGTATGTTTGCACCATGATGTTTATCATGACACTTACCTCTCCAACTATCTCCCAATGGCTCGGTGTCAAATTTTGTTTGGTATTAGCCCCTGTGGAATGGTTCACCACGAGCCTGACCATCATGAACCCATCAGCACGGGCCCGGCTAAGGGGCCCTGAATCTTGGCCAGCCGTTGAGGTGAGAGGTCATCTCTGTAGATGCCACATACCCACAGTTCGGCACAGTTAAACCTTGGCACACAGCGCTCTGATTTAAGGAGTACAAAACTCCAAAAGGGAAGTTGAGTAAATGCACCAGTTGGTGCGGTGGTGATTTACACAGATCTCAGCCTTGACCTTTGAACTGTGCTGAGTCAGCTGACTTCAGTAGGGGGCCCCGTCCCACTGCACTCGATTGCCGTGAGGTTATTGGGAGAGAAAGAAATTAGGCAATTGGGTGTGGTGCTAGTCAAGATGTCACCTTGCCGTGAACCCATTTCCTGCTCCTCGGAATCCAAATCCTTTCCAAATACTTAACATTTCGTGCACTTTGACCGGGTTCGTGCTAACAGAATATCCTCTTCATGAGATGACTAGAGATCGGCCTACAAGGAACGGCTTCAATAGAGACGCGGGAACTCTGAGCTGTGAGGCAAAGTTGGCATTTATCCTTTGCCACCTGGCACGGTGCTCACGCAGAGAGGTTGGTACGTGAAGGAGCTGAGTTGACACAGCAGGCTTGCACATGGTACATGCGTCTTGAGTCGGGACGTTCCTCGGACCAAACCTGCGGCTGAGTCTGAATCACGCGATGCGTTGGCGTCGCGCTCTCCAGTGACAATCCTTGGGCGAAGGCCCGGGCGTCATACCAGTAATGTCTACCTCTCCCGGTGATACTGCCCGCACTGGAGAGGCCAGCAGCTCTCGGGGGACGGTGAATGAATTTTCACCCTGCTCGGGAATTAATCCAGGTGGTGACCCAATGCTGTCCAGGTGAGTGCTGATCCTCTGGGATAAAAGTAACACGGGATTCCAAAGAACAAAGAACAAAGAAATGTACAGCACAGGAACAGGCCCTTCGGCCCTCCAAGCCCGTGCCGACCATGCTGCCCGAGTAAACTACAATCTTCTACACTTCCTGGGTCCGTATCCCTCTATTCCCATCCTATTCATGTATTTGTCAAGATGCCCCTTAAATGTCACTATCGTCCCTGCTTCCACCACCTCCTCCGGTAGCGAGTTCCAGGCACCCACTACCCTCTGTGTAAAAAAAACTTGCCTCGTACATCTACTCTAAACCTTGCCCCTCGCACCTTAAACCTATGCCCCCTAGTAATTGACCCCTCTACCCTGGGGAAAAGCCTCTCACTATCCACTCTGTCTATGCCCTTCATAATTTTGTAGACCTCTATCAGGTCGCCCCTCAACCTCCGTCGTTCCAGTGAAGAACAAACCGAGTTTATTCAACCGCTCCTCATAGCTAATGCCCTCCATACCAGGCAACATTCTGGTAAATCTCTTCTGCACCCTCTCTAAAGCCTCCACATCCTTCTGGTAGTGTGGCGACCAGAATTGAACACGATACTCCAAGTGTGGCCTAACTAAAGCGGTGGGAATAATCCGCCCTTGGTTTCTGAGTTAATCTGAATGTTTTTTTTGTCTGGTGCTATTATTTCAAATGAATGCCGTGTGTCAGAACGTGCAAGGGTAAGCATGGCATGTTGATCTGGGGAGGCGATGGCGTAGTGCTGTTGTCACTGGTCATCCAGAGACCCAGGGTAATGCTCTGGGGTCCCGGGTTCGAATCCCACCACGGCAGATGATGACATTTGAATCCAATAATAATCTGGAATTAAAAGTCTAGTGATGGGGGCGACACGGTGGCGCGGTGGTTAGCACTGCTGCCTCATGGCGCCGAGGACCCGGGTACGATCCCGGCTCTGGGTCACTGTCCGTGAGGAGTTTGCACATTCTCCCCGCGTCTGCGTGTGTCTCACCCCCACAACCCAAAGATGTGCAGGGTAGGTGGATTGGCCACGCTAAACTGCCCCTTAATTGGGAAAAAAAAAATAATTGGGCACTCTAAAAACTCTTTTAAAAAGTCTAGTGAAATGAAACCATTGCCAATTGTTGTAAAGTAAAACCCACCTAGTTCTCTAATGTCCCTCGGGGAAGGAAAACGGCCGTCCTTACCTGGTCGGGACTACAGGTGACTCCAGATCCATACAGCAATGGGGTTGACTCTTAACCGCTCCCCTACTGAAATGGCCTAGCACGTCATTCAGTTCAAGGGCAATTAGGGATGGGCAACAGATGCTGGGCCCACATCCCAAGAACAAATTAATGTTGTACAAGGCACCACCGGTTACTGCGCTGCGAACCACTGCTGGGGTTCGAACCCAGGTCCCCAGAGTATGTGCCTTGGGCCTCTGGATTATTAGTCCATTGACAAAAGCACTACGCCACTGCCTCCCCCATTCATTACCCCCACCCCAGAGTGGATGCCCAACTAGTAGCAGGATTGGCGCTGGAGCCCCTCCTCCATTGCGAATGACCCTGATCTTGATATGGAACATGTTTGGTGGAAGTTCCACTACACCAGGCTTCTGATGTGGAACAGTAGCCCAGGCCTTGAGGTCCTTAATTATTAGGAAATCTCAATGCTGTATTTATTTATTTATTCATTCATTCACAGATGTGGATGTTGTTGCAAGGCCAACATTTTGTTACCCAACATTAATGGCCCTCGGGAAGCTGCCTTCTTGAAGCGCTGCAGACCACCTGGTGTAGGTGCACCCACTGTGCTGTTAGGGAGTTCTGGAATTTTGACCCTGCAACTGTGAAGGAGCGGCGACATAGTACCAAGTCAGGATGGGGCATGCCTGAGGTAGCGGTGTTGATGTGCTGCCCTTGTCCTTCTAGGTGGTAGTTGTCACGTGTGTCGTTGAAGGAGCCTTGGTGAGATACTGCAGTGCATCTCACAGATGGTACACACGGCTGCCACAGTGCACCGGTGGTGGACAGGGTGCCAACCAAGCGGGGCTGCTTTGCCCTGGATGGTGTTGAACCTCTCGAGTATTGTTGAAGCTGCACTCACCAAGGCAAGTGGAGAGTAATCCACCGCACTCCACACTTGTGCCTTGGAGATGGTGGAATGGCTTTGAAGAGCCATTTGTCGAAAAATGCCCAGCCTCGGGCCCGTGCCTGTATCTACAGTCTTAACGTCTGGGATGGTTTTGCCTGGTTATCTCTGCTTTGCTCCGTATACAGTGGGTAGGGATCCAGGGGTTGAGTGGAATGGGCGAAGAGACACAATGATTGATTGCGAATATTTCTTTATGCTAACAACATCAATGAGCTAAATAAGCCTCCGACCCCCCAATGTTCGCCCTGGTTTAGCTCAGTGGGCTAGACAGCTGGTTTGTGATGCAGAGCAAGGTCAGCAGCCCGGGTTCAATTCCCGTACCGGCTGAGAATTCTGAATTCTCCCTCCGTGTACCCCAACAGGCGCCGGGAATGTGGCGACTAGGGGCTTGTCATAGTAACGTCATACTTGTGCCAATAAAATATTATTATTATTATTATTATTAAGGTCTGTGGAGCATGGCCAATAGTGGGAAATGTAAAAATGGGTGGGAAGGGAGGGGAAGAATGATGCCAATTGGGAATGATTAACAACTGCAGTGGGAATAACTTTGGTAGCGTTTGCTTAGAACACTGAAAAGCTAATCTTTACCCTTTCGTCGATACAGGGATCCCGTTCTGGCCAGGCTCCGCACATAATGAGCAGCAACAAAGCAAGCAAAGCACTGAAGGTGAGAGCAGATACCTCTTGGCCGAGATGGCTTATTGTCGTGCACTTTTTCAGCCGAGTCACCACTTTAATCATTGAAACTAGCAAGAGTAGGCCCTTCGAGCCTGCTCCACCATTCAATATGATCATGGCGAATCCTCAATCTCAGTGCCATATTCCCGCTTTCTCCCCATGCCCCTTGATGCCATCGAAAACCTAGAAATATTATCTCTTCCTTGAATACGTTCAGTGACTTGGCTTCCGGGGGCGGCGCGGTGGCGCAGAGGTTAGCACTGCTGTATCACGGCGGCGAGGACCCGGGTTCGAACCCGGCCCCGGCTCCCTGTCCGTGTGGAGTTTACACATTCTCCCCCGTGTCTGCGTGGGCCTCGCCCCCACAACCCAAAATGATGCACAGGGTAGGTGGATTGGCCACGCTAAATTGCCCTTTAATTGGAAAAAAAAAAACAAGACTTTACCTCCACACTTTGACTCACTTTGGCCGAGAGGTGACACCAGTCCACGCTCCGCGATTGACCCTTAATCCCTCATCCCAACCAGCAGTTCAATGCTGCCTTGCCCAGCCCACCCAACGGGGAGTAAAGGAAGTGAGAAATGGTTTGATGCATTGGTGTTCTGTACATCGGGCATTGGGATGGCTCCATCGGGATTCCGGGCATTGAGAGTTAAAGGGGAGTGACTGATGCCATCGGAATCTTGCACAATGTAACTGAAGGCAAAGGGGTTTGATCTATTGGACCATTACAATGGGGACCACGCTTGCCCCTTGTGGGAAAACAGCCGACGAGGGTTAACCGATGGAGATATAAGGATGGATGACCTTCTGAAGCTTTTGCAATGGCAATCGGGGAGTATTCTTGCAGAATTGAAACTCCTTGATTAGATCGGTGGAGTAGAATTTATGATCGGACATTCTGTACGTTCTCTGCTTGGTATAGGCATGGTGGATAGCTCTTCTTTCACCGTTCCTCTACGATCCTTTGGAGATCCATAGCATCGTCCAACCCCATCACACCCATGTAAGGGCTATCCAATTGGACCGCCACATTGGGCAGCATGGTAGCACAGTGGTTAGCACTGTTGCTTCACAGCGCCAGGGTCCCAGGTTCGATCCCCGACTTGTATCACTGTCTGAGCGGAGTCTGCACGTTCTCCCCGTGTGTGCGTGGGCTTCCTCCGGGCGCTCCGGTTTCCTCCCACAGTCCAAAGGCGTACAGGTTAGGTGGATTAGCCATGCTAAATTGCCCCTTAAAGTGTCCAAAAAAGTTAGGTGGGGTTACTGGGTTGGGGGACTTGGCTGGAGGTGTAGACCTAAGTCGGGTGCTCTTTCCAAGGGCCGGTGCAGACTCAGTGGGCCGAATGGCCTCATTTTGCACTGTAAATTCTACGATTCTTTGATATGACGGGCTGAACATAACCATTCCGAGATTCTTTGCTCCATTATCCTTTTTTCCTTAACCTTGTGTCCTGGGCTTCCTGATCATTCCGTCAATGGGAGCAGTTTCCCCTTACCTACACGATCAAAACCTTTCATACTTTTGACCCCTCCCCCCCTCCTGTCCCCTTTGACCTCCATTTAACCCCCTCTGACCCTAGCTTCCCCTTGGAAAGGGAGCGCCACCCCTTACGCACCCTGTAAGTAAATAATAAACAAAATTGTGGAAGTGATTGAGATTCAGACGGGACGATGGTTAGAATACCAGCTCACATTAGTCTGTCAGCTAAACAGCCGAATAGACCAACTAGGGTGTGGCATGGAGCTCCTCAAACCAACAACCTCCTGGTCAATTTGTGCTTGAGCTGCAGCCAGTGAGGGTAGGCCCCGAGTCAGGGAGGGAGAAAGAAATTGCAGCCCCAGTTTGGGATGCTGGTCTAATCTCCCAGCAAGATTGTTCCTACTTGTCCGCAAGGCCTGATTCAGGGCTATGCAATACAAGATGGTCATTAGTCAGTCCAGCAGTGAGTTCAGGAATGTCTTTACCCAGAGAACGGTGAGAACGTGGACCTCGAGACCACAGGACGCATTTGAGACAAACTGCAAAGATGCATTTTAGGGGAAGCTGGATAAACACTCGAGGGAGAAAAGAATTGAAGATTTACCTATGGGGTTAGATAGAGAAGGGCGGAGAGGCTCCAGTGGAACATAGGCACCAGCATAGAACAGATGGGCTGAGTGGCCTGTTTCTGAGCTGTTAATAGTTTCTGACGGGATAGCATGTCCTCAGAAATGTTCAGCACCATTCGCGACTCCTCAGACACTGAAACAGTCGATTTCCAAATGCAGCAAGCCCTGGACAATATCCAGGCTTGGGCTGACAAGCGGCAAGTTACATTCGCGCCACACAAGTGTCAGGCAATGACCATCTCCTACAAGAGAGGATCTAACCATCACCCCATGACATTCATTCAAAGGCATTGTCATCGTTGAATCCCCCACCATCAACGTCAACCCACAATCATATGGGCTGCATGGTAGCACAGTGGCTAGCACTGTGGCTTCACAGGGTCCCAGGTTCGATTCCCGGCTTGGGTCACTGTCTGTGCGGAGTCTGCACGTTCTCCCCGTGTCTGCGTGGGTTTCCTCCGGGTGCTCCGGTTTCCTCCCACAGTCCAAAGACGTGCAGGTTAGGTGGATTGGCCATGATAAATTGCCCCTTAGTGTCCAAAAAGGTTAGGAGGGGTTATTGGGTTATGGGGATAGTGTGGAAGTGAGGGCTTAAGTGGGTCGGTGCAAACTCGATGGCGAATGGCCTCCTTCTGCACTGCATGTTCTATGTATCCTGGGGTTACCATTGACCAGAAACTAACCGGACTAGCTATAGTAATACTGTGGGAATAGAGCGGGTCAAAGGCTAAGAATCCATGGGTGAGTAACTCCCCTCGTGACTCTTCTCCCCCCCCCCCCCTCCAAACTAAAGCCTGTCCACCATCTACAAAGCTCAAGTCAGGAGTGTGATGGAATACTCTCCACTTGCCTGATGAGTGCAGCTCCAACAACACTCAAGAAGCTCAACACCATCTAGAACAAAGCAGTCCGCTTGATTGCTCCCCCTTCCACAAACATTCAATCCACCACCGACGCACAGTAGCAGCCGTGTGCACCATCTACAAGACACACTGCAGGAACTCACCAAGGTTCCTTAGGCAGCATCTTCCAAACCCACGACCGCCATCATCTAGAAGGACAAGAACAGCAGATACCTGGGAACTCCACCAGTACCCAATTATTTTTTCCAATTAAGGGGCAATTTAGCGTGGCCAATCCACCCGTCCGGCACATCTTTTTGTATTGTGGGGGTGAGACCCACGAAGACACGGGGAGAATGTGCAAACTCTACACGGCCAGTGACCCGGGGCCGGGATCGAACCCTGGTCCTCGGCGCCATAGGCAGCAGTGCCAACACACTGCGCCACCGTGCTGCCCAAGCAATATTGGTTTTAAAAGGCGGTCCAATTAAAAAAAAAAAAAAAAAAATTCCCCCCAGAACAACTCCTTTCCAACCACACACCCCTCCACTCCACAGAACAACCCCTTCCCCAACACTGCCTGCTGGCACTGCCCAGTCAATATCAGGGGGCAATGCCCGGGCATGACCCTTTCACCCTCCCCTGGGGGATATGCCGACCTGTGCATCTCGCACGGTGGACGTTGTGGGGGATATGTTGTGATTCACGTCGACAGAATGGATAATGTATCGTTGGGGGGAGAGATTGTTGGGGGTGGGGTGGTGGGGGAGGGATTATCATGCAATAGATGAGCATATTTAAATATATGCAAATTATATTGTGACTTTTAAAGTTGGGATTCCCGTTTTTTTGGGGGGGGGGGGGTGGTGGAGGGGAGGGAGAGGGGGGTGGGGAGACAATCGATTGGGGGAAATCCCGCTGGCGTAGAAGCCATATTAGGATTCCTGCACAATTCTCTGCCAATTCTGCCCCCCTCCCCCCGAAAATGGTTCCCCCCCCTCAGGACCTTTGCCTCACAGAGCCTTATTTTGTTCCCCCCTCTGCGGTGCCGAGTTTACCATTGCTGCCATTGTTCCTCACAGATTAAGAGAGAGTCGGGGGAAAATACCCCAGCGCTGATGGACCAGGAGCTGGTGTCGATGTCCGTGCGGGAGCTGAACCACCACCTCCGTGGCCTCTCCAAAGACGAGATTCTGAACCTGAAGCAGCGGCGGCGGACGCTGAAGAACCGCGGCTACGCGGCCAGCTGCCGGGTGAAGCGGGTGACGCAGAAGGAGGAGCTGGAGCGGCAGAAGGCCGAGCTGGAGCAGGAGGTGGAGAAGCTGGCGGCGGAGAACGCCGACATGAAGACGGAGCTGGACGCCCTGCGCTCAAAGTACGAGGCCCTCCAGACCTTCGCCCGGACGGTGGCCTGCGGGCCCATCACTCCCACCAAGCTCAACACGACCAGCGTGATCACGATCGTGAAGTCGTCCAACTTCTCCTCGCGCTAGCGCTCAGGCGAGAGCAATTTTTTTTATTTTTTTTTTCGTGGAAGGGCCACTGTCCTCGGGTGGGGTGGGCAGGTGGGTGAGCCTTGGCGGGGGACGGGGGTTGGTGGGGGGGGGGGGTGGGGGAGAATTTTCCAGCTTGCGAGGTAAGGATCCCTGCATCCCGACAACCTCTGAGTCCAGGTTTACCCAGCACAAAAACATTGTTCTTTTTTTCCTCTTCTGCACGGACTCAATGCTGCGGACAAATTGACGTGAGGCGGAAAGTGCTTTGAGGCGCGGGAGAGCCAAGGTGGAAAGAGGTCACACGTTAGGTGTACGGTGGGATCTTGTTTGCAGTTTAACTGCAGTTTAACATGGCCGAGACAGCAGGCATGAACGCCCCCCCCCCCCCCCTGTGGTAACTGTAAATGCCTTCTGGGTAGCCATCCCCGCTAGGCCCCTGGTTTCTGACCTTCTGGTTTTCGACCATCTAGAACGACAAGGGACAATGCTAGAGATGGGTGGCCGATCAGGCAAAGGGAAGAAAAAAACGGTCTGTCCATTTGCCAGAACGTAGGAATGGCACGAAGGCCATTCGGCCCCTCGGGCCTGGCCCCGATGGTCAATGAGATCGCCTGCTGCTCTGTGAGCTAACTCTTACCTACCCGCCTTTGCCATTTACCCTCTTCCCCCCCCCCCCCCATGACACCTTTTTAGATTAACCAAAATCGGATGATCTCCGATTTAAAATGGACAACTGACCTAGCCTCATGGTGAGGTGCGACGCCCGCCAAGGTGAGACCTGCCGCGTTTTACGCAGCAGTTGACTGAGCTGCAGTGTCCTCCTGTCGCAGTAACCAGACAAACCACAATCTCCTCCCCCCCACCCCCCCCGACAATGGCTCTTAGAGGGGCAAGCGAGCCTGAAATGTAACTTAATGAGCTGAAAAACCTCACTTGTGCTTATACATGTGTGTGCGCGTGCGTGTTTTTATGTCCTCTTTCTGAACTACAGCAGCAGGTCCTGATTTTTGTCTGAACGGGCAGCCTGTCGTCAAGGAAGCTGCCTGTCGGAAAGGAAAGCCCTACTGCAGAAACCATCTTGCCGCTAAATGTCTCATTTTCTCATGCCAACACCCTTTTTTTTTTGTCTTAATTAAATGGACTTAATTTATGGAGTTAAATGTAAAAAAAAAAGGTAATTGCGGCTGCTCCTTGTGACCGGAAGTGACATCATCAGTTCTTCGAGAAGACCAGTCATTTTAAGAAAAATAAATGTCCATTTGTTTTTTAAAAATTTTTTTACCCAGGTTTGGGTGGAATGCAGCAGGACAAACTGACCATGCCTCCTCAGCTTGTTCCGAGTTACATTGGATGTTAAGGAACCGGGGTTTACAATGGATCGTCCGGTAACTTGTTAAATCCATGGGAATTTGCCATTCGGGTTCTTTGGGTTTTCATTATCAGCTGCAGGCAGAGGAAAGGACTATCACTGACCAGCGCTCGCGTTCTCCTCAGAATGAAATAAGAATAGGAACCATTGTGGTAGAAGTGCGCCCTTCAAAGACCCGTGAATTGTGCCAGGGCCGCCATTTTGGTTGTGGTTGAGGGAGAGAAGGGGAGTTTACAATTATGTAGCCTGCTCAGGGGGAGTTCGTGGAAATCTGCACTCAGTTGGTGCGAAAAGAAAATGGTGACTGTGGCTTGTACGTGTGCAAATAGTACAAAAGGAGGGCGGGGAGGGAGATTGGGGGGGGGGGGGGCACAATAAATAATCCACTGGGTGAAGTCGGACTGCACAAACCTAAAGAACAAATGGTGAGCGATCGACTCCGTCAATGAACTATTTTCGGTGGATTGCACTGACCCGAGATTGCTGGAACATGAGGAGCAGGAGTAGGCAATTCAACCCCTCGAGCTCGCACGATCACGTTCAACACGATCACCGCTGATTTCCTCTCTGCCTCGACGTCACTTTCCTTCCCATTCTCCGTAACCCATAGCTAATTAAAGATCTGCCTATCTCCTCCTCAAATTTAATCAATGTACCAGCAGCCACTGGTCGCAAATTCCACAGATTCACGACCCTTTGAGGGACGTAATTTCTCCTCTTCCTCTGTTTTGAATCTGCCACCCCTTATCCTGGGGCGATGACCTCTCATTCTAGATTGCCCCACATAGGAACCATCCGCTCTACGGTCGACATTGTCAGTACCTTGTATCATCTTGTACACCTCAATTAGACCTCCTTTCATTCTTCTGAACCCGAGAGAGAGAGAGTGTAGGCCCAAATGGCTCAATCTCTCTTCATTCGGCAAACCCCTCAGTGGTAACGCTAATTTTGGAGAGAATAAGTGGGGAGTATTTACTAATCCTAGCTGGGCCATCTTGAGGGCAGGGTAGAGGGAAAATTTGCTGAAAAGCTAGCATCCACCCGATGTATTCATTAAACCAATAGAGGAACAGCTCTGGCATCTCCATGGAGACGTCAGTGGCCCACTTTGTCTCATCGTTGTCAAACCTTAAAGAGGGCAGCACATTAGAATGGAAAATGACCTATCGTCGGTAACTGGCAGTAACCGGATGCTATCTGATTCCCGATTTCCCTCCACCTAACGCTGTAAACTTATTGCGAAATCTTCAGATAGAAACTTTGCTCGAACCGTGGGATGAAAGTTCACAGGAGCTGCCCATTCAACGAGTGTGTTTTAATCAGCTGGCTGGCAACAATAACTGCGCCCCGCCCTCCTGATAACAGGGCGTTCCGTAAATTGCGCGACAAGAGGGAATTCTCCGAAGACAGCGTCACCATTGGGAACGTGGTCACACATTCTCCCCCCCCCCCGCCCCCCCCCCCAAGCTGGGTACGAGGGTCATTCTTCCGACTCCTCGCTTGGAGAACTCCCAGTTGTCCGCACAAAGTACACGATGAATCAGCTCGCCTACAAATCCACAGGCCGAGTCCACTGAGCTGACAGCAGAAGTGATGTTGGAAGCGGCGCTGCCCTGAAGCTGGAGCCCCCCCCACCAGCCTTACACAATCGAAGATGAGGTTTACAATAGAGACGCTGGCACGTTTCCCCACTTGGAGTGGGACCAACTGTGCCACAGGTGATATCCTGTAATCTAGTGTGTGGATTGAGTGCAGTATGGGACAGATATTCAGTCTGACGAAGAGGGGGGGGGGGGATACTCTGTGACCAGTACCAGAGTTGGTGTAGCTTGTTGCAATGAGACCCTCTCCAGAATGTTCCCCCATAAATGTTTAGCCCAACAGGTTATGGGGTAGAACAGCACTGTCAGGGAGTCTTAGTCGTAGAGTTTTACAGCGTAGAAAGAGGCCCTTCGGTCCATCGAGCCAGCGGTGGCCATCAAGCACCCATCCACTCTGATCCTATTTTTCAACACTTGGTCTGTAGCCTTGGGAGAGGGAGTGGGGAACCCCTTACAGCCGCGCGACTCATGGGGCAGTATCCTTCTGGAATGTGACCGCTGAGGCAATTAAGGCACAAATTAACCCCTCAGCTTCCACTGAATTCATTGGCCTTTACTTCAAACTCTGCCCGAAGCACAGAATTAACCCTTGAACATCTCTCCCTTATGCACGCACACGCACCACCTATCTTATCGTAAGAGAGGAAAGGGAGGTTGCCTCATCCATGTCTGTGCCTCTCCTGTTTGGGAACGTGGCTCAGTTTGCCCTCCGGCCCAGTTTCTGCCCCCCCCCCCCCCCCCCTGCCCAGGCCCGCTCCTCCCCGGCCTGCCTCAAACATCAGCCCACCTACATCACTGTGGTTGCTCACGCCACGTGCAGTAGCTGCTTCAGCTGTCCCATGCCACCATGGCCATGGTCTTCAAGCCAGAGGAAGGCGAGGAATTCTGCACTTCATCTAGATGTTTGGGCCAATCCTCACTTTCAAACGTTTTTAAGGCCTCGAAATGCAAAGGAGTTGCTCCTCCTCTTGAGCACGAGTAGAATTGATGTGTGGGATGTATTCTGTGAAAAGAACGGAAGGACAGGGACAGGAGTGGGCCAATCAACCCCTTGGGCCTGCTCTGCCATTCCATCTAATCATGGCCGATCTGCAGCCTCGATTCCACTTTCCCGCCCACTCCTCACATCTGACAAACCAAAAACCTGCCCCACCCCCCCCAGGAATCTTCCAGAATTGCAAGTGGCAGAGATAAGTGCCGTTTCAATGTCAAGTGACGGGGCAGGCAGCACGGTGGCGCAGTGGTTAGCACAGCAGCCTCGCGGCGCCAGGGACCTGGGCTCGGCTCCGTTCTCGGGTGACTATCTGTGCGGAGTCTGCACGTCCTCCCCGTGTCTGCGTGGGTTTCCTCCGGGTGCTCCGGTTTCCTCCCACAGTCCAAAGATGTGCAGGTTAGGTGGATTGGACACGCTTGTGCAAGTTAGGTTGCATACAGTGCTCTTTCGGAGGGTCAGTACAGACTCAATTGGCCGAATGGCCTCATTCTGCACTGTAGGGATTCTATGACTTGGAGCTCGGAGGTTGCACAAGTAACAAGACAGCATATTGTATCCATACAGCTGAGATATGAGAGCTGATATATCTTAAAGAACAGACAACTGACGCATAGATAGACAGATGGGGCTTGCCTGGAGTACATGCCTCTCAAATGGGTATGTTTATTCTGAGGGACAAGTTGCGATGAGAGATATTCACAGCAGGACAGTGTAAGTCGATGTATGGTATGGTGTAGGTTTGGTTTGAAGGCAATCTTTTGTTCAAGTCTTGTGCATGCGGGGCTTGGCGTAGGAGGTTCGCAGAGTGGATGAATGCAAGTGGAGGAGTAGAAATGGATGTTTCCGCTACGGAGGCAAAAGTAAACACTTTCATGGGGTGAATCATGGGTGGCATGGTGGTTGGCACTGCTGCCTCTCGGTGCCAGGGACCCGGGTTCGATTGCAACCTCGGGTGACTGTGTGGAGTCTGCACGTTCTCCCCGTGTCTGCGTGGGTTTCCTCCGGGTGCTCCGGTTTCCTCCCACAGTCCAAAGAAGTGCAGGTTAGGTGGGTTGGCCATGATAAATTGCCCCTAGCTGGGGTTATGGGGATAGGGCCGGGGATTGGGCCTAGGTAGGACGGAATGGCCTCCGCCTGCACTCTAGGGATTCTCGGCGATAATGAGGATGTCCATTTGTCACATCTCTGCAGTGGAGGGAAAATCCGGATGCTTTGTTTTTTTTTGGGGGGGGCGGGGGTTGTGGTGCACTGTCAACACGCTGACCTTTAAAACCATGCCCAGATGAAAATTATTTTTCTTGGCCCCCACGAAGGTTCCCACATGCGATGTCAACCCGGTCTGCAATGAGGTGGGGGTCACGCTCCCATGGATTTTTCAAATTGCGATGCAGGTGCACATTTTTCCAGCGGTGTGTTAACATCGAACGAGCAGCCCAGGAACATCCAGCTGCATGGATACCACTCTGGGCTCCAAATGAGATTCTTCCTTACCCCTCTTCACCTCACCCACTCAGAATATCGCCCATTTCTTCCCTGCCCTTGAACGCTCGCCTCCCCCTATCCTGAAAGACGTAGCAGCAGGAGTAGGCCATTCGGCCCATCGAGCCTGCTCCGCCACCCAATGAGATCACGACTGATCGCATGCGGGTGATCCTCAACTCCACGTTCCCGCCTTATCCGCGTAACTCCTTGATTCCCTCCCATCTGGCAGCAGGTTCCACCTCCCAACCATTCGGTCAGCTGACGAAGCACTTTGTGAAGTGTGATCATGTGGGAATCGCGAGCTCTCGCCAACAGCGAGGACCAGGCCATCATTTTTTTTTTCTGTGTGAGGGAGGGGTAGATATTGGCCAGGCCACTGGCGGAACTCCCCTGCTCTTCACGGAATCATAAATGTCGTAAATGAGAGCAGACGGGGCCCTCGGTTTGAACGACAAGTCCTCCCAACACCGTGGATCACTCCCTTGCTCCTTCAACGGGGTGATTGCTTCTGCCCGTGTGGAAAGAAGGAATGCAGGCGGGACGGAGCTACCAAAGCAGCCAGGCCAATTCTCCCTCCAGCGCTTAAGAGGCCGAAAGGGATTTGGAAACATTTTGCGGCTCCGAATATCGGTGCGGTTAAAACAACGCCGAGCGGTGTTGAGGAACAATGAAAGGCCAACGCTAAGACCATGAGTTCCCAGCTGGTGTTTAGTGTCAGATTGAGGATGGACAGAGTGGACTTGAAACATGGTGAAACGGGCAAAATTGGGTCAGGATTACACGTGTCCAAGAGTTATGCCTGGCTGAGAAGTTTTGTTGATATGGAATTAAACATGAAGTGGTTTGGTATGTTGGATCTCCGAGATTGTGTTCAGAATCATGTCCATACTTATCAGAGGTTGCTGGTGAGTGGGCGTGTGTGTTATGATAGGATTGCTAAATGAGGGAAGAAATTAAGCGGCGTGGGTGGTTCAGGTCACGGGCGTTTGTATTGGAGGGCCGATTTTAAATTAAGAAGCCCAGAGGGCGGGGACACTAGAATCGTAAAGGAAAAGGAGGGAATACCTGATGGATTCAAGAAGTGTGGGATTGTAAGAGGGCAAACTGAAGGGGCTAAGGAGTTGAGCTCCTGGGAAATTGTTTGAGGGCAAGGCGGCGCAACAAGTCCCGATTTTCCACCCCAGGGTTACGGTTAATGGTTGGTTTTACGCAAAGCCCATCTCTGTCTGTCAATGCACGTAACTGAAGCTGTAATACTTCACCTGTATGGATTCAACATTTGGTCCTTAGAGAAGCCAAACCGAAACCCAGTTTTGGTCATTTGATTTCAGTTGACGAGTTATGTTCATAATGGCAAATTCCGGGAGCGGGGGAGACATCCACATCCTTCCATGAGACGGGGATCAAAATATAAAGCCATGAATTGATTGTTCTATTTGACCAACCGTATCCCAACGGTGATCCGGAGAGGGAAAGGTAGAAGCACTCTTCCTCCTCACTGTGCCAACTCACATGCGACAGCCAATGCAAATGAATGATTCATGTGTGTGGTGGTGGCATTTTGAAACATGTTACTGGAGATGAGCTTGCAGGCAATCCTAAATACCTGTTGTTGTCATCTTTGGCTGCCACCCCTCCTGCACTGTAGCCGACACGGTCCAAACCTCCGTCAGTCAAACTCAGTTGGGACTTTTGTTTCTTTTTGGATATCCCATGGTGAATGTGGAATTGAAATGCCCTGTCTTAAATTGGAGGAAATGGCTGTTTAGTGCCGGAGCGACTAGGTTGAGAGAATGCCCAAGGAAGGGAAGGGTCCCCGTACTGATTCGGGAGTTTTCCCACGAAGCTCGTGCTGTTCTTGACCAGGTCGCTGCTATACTGTTTTTGGCTGTTGCTGGCTGAGCCTCTTCGGCAAGGTTCGACTACAACTTTGCAAAGTTTCCCACTAAAATGCCTTGGTGGAGAGGGCAGCACGGTGGCACAGTGGTTAGCACTGCTGCCTCACGGCGCTGAGGCCCCAGGTTCAATCCCGGCTCTGGGTCACTGTCCATGTGGAGTTTGCACATTCTCCCCGCGTCTGCATGGGTTTCGCCCCCACTACCCAAAGATGTGCAGGGTAGGTGGATTGGCCATGCTAAATTGCCCCTTAATTGGAAAAAATGAATTGGGTACACTAAATTTTTTTTAAAAAATTTCTTGGTGGGGGTAGGAATGGGACCCAAATTGGGACTGGAAGAGGGAGGAAATGTGCGATCAGAGCTGGGGTTTAGAGAGGACCACGGAAATGCAATGGGTGGGATTCTCGCCCCCCACCCCACCGCCCCCCCCCCCCCAGCGAGATTGGATCTCTGGCATCAAAGGTGGCTCGCCACTGGCTGACGTGGGACCTTGCGGTCCCGCCGATGCCGCTTGGCATGGTTTTGCCGGCCTAGCTGCCAGGGAACCTGCCCCGGGTTGGGGTGGGTGGGGAGAGTCACCACGGCAGGGCCGGAACATCCCGCGGGCGGGAAGGGCCGGAAAACTCTGCCCGATGAGCGGAAGGAGGGACGGAAGTAAGTAGAACTTGGGACGAGTCGGGTATGTGAGCGGGAGGCCTGGGACTGGATTTAGCTGCAGGGGACAGGAAGAGAGAGGAAGGTGGAAGGGTTTGGAAACCCGGGTTTTGAAGTTGATGAGCTAATCGGCAGGGAGTCATTTGTCAAGGCAACGGGCTGGTCAATTCCAACGAATAAAGGAAATCCCGCCAATATTTCGAGTCCGTTTCCCTCTACTTCTGAGTTTATTCAGCATTTTCTGCTTTTATTTCTGGTCAATCCCAAGTTTGGTCCCCAGGTCAGTAGGTCAAGACAAAACCTAGCTTTGCTGGTGCTGTGTTTAGGGGGGTGCAGATGGGGGAGTGGTGGTGGGGTTGATGGGTAGGAACGTGAGTGATTGACGGCAAGTTGCAAAAGACATTGTAGCGACTTTTTAAAAAATAAACATGGGGTCGGATCGCTGAATCCTTTGTGGATGTCGCTTCAGATAGGCCTATCCTCAGAGTTTTATTCCTTCCACCCTTTTGGAGGGGGCTCAATCCACTTGACAGATCCCCTGGAAGCCCACCTGAAACTTCACGCAAGCTGAAATTGTTGGCAGAGAAACAAACTCCTGCCGCTCCATGCTCTACCAATGGAACCCGGCCTTGAGGCCCAGGCTATTTTGAGATGCGTCCTACTTCCTATAAAATGTGGTGAGATGTGTGGTCTGCAGTAACGTCCTGTCCTGTGCTTATTTTGTACCATTGTGGAGTCTGCTTCACAAGCGCACCAGCAGGCCTCAACCTGAGGTGTCCAGAGACATGCCTGAAAATCTAAAGTTGAGAAATGTTGGATTCGGTCAGAACCAATTTTGTTTCCTGGGCATTAACCTCCAGTGGATGGGCGTTAGGGCTTTAGGGATTTATTTTCCTGGGCCTTCCAGTTTTGGACTAGGTGGACGGCACCTCCAGTTACTGCTAAGGGAGTATGAAATCAGGAATCGTTGAAATGAAATCAGGAATCCGTGATTTGACTGATTAGCGACTCCACAGTAACTTATCGCAGGACCATGGCCAGTTTGAAAGCTCAACTGGGAAGATATTTTGTCCCCTTTTCTGTATGCCAATATGAAGGGTGGGGGGGGGAGACTTGCTTGCCAGTACTATTCTGTAAATTATGCAAATTCTATTAATGGACAGCAGGAGGATACAGTGGGCGAATTAGCTCGAACTTTGGGATAATGAATGTCGCTCGTGCGTAAGCCCCTTCAAAATTTTGAAATCCCATTTAAAAATCAGTAATACTGGCACCTGCAATACCAGAGTTCCATTTTGAGACCAGTTCGGGCAGGTTTGACCCGTACCCTCCATTTTGAGACCAGTTGGGGCAGGTTTGACTAGTACCCTCCATTTTGAGACCAGTTGGGGCAGGTTTGACCAGTACCCTCCATTTTGAGACCAGTTGGGGCAGGTTTGACCACCATTTTGAGACCAGTTCGGGCATCTCGGCCTCTTTCTCTCTCCTGATCAAACCTGCCAGCGGCAGAGTAGAAACCGGGGATGGTCAAAAGACAGAGAAAATGGCATGAATCAAGAAAAGATGGAAGGAGAAAGAAGAGGGTAAACCTTTTTTAATACACCGTGAACAACTGCAAAGCAATAATCTCGACGCATCCTCCATATACATATATAAATATATATTTTTAAAAGGCACATAGTATTTAGACACAGAGGTTGTGTTCAAAATGTATTTTAACCATAACACTGACTAACACTCATGCCCTCTTTGCTTTGGGAGTAGGCTCTTATGGCTAGTGTAGGCCCAGATGGGTAACTCCCATGGCAAATGAGAACAAGCTGTGGACTCTGGTGATTTTGGGAGAGCTGCTGTGAGAACTGATTTTATTATTTATTGTATAAATTATTTCAGTTTTTTTCTTTCCTATATGTTTGTAGATATTAAAAGATGTACGTTTTTATATATTATATGACCATGTCTGTTTAAAAATTCCACGTATTTATTGCCTTGTAAGATTAATGTACCTCAATGCATTTATTTTGTATACTGTATCAATAAAAGCATTTTTCCATATACTGTTGTTGCTAACTTTGCCTTAGTTTAATTGCTCTGTTTTATCGCCTTTGCTCTTGAGTCGCCAGGTATCTTTATGATACCGCCAAGTGGTTCAAGTCCGAGTAATGATCAATAGTCCTATACATCGCTTAGTAAGATTTAAATCAAAGCACATTTATTATACACAGTAATCGCTACTCATGCACAAATTCTACGTCTAAGCTACTTCTACAGCTAACAGGCCAATACTTAACTTGGAACTGGCCCACCAGGTCAGGGAAACGAATGGCCTTTCGTTCAGGTTCTGAGCCTGCGGGATTCGAAGTTGGTACAGATTGGTAGCGAGGAGCGCCTATCTCGTAGCGAGCGTTGAAGTAAGACTTACTGGATATCAGCGGCGGCTGGACCGGTCACTGTCAAGGGTTGGTTTGCGTTGCTGAGTGGCCCGGTCAAGAAGAGAAGGACGATTTGAACTTGGGCTTGATTCTTATAGTCCCCGGGGGCTTCCCGCCTTTCGGGGCGGACCCTGTACCTGGTTCCAAGTGATTGGACTTTGTCCCAATCACTTGGTTCGATTTTCTCCAATGCTGGAGCGGTTCCCTGATCGATGGGCGGTCTTGAGATGGTCGTTCACCTCCCTTTGTGTAGGCTTCTGCTGGCGCCAAAGAGTCTGGTTTGGTTTTATGTGTCTAAATGTTGCTCATTGTTCCTGGGGATTGCTCATTAATATGCAGATGGCTGGTGTTTTGTTATGCTGATGGTTGCTGGTATCGATCTTGTCTGACCTTTCCAGAGGTAAATACACACTCAACCTGCAGCTGCTCGTTTGTGTCCTGTTGGCTGACTTTCCCATCAGCCTTTGCCGTTCGCCATTTTAAATCGGGAGTTAGCCATTTTAACTGGCTACACTGTGTGTTCATTTTTCGTGGACAGCTTTCTGTAGCAAACAGGCCTTCAACTTCGAGGTGCATTTTGAGCGTACAAGTTAGGGGTCCCTTCTTAATTCTCCATTACTAACAGAGAGGTGGGTTGCGATGCTTCCCATGGTCGAATAGGCTACTGGCCGGCGCTCAAATGTTTCATGCCCGAGGGTTGGCTGCTGTGGGGGGGGAAACCTAGAAAATAGGTGTTTTGTTATGCTCTTGTCATAGCATAAGCTGCTTTCTTAATGTGCTTTCTGACAAAGGAAGGTTCAGACTTGGAGATAGCTTCAACATGTTTATTAAGCTATTAACAATTCTCCTACTTGGATTCGACGCTACTGTTAATCCTTCTATAGCTACTCAGACTGACTAACCAGTCTGCTACAATCCACGTGGTGGGTGTGATGTTCAATCAACCCTGTGTCTGTACTCACTGAGTGTCTCCACTGGAAAGAGGAAGATCATGTGTGCAGTGTCCTTTTATATGGGTTGGTGTAATGCCCCCCTGTGGTAGTGTCACCTCTGTGTATCGTGAATGCCCATTGGTCGTGTCCTATCTTACTGACTTATTGGTTGACTGAGTGTCATGTCTCTGGTGTTCCCTCTAGTGTCGAGCTAGGTGTAGTGTATGTACATTAAACCTTTGTGTACTTACAGTGATGTATATCACCACAATAGGAGCAGGAGTAGACCATTCGTTCCTTCGAGCCTGCTCTACCATTCCTATGGTTATGGCTGACCCTCTATGTTCTCTAAATAGGCAACACGGTAGCACAGTGGTTAGCACTGTTGCTTCACAGCTGCAGGATCCCAGGTTCGAGTCCCGGCTTGGGTCACTACCTGTGTGGAGTCTGCACGTTCTCCCCGTGTCTGCGTGTGTTTCCTCCGGGAGCTCCGGTTTCCTCCCACAAGTCCCGAAAGACGTGCTTGGACATTCTGAATTCTCCCTCTGCGTACCCGAACAGGCACCGGAATGTGGCGACTAGGGGCTTTTCACAGTAATTTAATTGCAGTGTTATGTAAGTCTACTTGTGACAATAAAGATTATTATTTTCAAAAATAACAACGCCATACACCTCTGCTCTCCCCATACCCCTTTGAGGAGCATCTGGGATCCATAGAATTCTAAACTCCACTCAGCAATTCGTAAGAATCTTCAGAACAGCAAACTTGTCTGCAGAGCGCGATATCGCTTTAGTTTTGTGTTTCAATTATTTTAATTTGGTCTTGGGGGTGGTCAGAGCCTCGATATCTTCAAACACTACCTGGATTTTAGTTTTAGGAATACGGACTTTTACGTCACTGAGTCACAGGGCGATAAATAATCTTTGCAATCTGTTTTATGTTTGCAACCTGTCGTTTTTATGGTTCCCCACGCAAAAGGCTGCCTTTCAAAGGTGTGGGATGGCGGACGGGACTGGTGGGTGGACTGCTCGCCCTGCCCCCCCCCCCCCCCCTCCCCAACCAGCTTTGCCCGCAAGGAAAGTTGACACCAAAAGGATCCACTTTTTAAAAGACCGTCCCCACGGCGATAGCACAAACTAGACAGGCTGAGGGTGGACTTCTGTCCCTCAATGGACGGCGATCCCCACCCTCGAGAGTAGCCCCATTTCTGAGTGAACGTGCGGCAGCTCTTAACAGTCCCAGCAGCGCCAGCCCTCCGTAGTGGGCACCACTGGGACTGCAAGCATGCCCACCAGAGAGGGCCATGGTGACCGGGCCCAGATAGGCTCCGGGCATTTATATCGGGAGGGAAGAGAGAGCTCGGGGGCGAGGGAGGTGGGGTGGGTTTGGAGCCCAGGTGGGAAGAAACGAAGATGCCTTGGCGGGGGTTGCCTACGATGTGCACCAGGGCATTCTTGACTGTTGACGTTCTGCCTTGACTCTCCCCACGACCCTTGATGCCATTAGTATCCCCCCAAAAAATTGTTGAGCTTTGGAATTCTCCTCTACAGGGAGCAGTAGAGGCTGGGTCATTGAATATATTCAAGGATGAATTTGAGGGAGTAAGCTTTATGGGAGGCAGACAGGACCGTGGGGTTAAGGCCACATCAGATCAGCCATGATCTTATTGCCTGGTGCAGCAGGTTCAACAACTTTTCTTTTTAAAAATAAATTTGGTGCATCCAATTAATTTTTTCCAATTAAGGGGCAATTTAGCGTGGCCAATCCACCTACCCTGCACATCTTTGGGTTGTGGGGGCGAAACCCACGCAAACACGGGGAGAATGTGCAAACTCCACGCGGACAGTGACCCAGAGCCGGGATCGAACCTGGGACCTCGGCGCCGTGAGGCTGCAGTGCTAACCCACTGCACCACCGTGCTGCCCACAACTTTACTAATAACTCGCAGCAAACATGCATTTTTATTTATTTATTTATTTTTTAAATATATTTTATTCAAGATTTTTTGGCCAAACATAACAGTACATAGTGTTTCTTTTAAACAACAATAAAGCAATATAAATAACAGTGGCCAGTTTTAAAAAAATAAATAAATAATATATAAACAGAAACAAAAACCAAACTAAATGGCAACTGCCTTGTCAAAAATAAATACTCTCCAAAGATACAATCCAAAAGTCCAATATACATTACCTAAACAAGTGCCTATACATATACAATAACATCCCTGAGAGTCCGTCCGATTCCTCCCCCCCCCCCCCCTCCCCTCCCCCCTGGGTTGCTGCTGTTGTCTTCTTCTTTTCCATTCCCTCTATCTTTCTGTAAGGTAGTCGACGAACGGTTGCCACCGCCTGGTGAACCCTTGAGCCGAACCCCTTAGTACGAACTTAATCCGTTCTAACTTTATAAACCCTGCCATGTCGTTTATCCAGGTCTCCACACCTGGGGGTTTGGCTTCCTTCCACATTAACAATATCCTGCGCCGGGCTACTAGGGACGCAAAGGCCAAAGCATCAGCCTCTCTCGCCTCCTGCACTCCCGGCTCTTCTGCAACCCCAAATATAGCCAACCCCCAGCTTGGTTCGACCTGGACCTCCACCACCTTCGAAAGCACCTTTGCCACCCCCACCCAAAACCCCTGTAGTGCCGGGCATGACCAGAACATGTGGGTGTGATTCGCTGGGCTTCTCGAGCATCTCGCACACCTATCCTCTACCCCCAAAAATTTACTGAGCCGTGCTCCAGTCATATGCGCCCTGTGTAACACCTTAAATTGTATCAGGCTTAGCCTGGCACACGAGGACGATGAGTTTACCCTACGTAGGGCATCAGCCCACAGCCCCTCCTCAATCTCCTCCCCCAGCTCTTCTTCCCATTTCCCTTTCAGCTCATCTACCATGATCTCCCCCTCGTCCCTCATTTCCCTATATATGTCCGACACCTTACCATCCCCCACCCATGTCTCTGAGATCACTCTATCCTGCACCTCCTGCGTCGGGAGCTGCGGGAATTCCCTCACCTGTTGCCTCGCAAAAGCCCTCAGTTGCATATACCGAAATGCATTCCCTTGGGGCAACCCATATTTTTCCGTCAGCGCTCCCAGACTCGCAAACGTCCCATCTACGAACAGATCTCTCAATTGTGTTACTCCTGCTCTTTGCCATGCTCCAAATCCCCCATCCATTCTCCCCGGAACAAACCTATGGTTATTTCTTATCGGGGACCGCACCGAGGCTCCCGTCTTTCCCCTATGCCATCTCCACTGCCCCCAGATTTTCAATGTAGCCACCACCACCGGGCTTGTGGTGTATTTCTTCGGTGAGAACGGCAACAGCGCCGTCACCATAGCTTGTAGGCTAGTCCCACTGAAGGACGCCCTCTCCAATCTCTTCCACGCCGCTCCCTCCTCTTCTCCCATCCACTTACACACCATTGAAACATTGGTGGCCCAGTAGTACTCACTTAGGCTCAGTAGTGCCAGCCCCCCCCCCCTGTCCCTACTACGCTGCAAAAATCCCCTCCTCACTCTCGGGGTCTTCCCGGCCCACACAAAACTCATAATACTCTTCTCGATTCTTTTGAAAAAAGCCTTCGTGACCACCACCGGGAGGCACTGAAACACAAAAAGGAATCTCGGGAGGACCACCATTTTAACCGCCTGCACCCTCCCTGCCAGTGACAGGGACACCATGTCCCATCGCTTAAAGTCCTCCTCCATCTGTTCCACCAACCGCGTTAAATTAAGCCTATGTAATGTACCCCAATTCTTGGTTATCTGGATCCCCAAGTACCGAAAGTCCCTTGTTACCTTCCTCAACGGTAAATCCTCTATTTCTCTGCTCTGCTCCCCTGGATGCACCACAAACAACTCACTTTTCCCCATGTTCAATTTATACCCTGAAAAATCCCCAAACTCCCCAAGTATCCGCATTATCTCTGGCATCCCCTCCGCCGGGCCGGCCACATATAGCAACAAATCATCCGCATACAGAGATACCCGGTGTTCTTCTCCTCCCCTGAGTACTCCCCTCCACTTCCTGGAACCCCTCAATGCTATGGCCAGGGGCTCAATCGCCAGTGCAAACAATAACGGGGACAGAGGACATACTTGCCTCGTCCCTCTATGGAGCCGAAAATAATCAGACCCCCGTCCATTCGTGACCACGCTCGCCATCGGGGCCCTATACAGCAGCTGTACCCATCTGATATACCCATCTCCAAAACCAAATCTCCTCAGCACCTCCCACAAATAATCCCACTCCACTCTATCAAATGCTTTCTCGGCATCCATCGCCACCACTATCTCCGCTTCCCCCTCTGGTGGGGGCATCATCATTACCCCTAGCAGCCTCCGTATATTTGTATTCATCTGTCTCCCCTTCACAAACCCAGTTTGGTCCTCATGGACCACACTCGGGACACACTCCTCTATCCTCGTTGCCATTACCTTGGCCAGAATCTTAGCGTCCACATTCAGGAGGGAAATAGGCCTATAGGACCCGCATTGCAGCGGGTCTTTTTCCTTCTTTAGGAGGAGCGATATCGTTGCCTCTGACATAGTCGGGGGCAGCTGCCCCCTTTCCCTCGCCTCGTTAAAGGTTCTCATCAGTAGCGGCGCCAGCAAGTCCATATATTTCCTATAGAATTCAACTGGGAATCCGTCTGGTCCCGGGGCCTTCCCCGCCTGCATGCTCCCAATCCCTTTCACTACTTCCTCCGTCTCAATCTGTGCTCCCAGTCCCGCCCTCTCCTGCTCCTCCACCTTAGGAAATTCCAGCTGATCCAGAAAGCACATCATTCTCTCCTTCCCATCCGGGGGCTGAGCTTCATATAATCTTTCATAAAATGCCTTGAACACTCCATTCACTCTCTCCGCTCCCCGCTCCATCTCTCCCTCCTCATCTCTCACCCCCCCTATCTCCCTCGCTGCTCCCCTTTTCCTCAGTTGGTGGGCCAGCAACCTGCTCGCCTTCTCCCCATATTCGTACTGTACACCCTGTGCCTTCCTCCATTGTGCCTCTGCATTACCCGTAGTCAACAAGTCATATTCTACATGTAGCCTTTGCCTTTCCCTGTACAGTCCCTCCTCCGGTGCCTCCGCATATTGTCTGTCCACCCTCAGAGGTTCTTTCAACAACCGCTCCCTTTCCCTACCCTCCTGCTTTCCTTTATGTGCCCTAATAGATATCAGCTCCCCTCTAACCACTGCCTTCAGCGCCTCCCAGACCACTCCCACCTGTACCTCCCCATTATCATTGAGTTCCAAGTACCTTTCAATACACCCCCTCACCCTTAAACACACCCCGTCATCTGCCAATAATCCCATGTCCATTCTCCAGGGTGGACGCTGTTCTTTTTCCTCCCCTATCTCCAGGTCCACCCAATGTGGAGCGTGATCCGAAATAGCTATAGCTGTGTACTCCGTCCCCGTCACCTTCGGGATCAGTGCCCTTCCCAAAACAAAAAAGTCTATCCGTGAATAAACTTTGTGGACATAGGAGAAAAACGAAAACTCGTTACTCCTAGGTCTACTAAATCTCCAGGGGTCTACTCCTCCCATCTGCTCCATAAAGTCCTTAAGCACCCTAGCTGCAGCCGGCCTCCTTCCGGTCCTGGACCTCGATCTGTCCAGCCCTGGGTCCAGCACCGTATTAAAATCTCCACCCATTACCAACTTCCCCACCTCTAGGTCCGGGATACGTCCTAACATACGCCTCATAAAGTTGGCATCATCCCAGTTCGGGGCATATACGTTCACTAAGACCACCGCCTCCCCTTGCAATTTGCCACTCACCATCACGTATCTGCCCCCACTATCCGCCACTATGGTCTTTGCCTCAAACATTACCCGCTTCCCCACTAGTATAGCCACCCCCCTGTTTTTTGCGTCTAGCCCCGAATGAAACACCTGCCCCACCCATCCTTTGCGTAGTCTGACCTGGTCTATCAGTTTCAGATGCGTCTCCTGCAGCATAACCACATCTGCCTTAAGTTTCTTTAGGTGTGCGAGTACCTGTGCCCTCTTTATCGGCCCGTTCAGCCCTCTCACATTCCACGTGATCAGCCGGGTTGGGGGGCTGTTTACCCCCCCCCCCCCCCCCCCCCCTTTGTCGACTAGCCATCTCCTTTTTCAATCCAGCTCCTCACCCGGTTCCCACGTAGCCGTATCTCCCCCCAACGGCACCCTCCCGCCCCGACCACCCCACCCCATACCAGCTCCCCCTTCACCCCATCAGCAGCAACCCAGTTAACCCCCCCCCCCCACCCCCCCCCCGCTAGATCCCTCACTAGCGTAATTGCACCCCCCATGTTGCTCCCAGAAGTCAGCAAACTCTGGCCGACCTCGGCTTCCCCCCGTGACCTCGGCTCCCACTGTGCGAGGCCCCCTCCTTCCTGCTTCCCTGTTCCCGCCATGATTACCATAGCGCGGGAACAAAGCCCGCACTTCCCATTTGGCCCCGCCCCAATGGCTGGCGCCCCCAGCTCCTCCTCCTCCCTCCCCCCCTCCCCCACGACATGGGGAAGAGAGAAAAGTTACAGGGTCGCAGGATTAACAACTTGGGAAATCATCTCTTCCCCCTTTTCCCCCTCTTCACCCCACATATTCGCCCCACCACTTTGTCCCAAACGTTCTTTTTCTAGCCCGCTTATTCCAGTTTCTCCTCGACAATAAATGTCCACGCCTCTTCTGCCGTTTCAAAGTAGTGGTGTTTCCCTTGATGTGTGACCCACAGTCTTGCTGGCTGCAGCATTCCAAATTTAACCTTCCTTTTGTGCAGCACCGCCTTGGCCCGATTAAAGCTTGCCCTCCTTCTCGCCACCTCCGCACTCCAATCTTGATATACGCGGATCACCGCGTTTTCCCACCTACTGCTCCGAGTTTTCTTTGCCCATCTGAGGACCATCTCTCTGTCCTTATATCGGAGAAATCTCACCACTATGGCTCGAGGAATTTCTCCAGCCCTCGGTCTTCGCACCATAACTCGATAGGCTCCCTCCACCTCCAACGGGCCTGTCGGGGCCTCCGATCCCATTAATGAGTGCAGCATCGTGCTCACATATGCCCCGACGTCCGCCCCTTCTGCACCTTCGGGAAGACCAAGAATCCTTAAATTCTTCCTCCTCGCATTATTCTCCAGCACCTCCAGCCTTTCCACACACATTTTGTGTTGTGCCTCGTGCATCTCTGTCTTCACCACCAGGCCCTGTATGTCGTCCTCATTCTCAGCAGCCTTTGCCTTCACGACCCGAAGCTCCTGCTCCTGGGTCTTTTGCTCCTCCTTTAGCCCTTCAATCGCCTGTAATATCGGGGCCAACAGCTCCTTCTTCATCTCCTTTTTAAGTTCTTCCACGCAACGCCGCAGGAACTCTTGTTGGTCAGGGCCCCATATTAAACTGCCTCCTTCCGACGCCATCTTGCTATGTGCCTGCCTTCCTGGCCGCTGCTCTAGAGGATCCACCGCAATCCGGCCACTTTCCTCTCCTTTTTCCATCTGTGTCCAGGGGGGATTCCCTTCTGGTTTACCGCACAGTGTTTTTAGCCGTTAAAATTGCCGTTGGGGCTCCTATTAAGAGCCCAAAAGTCCTTTCCACCGGGAGCTGCCGAAACGTGCGACTTAGCTGGTCATCGCCGCACCCGGAAGTCGCAAACCTGCATTATGATTAACTCATAAGGCAAGTGGCGCAGTGTTGCCTACGATGCGGAGGACGCGGGTTCAATCGCAGGCCCCGGGTCACTGTGTGGAGTTTGCACATTCTCCCCGTGTCTGTGTGGGTTTCACCCCCACAACCCAAAGATGTGCAGGGTAGGTGGATTGGCTGCGCTAAATTGACCCTTTTTAAAAAATAATTTTTATTAGGGTTTTCACAAAATATCAACAACAGAATGAAAAAGAAACCCAATAAAATTAAATACAAAACAAAGTAAAACAACCCCCGTGCCCCCCTCCCCTATACATAAATAATAAATTAACACCCCGAGTTAACACAAAGCAAACATAGCAAATATATACACCCCCTCAGATCCCCCAGGGTAAATAGACAAAATTAAAATAGGACGCCCCCCCCCCCCCCCCCCCCCCGCCCCCCCAGATTGCTGCTGCTACTGACCATTGTCTACCGTTCTGCCAGGAAGTCCAAGAACGGTTGCCACCACCTAAAGAACCCTTGTACCGATCCCCTTAAGGTGAATTTCACCCTCTCCAATTTAATAAACCCCGCCACATCGTTGATCCAGGATTCCACGCTTGGGGGCCTCGCGTCCTTCCACTGAAGGAGAATCCTTCGCCGGGCTACCAGGGACGCAAAGGCCAGAATTCCGGCCTCTTTCGCCTCCTGCACTCCCGGCTCCCCAGCAACCCCAAATATTGCGAGCCCCCAGCCCGGCTTGACCACGGATCCTACCACCCCCGACACCGTTTCGCACGCCCTTCCAAAATTTCTCCAGCACGGGCCATGCCCAGAACATATGGGTGTGATTTGCTGGGCTCCCTGAGCACCGAACACACCTGTCCTCACCCCCAAAGAACCGGCTCATCCTTGTCCCGGTCATGTGTGCCCTGTGCAGCACCTTAAACTGTATGAGGCTGAGCCTCGCGCATGAAGAGGAAGAGTTCACCCTCCCGAGGGCATCTGTCCTCATTCCCTCTTCGATCTCCTCTCCTAACTCCTCCCCCCCACTTACCTTTCAACTCCACCAACGAGGCCTCCTCCTCCTCTTGCATCACCTGGTAAGTTTCCGAGATCTTCCCCACTCCAACCCACCCCCCCCCCCCCCCGAGAGCACCCTGTCCTGTACTGTGCGTGGCAGCAGTCGTGGGAATTCCACCACTTGCCGCCTGGCAAACGCCCTTACCTGTAAGTAGGTGTTCCCCGGGGGGAGCCCGTACTTCTCCTCCAGCTCACCCAGGTTCGCGAACTTCCCGTCCACAAACAGGTCCCCCAACCTTCATATCCCTGCCCTGTGCCGCCCTGCAAACACTCCATCTATTCTCCCTGGGACAGACTGGTGGTTCCCCCGTATTGGGGTCCACACCGAGGCCCCAACTTCCCCCCTGTGCCACCTCCACTGCCCCCAGATTTTGAGGGTAGCCGCCACTACTGGGCTCATGGTATACCTCATTCATTGGAGGGAGCGGCAGCGGCACCGTTGCCAGCGCCTCCAGACTCGTACCCTCACAAGACGCCGTCTCCAGCCTCTTCCATGCAGCCCCCTCCCCCTCCATCACCCACTTGCGCACCATCGCCGCATTGCCGGCCCAGTAGTACCCACAGAGGTTGGGCAGTGCCAGCCCCCCCCCCATCCCTACTCCGCTCCAGGAACATCCTTCTCACCCTCGGTGTCCCTCGCGCCCACACAAACCCCGTTATGCTCCTATTGACCCGCCTAAAGAAGGCCTTCGGGATAAACATGGGGAGGCACTGGAAAAGGAACACAGACCTTGGGAGCACAGTCATCTTAACTGACTGCACCCTACCCACCAGGGACAGCGCCAACACGTCCCACCTCTTGAACTCCTCCTCCATTTGCTCCACCAGCCTCGTGAAATTAAGTCCATGCAGGGCCCCCCAGCTCCTGGCCACCTGGACCCCCAAATACCTGAAGCTCCTCTCCGCCCTTTTTAGTGGGAGCTCGCCAATCCCCCTCTCCTGGTCCCCTGGGTGAACCACGAACAACTCGCTCTTCCCCATGTTGAGCTTGTACCCTGTGAAATCCCCAAACTTTTCCATTCGGGGCTGGATGAGAAGAATAGAGGGGTGGCAATACTGGTGGGGAAGCGGGTGACGTTTGAGGCCAAGAACATAGTAGCGGACAATGGAGGCCGATACGTGATGGTGAGTGGTAGGTTGCAAGGGACGGAGGTGGTATTGGTAAATGTAATCGCCCGAACTGGGACGATGCTGGATTCATGAACATAGAACAATACAGCGCAGTACAGGCCCTTCGGCCCACGATGTTGCACCGAAACAAAAGCCATCTAACCTACACTATGCCATTATCATCCATATGTTTATCCAATAAACTTTTAAATGCCCTCAATGTTGGCGAGTTCACTATAGATGTTGGCGAGTTCACTATAGAAACGGATGTTGGGGCGTATTCCAGACTTGGAGGTAGGGAGCTTGATAATGGGTGGGGATTTCAACACGGTGTTGGACCCAGCATTAGATTGTTCCAGATCTAGGACGGGGAAGAGGCCGGCGGCGGCCAAGGTGCTCAGGGGGTTTATGGATCAGATGGGGGGAGTAGATCCGTGGAGATTTGCCAGGCCTTTGGTCAGAGAATTTTCTTTTTTCTCCCATGTACATAAGGCCTACTCCCGGATAGATTTTTTTGTTTAGAGCAGGGCATTGATCCCGAAAGTGGAGGGAACGGAGTATTCGGCCATAGCCATTTCAGACCACGCCCCGCATTGGGTGGAGCTAGAGCTGGGGGAGGAGAGGGACCAATGCTATTGCTAATGCTAATGCAAACAGCAGAGGGGACAGGGGGCACCCCTGCCTCGTCCCTCGGTACAGCCGGAAATACCCCGACCTCCGCCGGTTCGTGACCACACTCGCCACCGGGGCTCTGTACAGGAGCTTAACCCAACTAATAAACCCTCCCCCGAACCCAAACCTCCTCAACACTTCCCAGAGGTACTCCCACTCTACTCGGTCAAAGGCCTTCTCCGCGTCCATAGCTGCCACTATCTCCGCCTCTCCCTCCACCAATGGCATCATTATCACATTTAGGAGCCTTCGCACATTGGTATTTAGCTGCCTACCCTTTACGAATCCCGTCTGGTCCCGTTGTGGCGGTTGGATGTGGGACTGTTGGCAGACGAGGAAGAGTGCGGGAGGGTGCGGGGGTGCATCGAAAGGTACCTGGAGGCCAACGACAACGGACAACGCAGGTGGGAGTAGTATGGGAGGCGCTGAAGGCGGTGGTCAGGGGAGAGTTAATCTCCATCAGGGCTCATAGGACAAAGAGGGCAGGAAAAGGGATAGGTTAGTAGGGGAGATTTTAAGGGTGGACAGGAGATACGCAGAGGCTCCTGATGAGGGACTACTCAGGGAGAGACGAAGTCTCCAGACGGAGTTCGACCTGTTGACCACAGGGAAGGCAGAGGCACAGTGGAGGAAGGCACAGGGGGCGATATATGAATATGGGGAGAAGGAAAGTCGGATGCTGGCACATCAGCTCCGTAAGAGGATGGCAGCGAGGGAAATAGGTGGAGTCAAAGATGGCAGGGGAACTACGGTGCTGTGAAAGTGAATGAGGCTTTTAAGGCCTTTTACGAGGAGCTGTATAGGTCCCAGCCCTCAGGGGGAAAAGAGGGGATGCGACGATTCTTGGACCAACTGGGGTTCCCGAGGGTGGAGGAGCAGGAGGTGGCTGGTTTGGGGGCGCCCATTGGGGTGGAGGAGCTGGTTAAAGGACTGGGGAGCATGCAGGCAGGGAAGGCCCCGGGGCCGGATGGGTTCCCGGTGGAGTTTTATAGGAAGTATGTAGACCTGTTAGCCCCGTTGCTGGTAAGGACCTTCAATGAAGCAAGGGAGGGGGGGACGATCTCTTTGATCTTGAAGCGGGATAAAGACCCACTGCAATGCGGGTCGTATAGACCGATCTCGCACCTCAACGTAGATGCTAAGTTGCTGGCAAAAATGTTGGCTATGAGGATTGAGGACTGTGTCCCAGGGGTGATTCACGAGGACCAGATGGGATTCGTAAAGGGTAGGCAGCTAAATACCAATGTGCGGAGGCTCCTAAATGTGATAATGATGCCATCGGTGGAGGGAGAGGCGGAGATAGTGACAGCCATGGACGCGGAGAAGGCCTTTGACCGAGTAGAGTGGGAGTATCTCTGGGAAGTGTTGAGGAGGTTTGGGTTCGGGGGAGGGTTTATTAGTTGGGTTAAGCTCCTGTACAGAGCCCCGGTGGCGAGTGTGGTCACGAACCGGCGGAGGTCGGAGTATTTCCGGCTGTATCGAGGGGCGAGGCAGGGGTACCCCCTGTCCCCTCCGCTGTTCGCATTAGCAATTGAACCTTTGGCCATGGCGTTAAGGGAGTCGGGGAAATGGAAGGGGGTGGTTCGAGGGGGAGAGGAACATCGAGTGTCACTGTACGCAGACGACCTGTTGCTGTATGTGACGGATCCAGTGGAGGGGATGGTTCAGGTCATGCAGATCCTAAGGGAGTTTGGGGACTTCTCGGGCTATAAGCTCAATGTGAGAAAGAGTGAGCTCTTTGTGGTGCAGCCGGGGGATCAGGGAAGAGGGATTGACGACCTACCATTGAGGAGGGTGGAAAGGAGCTTTCGATACTTGGGGATTCAGGTAGCTAGGAGCTGGGGGGGCACTGCACAAACTTAATTTGACGCGGCTGGTGGAACAGATGGAGGAGGACCTTAAAAGGTGGGACATGTTGCCACTCTCGCTGGCGGGCAGGGTACAGTCGATCAAAATGGTGGTTCTCCCGAGGTTTATTTTTGTATTCCAATGCCTCCCAATTGTGAATACCAAGGCCTTCTTTAAGAGGGTAGGCAGGAGCATTATGGGATTTGTGTGGGCGAGCAAGACCCCGAGGGTAAGGAGGGGGTTCCTAGAGCGTAGCAGAGACAGAGGAGGGTTGGCGTTGCCGAATCTGGGTGGCTACTACTGGGCAGCCAACGTGGCGATGATCCGTAAGTGGGTGATGGAGGGAGAGAGGGCGGCGTGGAAGAGGTTGGAGATGGCGTCCTGCAAAGGAACGAGCCTGGGGGCGCTGGTGATGGCACCGCTGCCGCTCTCGCCGACAAGGTACACCACGAGCCCGGTGGTGGCGGCAACGTGAAAGATCTGGGGGCAGTGGAGACGACATAGGGGAGCGATGGGAGCCTCGGTGTGGTCCCCGATCAGGGATAACCATCGGTTTGTCCCAGGAAGGATGGACGGGGGGTTTCAGAGCTGGCATCGGGCAGGGATTAGAAGAATGGGGGACTTGTTCATCGACGGGATGTTTGCGAGCTTAGGGGCGCTGGAGGAGAAATTTGGACTACCCCCTGGAAATGCTTTCAGGCATATGCAAGTGAGGGCGTTTGTGAGGCGGCAGGTGAGGGAATTCCCGCTGCTCCCAGCACAGGGGATTCAAGACGGTGTGATTTCGGGCGTGTGGGTTGGGGAGGGCAAGGTGTCGGCGATTTACCAGGAGATGAAAGAAGAGGGGGAGGCTTTGGTAGAGGAGCTAAAAGGTAAATGGGAAGAGGAGCTAGGGGAGGAGATTGAGGAGGGGCTGAGGGCTGATGCCCTAAGTAGGGTTAATTCCTCTTCCTCGTGTGCCAGGCTTAGCCTGATACAGTTTAAGGTAGTTCACTGAGCGCATATGACGGGGGCGAGGCTGAGTAGGTTCTTTGGGGTGGAGGACAGATGCGGGAGGTGCTCAGGAAGTCGAGCGAACCATGTCCATATGTTTTGGTCATGCCCGGCACTGGAGGGGTTCTGGAGGGGAGTTGCGGGAACAGTATCTAAGGTGGTGAAAGTCCGGGTCAAGCCAAGCTGGGGGCTAGCACTATTTGGAGTAATGGACGAGCTGGGAGTGCAGGAGACGAAAGAGGCCGGCATTCTGGCCTCTGTGTCCCTAGTAGCCCGGCGAAGAATCTTGTTAATGTGGAAAGAGGCGAAGCCCCCCAGCGTGGAGGCCTGGATAAATTATATGGCTGGGTTCATCAAGTTGGAGAGGATAAAGTTTGCCTTGAGGGGGTCTGCACAGGGGTTCTACAGGCGGTGGCAACCGTTCCTGGACTATCTCGCGGAGCGTTAGAGGAAGGTCGGACAGCAGCAGCAGCAACCCGGGGGGGGGGCATCTTTCTTGGGGGGGGGGGGGGGGGGAGGGGCAAGAAGGGAGGAGGGGGAAGGGGGGAGGGGGGCCTTTCTGGGGGGCATTTGAGCAAGAAAATACATGAACGATTCGGGAAACTGATATGTACGGGAGGAATCCAATTGACAAAGCTCTGTATCATATTGACTTGCCATGTTCATGTCTTGCTATGCGAGCTTTCTTTCTTTTGTGTTACCGGGGGGGGGTTGTTTTGTATGGTTGACAATTTTGTTAAAAATTCTTAATAAACATTTTTTAAAAAAAAGAAATCCCCGAACTCCCTGAGGATCCTCATTACCTCTGGCATTCCCCCCACCGGGCCCGGCACATATAGCAGCAAGTCGTCCGCATAGAGCGACACCCTATTCTCCTCCCTGCCCCGCACCAGCCCCCTCCAGTTCCTCGGCTCCCTCAGTGCCATAGCCAGGGGTTCAATCGCCATTGCGAAGAGCAGGGGGGACAAGGGACACCCCTGCCTCATCCCTCAATGCAACCGAAAGTACTCAGACCTCCTCTTGTTCGTGGCCACACTCGCCATCGGGACCATAAGACATAGGAGCGGAAGTAAGGCCATTCGGCCCATCGAGTCCACTCCACCATTCAATCATGGCTGATTTCAACTCCATTTACCCGCTCTCTCTCCATAGCCCTTAATTCCTCGAGAAATCAAGAATTTATCAACTTCTGTCTTAAAGACACTCAACGTCCCGGCCTCCACCGCCCTCTGTGGCAATTAATTCCACAGACCCACCACTCTCTGGCTGAAGAAATGTCTCCTCATCTCTGTTCTAAAGTGACTCCCTTTTATTCTAAGGCTGTGCCCCCGGGTCCTAGTCTCCCCTGCTAATGGAAACAACTTCCCTACATCCACCCTATCTAAGCCTCGTACAGCAACCTAACCCACCTGACAAACCCCTCCCCAAACCCGAACCTCTTCAGCACCTCCCACAAGTACCCCCACTCTACCCTATCGGAGGTCTTCTCAGCGTCCATCGCCGCCACTATCTCCGCCTCCCCCTCCCTCGCCGGCATCATTATAACGTTCTGGAGCCTCCGCACATTCGCGTTCAACTGCCCCCCCTTCACGAATCCCGTCTGGTCTTCGTGGATCACCTGCGGCACACAATCGTCAATTCTCGTGGCTAAGACCTTCGCCAGCACCTTGGCATCTACATTTAACAATGAAATTGGCCTGTAAGACCCACACTGCAGGGGATCTTTGTCCCACTTCAGGATCAAGGGGATCATTGCCCGGGACATCGTCGGGGGCAAAGCTCCCCCTCCCTTGCCTCATTGAAGGTCCTAAATAGCAACGGGCCCAACAGATCCACATATTTCTTGTAGAATTCGACCGGGAAACCGTCCGGCCCCGGTGCCTTCCCCGCCTGCATGCTCCCTATCCCTTTGGCCAGCTCCTCCAGCCCAATCGGGGCCCCCAATCCCGCCACCAGTCCCTCCTCCACCTTCGGAAACCTCACTTGGTCCAGAAAGCGGCCCATCCCTCCCACCTCCCATGGGGGCTCGGACCGATACAATTCCTCATAAAAGTCCCTGAAGACCCCATTGATGTCAACCCCACTCCGTACCACACTCCCTCCCCTATCCTTAACTCCCCCGATCTCCCTAGCTGCGTCCCACTTCCGAAGCTGATGCGCCAGCATCCGACTTGCCTTTTCCCCATACTCATAAATTGCCCCCTGGGCCTTCCTCCACTGCACCTCCGCCTTCCTGGTGGTCACCAGGTCGAATTCGGCCTGGAGGCTACGCCTCTCCCTCAACAGTCCCTCCTCCGGCACCTCCGCATACCTCCTGTCTACCCTCACCATCTCCCCCACCAGCCTCTCCCTCTCCCTCTGCTCTCTCCTCTCCTTGCAGGCCCTAATGGAGATCAGCTCTCCCCGAACCACCGCCTTCAGCGCCTCCCATACCATCCCCACTCGGACCTCCCCGTTATCGTAGGCCTCCAGGTATCTCTCTATGCTTCCTCAGACCCGCTCACTCACCTCCTCGTCCGACAACAACCCCACCTCCAAGTGCCACAGCGGGTGCTGGTCCCTCTCCTCCCCCAGCTCTAGGTCCACCCAATGCGGGGCGTGATCCAAAATGGCTATCGCCGAGTACTCGGTATCCTCTACTCTTGCTATCAGCGCCCTACTCATAATAAAGAAGTCGATCCGGGAATAGGTCTTATGAACATGCAAGAAGAATGAAAATTCCCTAGCCCCCGGCCTTGCAAATCTCCAAGGGTCCACCCCTCCCAGCTGGTCCATAAACCCCCGTCAGCACTTTAGCTGCCGCCGGCCTCCTACCCGTCCTAGACCTGGAGCGATCCAGTGCCGGATCCAACACCGTATTAAAGTGTCCCCCCCCATTATCAGGCCCCCCACTTACAAGTCCGGTATCCGACCCAACATGCGCCGCATAAAACCCGCATCGTCCCAGTTCGGGGCGCACACATTGACCAGCACCACCCTCTCCCCTTGCAGCTTACCACTTACCATTACGTACCTGCCGCCATTGTCTGTCACAATGCTCGACGCCTCGAACGACACTCTCTTTCCCACCAAGATCGCCACCCCCTGATTTTTGGCATCCAACCCTGAGTGAAACACCTGACCTACCCACCCCTTCCGCAATCTTACCTGGTCTGCCACCTTCAGGTATGTCTCCTGGAGCATAATCACATCCGCCTTCAGCCCCTTCAGGTGCGCGAACACCTGGGCCCGCTTGACCGGCCCGTTCAGTCCCCTTACATTCCAGGTTATCAGCCGGATCGGGGGGCTACCTGCCCCCCTCCCCGCCAACTAGCCATAACCCCTCCTTGGCCAGCCACACGCCCGCACCCCACGCCCGTCCCGTTCTCCACGGCGGCAGACCCCCGTCCCAAACCCCTCTACTCGCTCCAGCTCCCCCTTGACCATAGCAGCAGCAACCCGGTTCCTTCCCCCCCCCCCAGCTAGGATCCCTCCTAGCTGCTTTTCTCCCACAGGTCAGCTGACTCCTGCTGACCCCGGCTACTCCCACCTCTCCTTTGACTCCTCCCATTGTGGGACATACCCTCCTCCTCCATTACCCATCCACAGGCTCTCCGCCTCCCCCTTCCATCCCAAGCGCGGGAAACAGCCCTCGCTTCCCCGCCCCGGCCCCGCCTCCTCCAGCCTTCAGCGCGGGAAAAAGCCCACGCTTTGCACCTGCCCGGCCCCGCCACCTCTGTCGCCGCTCCTCGGGCCTCCCCCTCCCCCGCGGGGCCCCATCCCCCCTACCGGCCATCCACCCCTACTCCATTTACTTACCCCCCTCCAAGAGCCCACCCAACAGACCCAACCAAAACAGTGCCCAACACACCCTAACCACCCTCATCGAACCAAACAGAAATAAGAGCAAAGAACCCCCCCCTCAAAGTGTGACACCCCAACAGCAATCCCCGACCACCCATCCCGACCTTCAGTTTGTGTCCAGTTTCTCGGCCTGAACAAAGGCCCACGGCTCCTCCGGAGACTCAAAATAATGGTGCCGGTCCTTGTAGGTGACCCACAGTCGCGCCGGCTGCAACATGCCAAACTTCACCCCCTTCCTGTGCAACGCCGCCTTCGCCCGGTTGTACCCGACCCTCCTCTTCGCCACCTCCGCACTCCAGTCCTGATATATTCGAACCTCCGCATTCTCCCACCTGCTGCTCCTCTCCTTCTTGGCCTACCTGAGCACGCACTCCCGATCGACGAACCGATGGAACCGCACCAGCACCGCCCGCGGCGGCTCGTTAGCCTTGGGCCTCCTCGCCAGCACTCTATGGGCCCCTTCCAGCTCCAGGGGCCCCTGGAAGGACCCCGCTCCCATCAGCGAGTTCAACATGGTGACCACATAGGCCCCCACGTCCGGCCCCTCCAGCCCCTCCGTGAGGCCCAGAATCCGCAAATTCTTCCGCCTCAACCGATTCTCCATCTCCTCGAACCGTTCCTGCCATTTCTTGTGGAGCGCCTCGTGCGCCGCCACCTTTACCGCTAGGCCCAAGATCTCATCCTCGTTGTCGGAGACCTTTTGTCGGACCTAGCGGATCACCACCCCCTGGGCCGGCTGGGTCTCCAGCAGCTTGTCGATAGAAGCTTTCATCAGCTCCAACAGGTCCGCTTTAATCTCCCTGAAGCAGCGCTGGATAACCTCCTGCTGCTCCTGCGCCCACTGCATCCACGCTGCCTGGTCCCTGCCCGCCGCCATCTTGCTCTTCTTCCGTCGCACTTTCTTTGCCTTCGCCACCACTTTTTTAGTCACCCGCTCCTGGTCCAAGCCATACTCTGTCGGGGAACTATTGCAATCTCCTTCCCACACCGGGAAACGTCAGAAAAATGCCGTTGGGGGCCCTGAAAAGAGCCCAAAAGTCCCTTTTTAGCGGGAGCTGCCGAATGTGCGACTTAGCTCCACATAGCCGCAACCGGAAGTCCTAAATTGACCCTTAATTGGAAGAAAATAATTGGGTGCTCTAAATTTATTTTTTTTTAAAGAAAAAAAATGGTTAACTCCTAAGGTAGGTTTATTGACATTCAAAACCCAGAAGAGTTTTCTTGACTGCCCATTCCACAAAAACGTGCGCACATACACACACAGTGGGGGAGGGGGATAGATAAAGGAGTTTCACAACTATGGATAGTAACAGTACAAGAACCACAGAAATGAATATTAGTTCATGTGATCTCCAGAGTCTAGATTCAGAGAAATTCTTTAATGGTGGACTTTGTGTTCAGTTAGCCGAAGACCCGAGTTTTAGAAATTGCTTTACATTTGGTGCTGGCACAGCAAGTTGAAGTTGGAACGCAGAATTGGGTTGGTTCAACAGGCGATAGTAGGAAATCTTTCGGCAGGCACCGCTTGAGGAGCAGGCTGTTGTTCTGCCTGGAGGCCTGCTTCTCGGTCGTTCTCCAGTTGGACGTTATACAGGAGACAGCTTGCGAGGCGAAAGATGTAACATTGAAACTATCCGAAAGACCTGAAGCTTGGGACATATGACATATCGCATTAATGGTTAATTGCAATTTAACAGTCAGCCTCTGTGCTTCTGGCCAGAATGCCATTGTTTATCCTTGGGGAGAGGACAAAGTGGTTATTAGCGTCTCTTGTTGTCAAACAAGTTTTGAGATCTCTCCTTTGTGACAGTTCATGTTGGGGAGCCAGTCTGTCTGCACTGCCTCTGCTTTCGTTGATGACAAGAATTATGTCTAATGAGGTGTTGCGAGTCCACGGGCTGAGCGAGGCTGCTTGTCATTCCCATTGGGAGCTCCCAGAATACAGGGTCAACCTTGTCGTCATGTGACTTGTAGCAGCCTTTTTTCATAGATTTCATAGATTTCATAGAATTTACAGTGCAGAAGGAGGCCATTCGGCCCATCGAGTCTGCACCGGCTCTTGGAAAGAGCACCCTACCGAGGCCCACACCTCCACCCTATCCCCATAACCCCTTAACCCAGTAACCACACCCAACACTAAGGGCAATTTTGGACACTACGGGCAATTTAACATGGCCAATCCACCTAACCTGCACATCTTTGGACTGTGGGAGGAAACCGGAGCACCCGGAGGAAACCCACGCACACACGGGGAGGACGTGCAGACTCCACACAGACAGTGACCCAAGCTGGAATCGAACCTGGGACCCTGGAGCTGTGAAGCAATTGTGCTATCCACTATGCTACCGTGCTGCCCACATTTTCTTTTAGTTCAGCCGAAAATCCATTTGTTAAAAATAGCAAGAAGGGTAAAGTTTTGAACAGAGTGTTGGCTTTCTTTTGACGTCATAGGAACCCAACGGCGTCCTCATCCACGGGTTCAAGCAAAGGCAAAGGGAAGCCTCCCCCGCCTTTAACATTCCGAAGTTCAGAGGAGCTTTTAAAAAATATTTGTTCAAGGGATGTTGGCCGGCATTTGTTGCCCATCCCTAATTGCCCTTGAGAAGGTGGTGGTGAGCCGCATTCTTGAACTGTTGCAGTCCCTGCGGTGTAGGTACACCCACAGTGCTGTTAGGGAGTTCCAGGATTTTGACCCAGCGACAGTGATGGAACGGCCGATACATTTCCAAGTCAGGGTGGTGAGTGGCTTGGAGGGGAACCTCAAGGTGGCGCTGTTCCCGTGTGACTGCTGTCCTTGTCCTTCTGGATGGCAGGTCATGGATTTGGAAGGTGCTGTCTAACGAGCCTTGGTGAGTTCCTGCAGTGCATCTTGTAGATGGCACACACGGCTGCCACTGTGCGTCGGTGGTGGAGGGAGTGAATGTTTATGGAAGGGGGAGCAATCAAGCGGGGCTGCTTTGTCCTGGATCTTATCGAAGACAAATTGTTACCAAGCCACACAAGGAGATAGTAGGAGGGGTGGCGAAAAGCTTAGTTTAAAAGCTTTAAGGAACATTTGAAAGTTTTAGAGAGCCAGAGAGGTTCACGGCGAGAATTCTAGAGATTAGGGCCAAAGTTGCTGAAGGCACAGATGCCAAAGGCTCAAGGAAAGGAACCAGGGGTGTAATACTAATTGGATAACTCTTTCAATGAGCTGGGACAGATTCAGTGAGCTGAATGTCTTCCTTCAGTGCTGTACGATTTGAGGACTTGCAAAGTAAAATCACCTCACATTGACTCTACAATCCCTTTGACTCAGAAGGTTGTGACCTCAAGCCCCCATTCCAGATATTGGCCATACCTTCCTGGCTCCCCGGCATCCCATTTCAGGAGAAACGCAATGATGTGCTGGGGAATCCCTCATGGAGGTTCCCATGTCTGCTTGGCAATCATCCAGAAGGGCTAACTTTCCCTGAACAATTACGTTGTGATGGAAACCATCTGACAGAAGCAATTTCAAATGCTAGTTTCCGATGGTTCCCCAAGTTTTAGCCTGATAGTTACTCTGAAAGAGTTTGAAAGGGAAAAACACTTTTAATTTCTTAGTAACTATTTTAAAGACCCAGACCGAGTCCATACGGACGCCCCCACACACACATCTGACATCGCACCCCCAGTGGAACCTCCATACCAATCTCACCCTCCAGGGAAACCCACACACCACCCCACCCCTGACCCCACAGAGGGCCCTGGACAGTATACCCCCTCAATTCCTCTCCGCCCCCAGCCCAACACTGCTCCCAATCCCACTCCAACCCCAATCCCAACTCCAAACCGCAATCCCACTCTGCCCCCAGCCCAACACTGCTCCCAATCCCACTCCAACCCCAATCCCACTCTGCCCCCAGCCCAACTCCAAACCCCAAACACACTCCGCCCCCCCAATCCCACTCCATCCCCAGCCCAACTCCAAACCCCAAACCCACTCCGCCCCCCCAATCCCACTCCATCCCCAGCCCAACTCCAAACCCCAAACCCACTCCGCCCCCCCCAATCTCACTCCATCCCCAGCCCAATTCCAAACCCCAATCCCACTCCGCCCCAGCCCAACTCCAAACCCCAATCCCACTCCATCCCCAGCCCAACTCCAAACCCCAATCCCACTCCTCCCCCAATCCCACTCCTCCCCAATCCCACTCCTCCCCCCAATCTCACTCCATCCCCAGCCCAACTCCAAACCCCAATCCCACTCCTCCCCCAATCCCACTCCTCCCCCAATCCCGCCCCAGCCAACTCCAAACCCCAATCCCACTCCATCCCCAGCCCAACTCCAAACCCCAATCCCACTCCAACCCCAGCCTAACTCCAAACCCCAATCCCACTCCTCCCCTAATCCCACTCCTCCCCCAATCCCACTCCTCCCCCAATCCCACTCCGCCGCCCCAATCTCACTCCATCCCCAGCCCAACTCCAAACCCCAATCCCACTCCTCCCCCAATCCCACTCCTCCCCCAATCCCACTCCGCCCCCTGCCCAACTCCAAACCCCAATCCCTCTCCACCCCCAGCCCAACACTGCTCCCAATCCCACTCCAACCCCAATCCCAACTCAACCCCAATCCCACTCCGACCCCAGCCCAACTCCAAACCCCAATCCCACTCCGCCCCCCCCCAATCCCACTCCAACCCCAGCCTAACTCCAAATCTGCTTCTGCTGTCATTTTAATTTTCCCCGAGAAAGTCGACGATCGGCTGCCCCCTCCGGGTGAACCCGACCATTGACCCTCTTAAGGCAAATTTTATTTTCTCGAGACTGAGAAACCCAGCCATGTCACTAACCCAGGTCTCTGCACTCGGGGCCTTAGAGTCCCTCCACATTAATAAGATCCGTCTCCGGGCTACCAGGGAGGCAAAGGCCAGGACGTTGGCCTCTTTGGTCCCCTGAACTCCCGGCTCTTCCGACACTCCAAAGATCGCCACCTCCGGACTCGGCACCACCCGTGTTTTGAGTACCGTGGACATTGCATTAGCGAAACCCTGCCTAAACCCTCTAAGCTTCGGGCATGCCCAAAACATGTGGACGTGATTTGCTGGGCTTCCCGCGCACTTCGCACACCTGTCCTCTACCCCGAAAAACTTGCTCATCCGGGCCACCGTCATGTGTGCCTGATGGACTACCTTGAATTGTATTAGGCTAAGCCTGGCACATGATGAGGAGGTATTAACCCTGCTTAGGGCATCCGCCCATAGACCCGCCTCTATCTCTCCTCCTCGCTTGTCTTCCCACTTGCCCTTAAGCTCCTCCACCGGAGTTTCCTCCGCCTCCGAAAACTCCTGGTAAATATCCGATACCTTCCCCTCTCCCACCCAGGTACTGGAGACTACTCTATCCTGTATCCCCCGTGACGGTAGCAGCCTGCCTTCTCAAGAAGTCTCGCACCTGCAAATATCTAAACCCATTCCCTGCTGGCAATTTCATTTTATCCTCCAAAGCTTTCAAGCTGGGGAAGCTCCCGTCTATAAATAGTTCCCCCATCCTTCTAATTCCTGCCCTCTGCCAATTCCGGAACCCACTATCCAGCCTGCCCGGTACAAACCGATGATTATTATAAACCGAAGCTCCCTCCACTCTCTTATATCTCCTCCACTGCCCCCAGATTCTCAGAGCCGCCACCACCACCGGACTAGTGGAGTATTGCGCTGGCGAGAACGGAAGAGGAGCCGTTATCAGTGCTCCCAAATTTGTGTCTTTACATGACGCCGCCTCCATCCGCTCCCACACCGACCCCTCCCCTACTGCCCACTTCCTAATCATGGCTATATTAGCCGCTCAGTAATAATTGCAAAAGTTCTGCAATGCCAACCTACCCTCCCCTCGACTGCGCTCCAGCAAAACTTTCTTCACTCGCGGGGTTTTACCCGCCCACATAAAGCCCACAATAACCTTATTCACCCGCTTGAAAAAGGCCCTTGGGATGAAGATGGGAGGCACTGACAGACAAACAGAAATCTGGGGAGGACTTTCATTTTCACAGTCTGTACCCTCACCGCCAGTGATAGCGGGAGCATGTCCCATCTCTTAAAGTCCTCTTTCATTTGTTCTATGAGACGGGATAGGTTTAACTTGTGCAGTGCCTCCCATTCCCGGGCCACCTGGATTCCCAGATACCGAAAGCACCTCCCTACCATTCTAAACGGCAGCACTCCCAGGCTCTTCTCCTGCCCTCTTGCCTGGATCGCGAAAATTTCGCTTTTCCCCCATGTTCAATTTATACCCTGAAAAATTACCAAATTCCCCGAAGATCCGCATAACTTTCCCCCATCCCCTCCAACGGGTCTGAAATATACAAGAGCAGGTAATCTGCGTAAAGCGAGACCTGGCGCTCCACCCTCCCCCGAACCAGCCCTTTCCAGTTCCTGGAGGCTTTTAATGCCATAGTCAATGGCTCTATGGCCAGAGAAAACAGTAACGGGGAGAGGGGGCTCCCTTGCCTCGTCCCTCGGTGTAGTTTAAAATACCCCGACCTCAGCCAGTTCGTACGCACACTCGCTACTGGTGCCTGATAGAGCAGCCGCACCCAGTCAATAAAGCCCTCACCAAACCCAAACCTTCCCAGCGCTTCCCACAGGTAATCCCACTCCACCCGATCAAAAACCTTCTCCGCATCCATCGCTACCACCACCTCCCTCCTTCTGAGGGCATCATAATAACATTTAAAAGCCTTCGAACATTGGCCTTGAGTTGCCTGCCCTTTACAAATCCCGTCTGGTCTTCCCCTATCACCCCCGGGACACAGTCCTCTCTCCTTGTGGCCAGTATCTTAGCCAGTAGTTTGGCGTCCACATTCAGATGAGAAATTGGCCTGTATGACCCGCATTGCTCCGGATCCTTCTCCCGTTTGAGGATCAATGAAATCGAGGCCTGTGACATTGTTTGGGGGGGGGGGGGAGGAATCCCTTCTCTCTTCATTCATTAAATGTCCTCACCAGCAGTGGGCTCTATATCTCTGAAAACTTCTTATAGAATTACACTGGGTAGCCGTCCGGCCCTGGGGCCTTGCCTGACTGCATTCCCTCCAGCCCCTCAATTATTTCCTCAATTTCAATTGAGGAAAAGGGCTCCCAGCCCTTCCACCAGATCCTCATCCACCCTCGGGAACCTCAACTGACCCAAAAACTGCCTCATCCCCCTCCACCCCAGCTGGGGGTTCCGACTCATATAATTTGCAGTAAAAGTCCTTAAACACCTCATTCACCCCCACTGATTCAGGACCGTATTCCTACCTCTACTCTTTACTCTCCCTAACTCCCTGGCCGCCTCCCTTTTTCTGAGTTGGTGCGCTAACATTCTGCTAGCCTTTTCGCCGTACTCATAAATCGCCCCCCTTGCCTTCCTCAACTGTTCCACTGCTTTCCCTGTAGTCAACAGCCCAAACTCCGCCTATAACCTCCGCCGCTCCCTCAGTAGCCCCGCATCCGGGGCCTCAGAATATCTCCTGTCCCCCTGGAGTATCTCCTCAACTAACCTATCCCTCTCAGCCTTTTCTCTGTGGGCCCGTATCAAGATTAATTCCCCTCTGACCACTGCCTTCAAAGCTTCCCAAACCGTCGCTGCAGAGACCTCCCCCGTATCATTTGTTTCCAGGTAATTTTGGATGGTCTTGTTCACCCGCCCATTGATCGCTTCGTCCGCTAACAACCCCACATCCAGCCTCCATAGCGGGCGTTGCCCACTCTCCAAACTAACCCGTAGATCCACCCAATGTGGGTCATGATCCGACACTGCGATTGCCGAGTACTCAGTATCCACCACCCCCGATATTAGGGCACTGCTCAGAACTAAAAAGTCGATGCGAGAGTATACCTTGTGGACATGGGAGAAAAAAGAAAACTCCTTCACCCTTGTCCGTGCAAACCACCATGGGTCTACTCCCCCCATCTGTTCCATAAACCCCTTCAATTCCTTTGCCGCAGCCGGCCTCCTCCCTGTCCTCGATTTTGACCGGTCCAATTACGGATCAATGACTGATTAAAATCCCCCCCCATGATCAAGTTATATGACTCTAAGTCTGGGATCTTACCTAACACCCACCTCATGAATTCCACATCGTCCCAATTCGGAGCATATATGTACACGAGTACCACCCGCACCCCCTCCAGCTTCCCACTCACCATTATGTACCTACCCTCCATGTCTGAAACGATTCTCCCTGCCTCGAATGCCACTCGTTTATTGATCAAGATCGCTACTTCCCACCCCCCCCGGTCTTTGAGTCCAGCCCTGAGTGGAATACTTGATCAACCCACCCCTTCCTCAATCTAGTCTGGTCTGTAACCTTTAGGTGTGTCTCTTGTAGCATTGCCACGTCCGCCTTCAGCCCCCTCAAATGTGCAAACACGTGAGCCCTCTTGACCGGCCCATTCAACCCTCTAACGTTCCATGTAATCAGCCTGGTCGGGGGACTTCTTCCCTCCCCCCCCCCGCTGACTAGCCATCACCCTTTTTAGGCCAGCCTCCAGCTCGCGGCACCATCCCCGACCTCCCATTTGTCCCCTAGTAACAGTTCCTCCCCTGTCAGCAAAGCAGCTCCCTCCGCCCCCCCCCCCCCCCCCGCTAACATTACAAGAAACCCAACCCCCCATCTCAAGTTCCAGCTTAACACCTGCTCGGCCCCCCCACTGTGCTTCCGTGAGTCAGCTGACCAAGCTGACTTGATAGCTTCCACCCATGGCACCAAACAGTCTGTCTCCCCATTGTTCTCTCCCCTCTGCTCCCACTTGGTCAAACGTATTCAAAGCATCACATTCCCCAGTAAACAAACATCAGAAAAAACAGTGGAAAAACAGCCACAGAAAAAACAAACGCAGCAACCACCCCCTCTCCACCCAGCTCCCAGTAAGACAAAGTTAACTTTAGCCATCGAAACAACCCCTTATTGCACATAACACTACTTATTCAAACCTGCATAAAAGTGATTTTCAACAAATCGCCACTACAATATTCTCCAAGGATTCAGTGTCTTTCGTCCCAGTCTTTTTTCCTTGATGAAAGTCCAGACATTGTCTGGTGTTTCGAAATGAAACACACAGGTGTTTCAAAATCTGTCCAACTCCTCCTTAAATTTACTCAATGTCCCAGCATCCACTGCACTCTGGGGTAGCGAGTTCCATAGGTTCAGGTTTTCTAATTTAAAGTACCCAATTCTTCTTTTTCCAATTAAGGGGCAATTTAGCGTGGCCAATCCACCTAACCTGCACATCTGTTTGGGTTGTGGTGGGTGAGATCCACGCAGACACGGGGAGAATGTGCAAACTCCACACGGACAGTGACCTGGGGTCGGGATGAACCCTGGGTCCTCGACGCTGTGAAGCAGCCGTGCTAACCACTGCTCCACCGTGTCGTCCCAATTCCACAGCTTCATGACCCTTTGAGAGAATTAATTTCTCTTTGTCTCTGTTTTAAATCTGCTCGCCCCGGTGACCTCTCGTTCTAGATTGCCCCACGAGAGGCAATTGTCTGCTCTACATATACTTTGTTAAAACCTTTTATCATGTCATGTACCTCAATTAGATCTCCCCTCACTCTTCTAAACTCCAGAGAGCTTCGGCCTAAACCGCTCAATCTCTCTACATAAGTCAAACCCTTCATCTCTGGAACCAACCTAGTGAATCTGATGTTTAATTGGTAAGGGAATCAAGGGTTAGGGGATAAGACAGGAAAGTGGAGTTGGGGATTATCAGATCGGCCAAGATCTCATTGATGGGCGGAGCCTCGATGGGCTGAATGGCCTACTTCTGCTCCGATGTCTTATGGTACAGTGCCCTGGCCAGAATGCACCCTTGAATACTGAGAAACGAAAGACTCACATTTCCATCGGAACTTGTACAACCTCAGAGAGTTACCAAAGCACAACTGTTGTAATGTGTGTAAATATAAGTGGTCAATTTGCACACTGGTTTGTGCACCCATATATGTGCACACACGTTTGTGCACAGAGGTATGTGCACACAGGTATGTGCACACAGGTACGTGCACACAGGTACGTGTACACAGGTATATGCACACAGGCATGTGCACACAGATATATGCATACAGGTATATGCGCACAGGTATATGCACACAGGTATATGCACACAGGTATATGCATATAGATATATGTACGCAGGTATGTGAACGCAGGTATATGCACACAAGTAACACAGTTATGTGCACACAAGTATGTGCATACAGGTATATGCATGCAGGTATATGCACACAGGTATATGTACACAGGTATATGCATATAGATATATGTACGCAGGTATGTGCACGCAGATATATGCACACAAGTATGTGCACACAGTTATGTGCACACAAGTATGTGCATACAGGTATATGCATGCAGGTATCTGCACATAGGTACGTGCACACAGGAACGTGTACACAGGCATGTGCACACAGGTATATGCACATAGGTATGTGCACACAGGTATATGCAAACAGGTATATGCACACAGGCGTATGAACATAGGTATGTGCACATAGGTATACGCAAACAGGTGTATGCACACGGGTATATGCACGCAGGTATGTGCACATAGGTATATGCACACAGGTATGATGTTGTTTAAGGGATAAATATTGGCCAAGTTCCACAGCAAATGCATTTCCTCTCCCACATAAATACTGCCCGGCGTCCACAAAAGGAGACAGACCTCGGTTTAGCATTGCATCTGAAAGGTGACTCTTAAGAACATAAGAACTAGGAGCAGGAGTAGGCCATCTGGCCCCTCGAGCCTGCTCCACCATTCAATGAGATCATGGCTGATCTTTTGTGGACTCAGCTCCATTTTCCGGCCCGAACACCATAACCCTTAATCCCTTTATTCTTCAAAAAACTATCTATCTTTATCTTAAAAACATTTAATGAATGAGCCTCTACTGCTTCACTGGGCAAGGAATTCCATAGATTCACAACCCTTTGGGTGAAGAAGTTCCTCCTAAACTCAGTCCTAAATCTACTTCCCCTTATTTTGAGGCTATGCCCCCTAGTTCTGCTTTCACCCGCCAGTGGAAACAACCTGCCCGCATCTATCCTATCTATTCCCTTCATAATCTTATATGTTTCTATAAGATCCCCCCTCATCCTTCTAAATTCCAACGAGTACAGTCCCAGTCTACTCAACCTCTCCTCGTAATCCAACCCCTTCAACTCTGGGATTAACCTAGTGAATCTCCTCTGCACACCCTCCAGTGCCAGTACGTCCTTTCTCAAGTAAGGAGACCAAAACTGAACACAATACTCCAGGTGTGGCCTCACTAACACCTTATACAATTGCAGCAGAACCTCCCTAGTCTTAAACTCCATCCCTCTAGCAATGAAGGACAAAATTCCATTTGCCTTCTTAATCACTTGTTGCACCTGAAAACCAACTTTTTGCGACTCATGCACTAGCACACCCAGGTCTCTCTGCACAGCAGCATGTTTTAATATTTTATCATTTAAATAATAATCCCTTTTGCTGTTATTCCTACCAAAATGGATAACCTCACATTTGTCAACATTGTATTCCATCTGCCAGACCCTAGCCCATTCACTTAGCCTATCCAAATCCCTCTGCAGACTTCCAGTATCCTCTGCACTTTTTGCTTTACCACTTATCTTAGTGTCGTCTGCAAACTTGGACACATTGCCCTTGGTCCCCAACTCCAAATCATCTATGTAAATTGTGAACAGTTGTGGGCCCAACACTGATCCCTGAGGGACACCACTAGCTACTGATTGCCAACCAGAGAAACACCCATTAATCCCCACTCTTTGCTTTCTATTAATTAACCAATCCTCTATCCATGCTACTACATTCCCCTTAATGCCATGCATCTTTATCTTATGCAACAACCTTTTGTGTGGCACCTTGTCAAAGGCTTTCTGGAAATCCAGATATACCACATCCATTGGCGCCCCGTTATCTACCGCACTGTTAATGTCCTCAAAAAATTCCACTAAATTAGTTAGGCACGACCTGCCCTTTATGAACCCATGCTGCGTCTGCCCAATGGGACAATTTCCATCCAGATGCCTCGCTATTTCTTCCTTGATGATAGATTCCAGCATCTTCCCTACTACCGAAGTTAAGCTCACTGGCCTATAATTACCCGCTTTCTGCCTGCCTCCTTTTTTAAACAGTGGTGTCACGTTTGCTAATTTCCAATCTGCCGGGACCACCCCAGAGTCTAGTGAATTTTGGTAAATTATCAAAATTTGCTCTAGTGACTCTTCCGACGGTGCAGATCTTCGTGATGTGGGATTTAGAGTTAAATCACTTTGGTAATTGTTCAATTCGCTACCCAGTCCCCAGCCGTTTCCACAATTGTTTTTTTTTGTTGATTGAATCATGGAATCCCTACAGTGCAGAAGGGGGCTATTCAGCCATTGTGGCTGCGCCAGCTCTCCGCCAGAGCAATTTATCCCGTCCCAGTCTCTGCCCGCGCCCCTGCGCATTCCTCCGGATAACAATCCAATTCCCTCCCGAACGCATTGATTGATCCGGCCCCCACCGGGAGATCTAACATCCTTCTCCGCATCCCCTGCAAGCCTGAGAGGGTGACCCACACAAGTGTTTCCAAGGTCAAACGTGACAACGAACCACCCCAGTGAAGTTGCTAGAGAGGCAAGCCTCACGAAACCAAACAAACTCTCTCTCTTTCTTTCTTTCTCAAACAAACAGCCGTTCATAAGCGGTCCCCCACCCTCCCCAATAACGTTGGCTGAAATCCCATCCTTCTCGCTTCCTGTTCATTAGGTTCCTCTGGCCAACCAAAAAAAAAGAAAAGGAATTTCGAACCGATAATAGCAGGAATCCATCTCGTGGGCATCGGCGGTGGGACAATACCACATTGCTCACTTAACTCCACGCTTTTCACTGTTTGAAAATGTTCTTAGCTTGTTGCCAGGCCCCATCGATAGAAAGTTCGGCAACAGAATCCCTCCCCACTCCTTGAAATCAAAACTGGCTGAGATAATTGCTGTATATTTGCCGGGTCTTCAAGGAAAAGTGTCGACTTCTGTTGAGCCTGTTTCCGCGATCTGTAAATAAGTGAACGTTGATGTCTAAATGGAGCAGAAAGAGCTGGGAGGACTCACGGTGAGGGACTTAATTGTTGCTGATCGGATGGGATGCTCCAATGGTGAGATTGTTGGGGGGGGGGGGCAGACAGGAGGTGTTGGGACGAATGGGGAAAAAGGGCTCTTTCAATAGAAATGGGCTCCGTTCCTCCCCGCTCTCTTAAAAATCTTTATTCTCGCAAGTAGACTTCCATTAACACTGCAATGAGGCTACTGTGAAAATCCCCTAGTCGCCACACTCCGGCGCCTGTTCGGGTACACTGAGGGAGAATTCAGAATGTCCAATTCACCCAACAAACACGTCTTTCGGGACTTGTGGGAGGAACCCGGGGCACCCGGCAGAAACCCACGCAGACACGGGGAGAACGTGCAGACTCCGCACAGACAGTGACCCAAGCCTGGAATTAAACCTGGGACCCTGGCGCTGTGAAGCAACAGTGCTGACCACCAGTGCCTCCCATTTGTATGAGTTCAGGCTGTTCAAGTCTAAACTCTCCATTTTAAGATCCAGACAAAACAAATGTTTGCTTAAACACTTTTCACAACGTCAGGACATCCCAAAGTACTTTCTATCTACACCAGGTAAGGTGATTCGATGTATACCTGGAGGTCTCATCACGTTTTGCTCCCCCACCCCCCATTCGTTTGTCGGCCAACATAGCCATCCTTCTGACACAAGGCCTTCCTGCGCCAATCGGAAAGCAAAGGGACTCCCTTACCCAGTTGGACTTTGCTGGATGGTCAGTCTTTCCCCCCCATATTCAATAGCAGCAGACGCATGGGAACACCACCACCCGCAGGTTCTCCTCTTAGCCGCCCACCATCCTGACTTGGAAATATATCGGCCGTTCCTGGGCTGGGTCAAAATCCTGGAACTCCCTCCCTAACAGCACTGTGGGTGTTCCTACGTCACATGGACTGCGGCAGCTCTAAAGGCGCCAGCCCTGCTTGATTGGCACCCCATCTCTTGTCGGATGGTCTGATTTATTTCAAGAACACTTGTCGCTAAAGCTATAGACTATTTATTAACATTAACTGTGGGTCAAATATATACAAAACAATGGATTAATAACAGTAAAATCATGCACAAGCAACTTCTCTTCAGTTTCCTCCAGCCAGTCTGAGATCAGTAGACTTTTAACATTCACTTATATACGAGTGAGATTCCTAGTGGTTAGTCGCTGAATTACAACACATCCATGATATCACCACACCTTCCACACACATTCACTCCCTGTACCATCGATGCACAGTGGCAGCCGTATGTAGCATCTTCATGAGGCACTGCAGAGTATTTTTCTACCTGGTGAAAGCTAGGAACTGAGTCCTTCCTGTTTATTTCTTTTGTTCCCTTTTTAAAATTTTATTATTGTGGTCCGCCGACCCAAAATCGGAATGTGCCTTTAAGCAGAAGATTCAGAGCTACAACAACCTGCTTGTCAAGACACTGTACCCAGGTTTTGTTTTTGGGAAGGAGAAGTCAGATTCCTCGGCACCAAGTGGACCTTAGGAAACAGATTTGGAAGGAGTCGGATCGATTGGTTGCCTGGAATCTCGTGGGTTGGCCGGGGATAGTGTTCTGCCTGGCAACAGTCAGTGATTGGTTCCTGCATGATGCTTTCTGAGCGAACTGGGCAGAAGTATTTAGACCCTGGAAGTGAAAGGAACACCCTCTCTCTCCAGTTTGATGAAGTGAAAGAACTGCTCTATTGTTCTGAATGCAGTTAGCACCTGGCACATCCTTTGCTGTGAACCTGAAATGATGCTGATTGTGTGGTAGACAACTTTGCCCGAGAAAACCATCTCAAGCGAGAGCGGAACTTTAGAGATACTAACCGGTAACCATCCTAGTGCATCAGAGATTCAAATCCTAGGGCAGCACGGTGGTACAGTGGTTAGCACTGCTGCCTCATGGCACCGAGGTCCAAGGTTCGATCCCGGCTCTAGGTCACTGTCCATGTGGAGTTTGCATATTCTCCCCGTGTTTGCGTGGGTTTTGCCCCCACAATCCAAAGATGTGCAGAGTAGGTGGATTAGCCACGCTAAATTGCCCCTCAATTGGAAAAAAATAATTGGGTACTCTAAATTTATTTTTTTTAAAAGACATTCAAATCATTTTATTTCTATTAATATTTTTTCCCTTTCCACCACCCTTTCCGCTCCATGCTGTTTGGCTGTGTGTGTTTGTGTGTATGTGGGGGGTAGTTAGGAAGAGGGGGGCAGTTAGGAAGAGGGGGGGCTGAGAAAGGGGTATTTGATAGCCAGTTACAGTTTCTGCCTGTTTAATTATAATACTGAACATGATAAAAGGTCAATTGTGTTTTATAGTTACACACCTAGTGACTGTAGTTTATTGGGCTCAACCAAGGACCTCGGGTATTTTAAAATAAAATCTAATTTCACATGTGTCGCGAATCCGGGTCAAGGGGGGCTGGATCTGACCGCGAGCTAGCCCAGGGAAGTCGTGACAGAAGATGGATATTTAGGTACAGAAATATCTAAAATCTAGTGGACAGGTCCAAAAAAATCAATTGGGCACCACATGTGGGTGTGGCTTCACAGCACCAGGGTCCCAGGTTCGATTCCCGGCTGGGTCACTGTCTGTACGGAGTCTGCACGTTCTCCCCGTCTGCGTAGGTTTCCTCCCACAGTCCAAAGATGTGCAGGTTAGGTGGATTGGCCGCGCTAAACTGCCCCTTGTGACCAGAAAAGGTTAGGAGGGGTTATTGGGTTACGGGGATAGGGTGGAAGTGAGGGCTTAAGTTGGTCGGTGCAGACTTGATGGGCCGAATGGCCTCCTTCTGCATTCTATGTTCTAAATTCAAATGTCGAATGGAATGTCAGCCTTCACCTTTAAAGGACTGGAACGCAAAGAGGTGGAGGTTGTGCTAGAATTCAATGAAGTTCTGGTTAGGCCAGGGCTGAGATTTTCCAACCTTCGTTTGCGGCAGGGATTTTCCGATGCGGCTGGGATTTTCCAGAGAGCGAATGGGGATTCGGCTGGAACGCCAGACTCTCCGCTCTCGCTCGCGACGGGTGGTGCCCCGGACGAAACCGGAGAACCCTGCCCCAGATCCGGAGTGTGGCCACAGAGTCTCAGGCCGGGAAATGCACGCGTCATCGCGGCCAAGGGAGACAGCTGAAACAGAAACGCTACCGCGGTTCACGGCAGGCGAGGAGCAGATTTGTTTAAAAGTTAGTACGCGAGAGGGAGAGCAAAACGTTGGGCGGAATTGTCCGCCACCGCAGCGTGTTATGCGCGGGTGGTGGCTGCCCACCTTTAGCCGCGGTGGCGCGATCTTCCAGTCAGGGGTTTTGTGTTGTTCCCACCTCCGCCGCCGGGGAATCGATGGTGTTGGGCTGGGGTGGGGGGGAATGCCAGAAGATCCCCGCCTAGGAAGTGTGGGCAATGGCAGAGAAAGGAGAGAGAGAGAATGTGACGGGAGAGAGAGAGAACGTGAGGGGAGAGAGAGAGAATGCGAGGGGAGAGAGAGAGAATGCGAGGGGAGAAAGAGAGAGAATTCGAGGGGAGAGAGAGCGAATGCGAGGGGAGAGAGAGAGAATGAGGGGAGAGAGAGAGAATGTGAGGTGAGAGAGAGAGAATGCGAGGGGAGAGAGAACGTGAGGGGAGAGAGAATCTGAGGGGAGAGAGAGAGAATGTGAGGGGAGAGAGAGAACATGAGGGAGAGAGAGAGAATGTGAGGGGAGAGAGAGACTGAGGGCAAAGAGAGAATGTGAGTGGAGAGAGAATGTGAGGGGAGAGAGAGAGGATGTGAGGTGAGAGAGAGAGAGAGAGAATGTGAGGGGAGAGAGAGATCGTGAGGGAGAGAGAGAGAACGTGAGGGAGAGAGAGAGAGAATGTGAGGGGAGAGAGAGACTGAGGGCAAAGAGAGAATGTGAGTGGAGAGAGAATGTGAGGGGAGAGAGAGAGAATGTGAGGGGAGAGAGAGAGAGAATGTGAGGATAGAGAGAGAGAGAGAATGTGAGGGGAGAGAGAGAGAAAGTGAGGGGAGAGAGAGAGAAAGTGAGGGGAGAGAGAGAGAGAGAGAACGTGAGGTGAGAGAGAGAGAATGTGAGGGGAGAGAGAATGTGAGGGGCGAGAGAGAATGTGAGGGGAGAGAGGATGCGAGGGGAGAGAAGATGTGAGGGGAGAGAGAGAATGTGAGGGGAGAGAGAGAATGTGAGGGGAGAGAGAGAATGTGAGGGGAGAGAATGTGAGGGGAGAGAGCATGTGAGGGGAGAGAGAGAATGTGGGGGGAGAGAGAGAATGTGAGGGGAGAGAGAGAATGTGAGGGGAGCGAGAGAATGTGAGGGGAGAGAGAGATTGTGAGGGGAGAGAGAGATTGAGGGCAAAGAGAGAATATGAGGGGAGAGAGAGAATGTGAGGGGAGAGAGAGAATGTGAGGGGAGAGAGAGAGAATGTGAGGGGAGAGAGAGAGAATGTGAGGGGAGAGAGAGAGAATGTGAGGGGAGAGAGAGAATGTGAGGGGAGAGAGAGAGAATGTGAGGGGAGAGAGAGAGAATGTGAGGGGAGAGAGAGAGAATGTGAGGGGAGAGAGAGAGAATGTGAGGGGAGAGAGAGAGAATGTGAGGGGAGAATGTGAGGGGAGAGGGAATGTGAGGGGAGTATGTGAAGGGAGAGAGAGAGAGACTGTGAGGGGAGAGAGAATGTGAGGGGAGAGGGAATGTGAGGGGAGAGGGAGAGAGAGAAAGGTGATGAGAGAGGAGGACGGGAACCTGGGTGGGGGTGGGGAGGGGAGTCTGATTGCCGATTGGGAGGGGGATAAGGTTGCCAACCCTCCAGGGTAGGCCCTGGGACTCTCCCGAAATTGAAGATCACCCTCCAGGACACCGGCGTGCACATGGGACCCTGGAGATAAATCATCGGGACATAAAAAAATGTTTTCGGATTTCAATTTCCTTGGAACATTTCCCTTTACCAGACGTAGAAATGTAGAAAAAGTGTGGGTTAAAAAGGCTCGTGTGACTGACAGTTGTACGTCATCCAATTGGGCAACGGGTCTTCCGGTGGGCGTAAGGCAGTACGCCCGCCGCAATGGCTGGCTAATGGTTGGAGCCGGTGGGGGGGGGGGGAAATGCGATGGAACCTCCAGGAATACATTTTAATCGCAGTTGGGAACCCCAGGAGGGACAGAGAGAGGGGAGGGTGTCACAAATCCTACCCCTCTTGCCAAAACATGAGGAGAATGGTAAGATTAGAAAGTAGTCAAGCAGAGCCTCTCTTGCCCACCTTCGAGTGAGCGTTGGTTCAAACTCCGACCCAGGGAGCGTCTCCGCCGTGTTCAACTTTGAATGTACCAAAGAAAAAGGGACCAAATCGAAAGCACCCAGGCCCCTGGGCCCCCACCCCGCCTCCCAACACCCAAATAAATTCCCCAGTCACAAAGGTGGAGCGGACAACCCGATGTGCCAATCTATATAAGATCTTTATTAACTTTCATCGAGGAGAAAACATCACGAGAACCAAAATAGAAGCAGCTTCCTTGAATTCATGTACACAAATGGTGGCTAAAGATACAAAACTAGGAGTTTCTGTCATCTGAGATCTTTATATCATACATTATTTCAATATATATGTATATTATGTACAATATTACACCACAACCTCATAAATAAATATGAGCTCTCCCTCACATTCCGCCCTCCCTTCCCCCCCCCCACCCCCACCCCCCCGTCTCCAGCCACCTTAGCGAAAAAAAAAGGGGCGATTGCCTTGAAGGCTCCTGAGCGAAGCCCAAGGAGGCGGGGGTCTCGCAATTTTTTTTAAAAATTATAAATTTAGAGTACCCAATTCATTTTTTCCAATGAAGGGGCAATTTAGCGTGGCCAATCCACCTACCCTGCACATCTTTTTGGGCTGTGGGGACGAAACCCAAGCAAACACAGGGAGAACGTGCAAACCCCACACGGAGAGTGACCCAGAGCCGGGATCGAACCCGGGACCTCGGCGCCGTGAGGCAGCAGTGCTAACCCACTGCGCCACTGTGCTGCCCCTGGTTGTCTCACAATTTGACCGGTTTAGCCATTTAAAAAAAGAAAAGGCGAAAAAAATATCCTCACACAAGTTGCTCGAAAAGTACAGCTAGGTCAAGGACAAAAGAGGGGGATCAGCAGCTAACATTCGGTGGAGAGAAAAAAATAAAGAACTCAACATTGGACACGTGTAGAAACATCCAACTCCCCCCCCCCCTCCCCAACCACCATTTTAAAGAAGCATGCAAAATGCCCAGAGGATTCAGGCCCGTTCCACACCCCATTTACATCCACGGATTGGGATGCGCTCGCAGGTGGAGGCGGAGGCCAGAAGGTTTCCGGAACATTTAAGTAAGCACGGCCTCCCCTCAAATATCACTGACCCCCTTTCACACCTGGCTTTTCGGTTGAGCCGAATGCGAAGGCTCGTCCAGAAGGCAGCCTGTCTCCTCAGCTAATTGATTACAACCTAAATAGCCAAAACCGAGGATGAGATCTTGAGGAATATATTTTTCCATTAAAGGAATTCAAATGGATGCGGAGGGAAGAATGGGGAAGGGGGAATAAGGTGGTCTTAAAAACACATTTCTATATTTTAAGCTGCCAACGTTGGCAGAAACTTGAACGCGCTAACTTAGGAGAAGGCTTGGTCGAATATCTCACCGACCAGTGTGTGAAAGGCTCCCAAAGCTTTGCGCAGACTTTTCAGGACACTTCAATGGTGTGGTTGGCATTGTAAATGGTAGGGTTGAGTGTGGTGGGTGGGGGATAGGGAGAGAGGGGGATAACAATTAGCCGAAGGGACAGTTTGAGGCCTTGCCTTCAGTAGCTTGGGTCGGTTCAAGGCCCACATTCCTAACCCGCTTTGGCCCCGCTCCCAGTTCCAACACGGGGCAGGAAAATCAGGCAATCAAAATTCTCCTCTTCCCTCTCGCTCAAACAAACAAAAAAAATTAAACGTGGCCAGGGGAGCTTGTATTGGGATTGGACAAAACCCAATTAAAGATCGAAACTGGGTGACCAACTTGTGCGAACGGAATATTGGACTGGTTCATCCCAGGGCAAGCGTGTTATTTCCTTCCGCAGTCAATCTGAAAATTTATTCCAAAGTTGACATGTGTCCTGGGGTAGGTTAAGAAAATGCACTTGTTCAAACAAGCAGATGAGGGCAATGCACTTCTATCATTTTTTGAAGCAAAAACAAACAGTCTTCTAACAATGAAGAAAATGTTCATTGTTTCGATCTTGTCGTGGCTGAATTTTTCTTCAGTTAAGAGAGGTATTGAATTCACAGTGATAATTGTAATTTTAACGGGTTATACACCAACATGTCCTCTTTCAGCGTCGCCACATTTCGGCGTGGGTGAACAGCGCTGGCAACACTGGTCCTGAAGAATCCATAAGATTGGGGGCCAAAGGTCTAAGCTAGCCAATAAGATGCGAGATGTCAGCAGGGAGGAAAAGGGGTCTCCAGTTTACCCCAATGTCGAAAGCTGGCCTCAACGGAGGTGGGAGCATTAAAGGAACTTATTCCAGGAGGCAGGATGCGAGGGCCATCTTAGTCCAGCGAGAAACCAGACTGGAGCAGCGGGTCCCCATGCCCAGAGTGCCTTGGGCAAAGCTCTCCGGAAAACCAGAGAAGGGGCTGAAACCTTTTACGCAGGTTCCAGAAAGGGGCGTTGGGCAATGGGGTGGGGGAGGGAGGGATGGCGGGTAAGGCAGGTTCCCCACACACCTTCCCTGAATGGAGCGACTTGCTCACTTCTGAAGAAAACGGTTTGAAGGTGTGAAATTCTGCAGGCACAAACAAAGGAAACAGCGGCACGCAGAAGACAAACTGGCACCGTGTATGTGTAATATTGAGATGACTAGTAACTTTCGTTGGGTAATGGAAAACGCTACAGTAATTAGAACTCAACCTGGTACACTGAGTAAATGGGGAACGTTGGCAACCAGAGAAACAAGCAAACAGTCAGAAACAAGGGCTGGGATAAACGGCCATCGGGATTCAACTTTCCTGCCGACAGAATCTCACCGCCAACCAAAGGCTCTCAGAAACACGCAGATGGAAGAATCCAGCCCGAGCCTTCTGTGCACGCCTACAGGGTCAACGAACAATCCTTTGAAGGATTTGTTCTGAACATTCAATGGACAGCTTGTCGAGCGAACAGTTAAAAATGCAACACCCGCTCGCTTCTAATGCCAGTAGGCGGGTATGCAGAATCATTTTGAAATCCACTTCATTCTCCACAGAAAGAAAAACTAAATGGCAAAATTCAGTCTGGTTTCCCGGTTGGGTTTTTGGCCAGAGGGATGCCACCACCGCTGGGTGAGTCACCCTTCGGTGCCAATTGGCATTGATGGCAACCAGGTACCACAGCACCCTCCTAAACTAACCTAACACCCTGCACTTACTGATGTCAAGCGGTGCAGTCACCACCGCAAGCAGAAAACAGGCCAAAGGACCATCACTGACATCTTTCCATTGGCACCCTGGCTGGGACAATTAACTTTCCGGTTGTTAAGAACCCAAGGTTCTGATATTTGAGTCAAGCCGCCATTGTCCCGGATGACCATAGGCTGCTTTCCCCCATAGAACTGGCCGGTGGTGGGTTAACCCAAGGGCCACCACACCTCGGACGAGGGGCAAGGTTGAGAGAGCGGGGTCTTCATGAATCTACCTCAGCCGGTACGGGAACCGAACTCGCCCTGTTGATCTCGCTCTGCACCCCGAACCGGCCGTCCAGCCAACTGAGCTAAACAGCCTGGGTTGAAGTTTCCTGTCAATTTTACACCAGGTTGGGAGGCACGTGGCGCAGTGGTTGGCGCTGGGACTATGGCACTGAGGACCCAGGTTCAAATCCCGGCCCTGGGTCACTGTCCGTGTGGAGTTTGCACATTCTCCCCGCGTCTGCGTGGGTTTCAACCCCACAACCCACAGATGTGCAGGGTAGGTGGATTGGCCACGATAAAATTGCCCCTTAGTTGGAAATAAAAACTAATTGGGTACTCTAAATTTATTTTTTAAAATAAAAATTTTACACCAGGTTATCTGTACAGGTGAAGTCTCTACAGCAAATGTTATCCTTGGGGTGGCAGTCGAATTGGTATTAGATTGATTCCGGAGTACTGAAAGGCAATAATCTTGAGTTAGGCCTTGAGCCTTGCAGGAAAATAGAATCGTCGTGTTGGCCCTGACAACAGCTCTTGCGTTCAAGACACTAGGTGGAGATGTGCGTGTCATACAAAAGGCCCAGATTCAGCTCCTGGCCTGTGAGGAACCAGTGCGATGTATCTTGGAAAACAACAATGGCTCCAGAATGGTCCGAAATAAGATTCAGTGGGCAATTATAATCCAGCCCTCCAAGCAGGAAGCAGGGTGGAGCTCTGGGAGTTTGCACCCCGTCAGATATTTCGCTCAACTGTCAGTCAGCTGCCCAATGGGCAAGTTCAGTTAAAATGACCTGCTCCCCAAGTGTTCCGCATTGGCGAATATAATTCAACCATCACAGGCGAGTCGAGAGAGAGAGAGAAAAATACATTAAAATCCAGTACTCACCCACAAATTAAACGCTTTCCGTTAATAAATAGAACCTCGAAATGGGAAAACGCTAAACGGGTATGATTAAAAGACACGAGTTGGCCACCCTTACAAATTGGAAAATGGCAGGGCAGGCAGTCACGGCCATCCTTCCGACGCTGCTCACGGAAGTGGAACCAGACCCCTGATATCTGCAGGGGCGCTCGATGCTCAAGGCGCAGGTATTGAAAAAAAGATTCCAGTTAAAGCCCTTCTCCGGGACAGGTGGGTTCAGAAAGGGGTGGAAAGTAAGGGGGCAGCGAGGTTTCCATCGGGGCGGGGGGGGGGGGGGGGGGGGGGTTGGGGGGGCACTGACCTCTCTGCTACTGAAAAAAAATACAAAACCCATCCCTCAAAAGTGTCAGTGCCGATTGGAAGCTTCAGACAGGGAGGCAGCCGTGAATGCAGAGGTAGCCTCGCTGTTAACCTCCCTGCAATATCCAACATGGGGTCTGTGTGTACCCATGGCCTTCACGAGGACCGGTTCAGAGGCAGTGCTTGTTCCAGTTGCACTGTAGATTACCCGAGACACAATTCCCCCCCCCCCACCACCCCCCAAAAAAAACATTTAAAAATCACACCGTAAAAACAATGTCAAGTAGGCCTCTATTGATCGATATGCTTCATCCAGGCAATAATTGATCAAGGCGCCTTGATAACGGAATGTAACTTACAGTCGACTGCAAAACGCTGGGCTAAAATCAAATTTTAAAAAGGCGAAAAAACGGACCTCCTTCGGTTTATGGGGAATTTTTGTACAGATTTCGAAACGATGTCTGGTTTATTTTGAACCCGCCCTGACTGAAAGTGGGGGAACGGGGAAACGGTCACCTCAGAGAAAATTGGCGCAATTCTCAACCGAGCGTCACACCCGCCCCTCGTGAAGAAAACCCAATTTTTGTCAGGCCGGGCGTCGCGCCGGCCGATTCGCCCCCCGCCCCCGCCCCCCGCCCGCAGCTCAGAACTCGTCGTCCGAGCTCAGGAGGAGGGTCTTCTCGGTGTCGCGGATGCTGGAGGAGCTGTGCGTCCGCGAGACGATGTGCCCGTTACGCCAGGGGGTGCCGTGCTCCAGGGTCGACTGCTGGGTGTACTGCTGGTAGGCCGGCGAGAAGTTGTGGATGGCGTCTTGGACGATGTCGTGTGGGTTCATGGTCTCCTTCAGGCTGCTCGAGATGCTCTTCATGGGCGCGCAACGACCTGCCCGGGAGAGGGGGGTGGGGGGGGAAAAACCCGTCAAACATCAGACCAGCAGTCAACGTCACGGATTCCTTCAAGAACCACAGAAAAGTTACAAAAGCGGAAAGAGGCCATTCAGCTCATCGTATCTGCACCAGCCGCTCAATTTAATCCCACTTTCCAGCACCTGCCCCCCACCCCCGGGTGCAGGCGTCTTCTTAAAGGAGTCGAGCGTTTCGGCCTGAACCACCAATCTAGGCCGCAAATTCCAGGCACCCACCGCCCCGCTGGTTCCCCCCCTCGCGTCCCCTCTTAATCTTTCTGCCAATCACCTTTGCCCCGATGATTGCCCCCCCCCCCCCCCCCCTCGGCTAAAGGAAAGAGGTCTCTCCTGCCTAACCCGTCTAAGCCCCTCAATTTTGCGCACCTCGATTAGGTCACCCCTCAGCCACCGCTGTAGAACAGAAAGAGGATGAGGAGGTGAGTGTGGGGTAAGGAGGAAGAAGGCTGTGGAGGCCAAATCACTGAGTGTCCTTAAGACAGAGATGATAGGTTCTTGATCAATAAGGGAATCAGGGGTTATGGGGAGAAGGAAGGAGAATAGGGATGAGAAAAATATCAGCCATGATTGAATGGAGGAGCAGG